>NW_026988425.1:612500-992500 GCF_030222135.1 Aotus nancymaae
GCTGCCCGGCAAGGCCCTAGGCACAGACCCGCTGGGCCAGCCCAGGCCCGAGACCCACGGAGCCGACAGGGAGTGTTGTGCTGAATGCCTGGATTTGTGGTCATTTGTCGTGGCAGGCGGGAAGCTAACACCAGCCACTTCGTGGGCACGAGCCGACGGGAGCCCCCCAAGGCTGTACAGAAAGCCTGTGGGACCCTGCTGGGTATCCGTGTTTCCATCCCGCCTGCTCAGCTTCAGCACATCCCTGCGCTTACTAATCCACAGTAGCGCAGAGAAACGCAGGCAACGATGGACCACTCTGACGAAATGCTCTGTGAACCGGCCTGAGAACCACCATCGGAACAGACTGCGTCCCCTCTTCCCGAAGCTCCCGCCCAGCTCTGCCCGGGCCTGAATCCTCGCTCTCCGCAGGCACTTAGTGACTGGATCGTTCTGTACTGAAACAGTGCCATGGGTGCAGCTGACTTTCCCGATTCGGAGGAACTCTGACTGTGATGGGCTAGGTCAGGCTTGCACTAAAGACTAAGGCTGAGAGTCGTCAGGTGTCCACGTGGTCCCCTGTTCCAAACCCCCAGGCGGCCCTGCAGGCAGTTCCTGTGGCAGAAGACGGGCACTGGCGTCCTGCTGCCCACCACGCCCGGGGACTCATCAACTTGCTTCGTCAACTATCCCATTTAAACACCCGACCCCTCCCACAGAAGGCCAGCTCAGCAGTCTCCTGGGAAGGACAGGACGGGCTGGAAATCAAACACGCTATTCCAGAAACAGGGACTATGATAGATCCCAAAGCTGCGACGATTTATACCCACTCCTTTAACAGAACGACGTTCACAGTATTTGAAGTTAAAAGCAGGCTCAGAAACAGTTGTACAAGGTGACTGTAATTGTATAAATCAGCACATTACACACGTCACGCACAGAAGAAACATTCCAGAGGACGACCTGGAAGACGCCATCCACGTGTCCACAGCGGCTGCCGGTGGGTCAGGGACCCTGCGTGACTCATTTTTACCTGGGAATCTTTGCAATTCCCAAATTTTCTATAATACACACATGTTGATTTGGCAATCACTAAAATTTTTTTCATTTTGTTTTGGTTTTAGAGTGGAAGTTTACAATTCTGGTTATACTTAGGTTTCTATTAACCTTGCCCAAAATGCCTAACAGAGAAAGCATTTTTATATTTTACTTAAAGGACCATAGTTCTGTGATAATTCAAAGTGAAATTCAAATGCTTTGCTGCCTCTCCGTGGGGGCTGTGATGTGGGCCCCTCGCAAGGGCAGGCCTGTCGCTAATGTAGCTCCAGTTTGAATTTCGTGTTTCTTGGAACTGGACGAAGTGATTTTAAAGTTCATATTTGAAAATAAATGTGTAAGAACTGTCTAAAGTAAATGAAAAATGAAAAAAACCTTTAGACAGAGATTTGCCTGCCAGATATTAAAATACAGTAGCTAAATGAGGCCCTGCAATTTAAACAGATGGTGCAGCTCCAGGACACGGACCCACGAGACAGACACGAGCCCCGAGACAGAACTGGGCCTGTGCTTAGCGGAACACAGAGAACCAGAAAAGGCCTTTCAGCTTGAGGGCGAAGAGCATTATTCAATCCACGAAGTGAAAAACCCAGCGTTACTTTGTTGGGATGAAATAACCTTCGCTCCTCTGTCACCAAATACAAACATCAATGCCCTCTGGCCTGAAAAGTCAAAAAGTAAAGGTACGAATAAAAATATGACCACATTAACAAACAGTATTGGAGGATATTTGTATAACCTTGGAATAAAGAAGGCTTTTTAAAGCAAGACAAAAGGAAATTTTAACAAATTTGGCTTCAGAGAAGTCTACAGCATCTACACGGTAAAATATACCGCACGGCTCCGAAAATGCAAAGAGCTGTGACGTTTGCTGATCCAATAACCCACCTGCTGACCGCGAATTCACACAAGAGAGACTGAAAACTGGTCAAAACCTGAAAAACGTTCAGTTGTAATGGTATCGAGGAAATGCATAGCACAGTATTGTATATTTTATTTGCATAAAGCTGAACATACTGTTAGAACGTCATTCTGAAGGAGGGACAGACTTGAAGGAAGTGTGAACTGCGCCACCCTTTCGGGAAGGTCGTCGGAAACAGTCTGTGCAGACTGAAAACGCGCTGACCTTTGACTGAGCCTCCAAAATCAACCGACCTGCAGCACACAACGCTGGCTCACAGACGCGTCTCGAAACCCTGTTTGGGAAGCCAAGCCTGGGCCCCTGGGCAGGGCTCCGGGTGAAGGCGTCATCAGCGCCCACATTTACTCAGCATCCTGACTCAGGAACGAGGGGACTCTCAGCGCTTACGACGGACACCAAACGCTGCCAGAGACCATAAGAAAAACACTGAGACTCACAGCTCCCACGGGTTCATGCAGAGACGCAGAAATGAATAAGCCGGTGTTCTCGCGCGCTACCCTAGATGTTAGTTACGACACAGGGAGAGAAAAACGCAGTTTCTGCAAGTAAGAGGAGCGCGACGAGACAGAGGAATCGGCATCATTCAACGCAACTATTCACAGTATCTCCTCGTAGCTGAAGTGTTTTCCAAAGTCACTTGAGGTAAGCAAGGAACAGAGCTGTCCTTCACAGAGACCGAGCACCCGCAGGAAGCTTACAACTTACCCGCGTGCAGAAGAGCCCAGGGCGTCTCTCCTCCGCTTCGCTGTGCGGTAAACAAAAGTTGTAACATGAATAAGGAAGGGGCTCACGTGCAGTTTACATTCTTACATAAAGGACAAGACTGTTATCAGTGAGTTCTGAAGAACAGCACCTGGAGTTGTCCTGGCTCCTCAGCTAGGATCTCAGAAACACTTATATGTGCACGCGTTTTCACTTCTCGCCGGTTAAAAAACGGGAGTGGAAATGTGGTCCCATAATAACACATTATCTTTCGATGAAATGCCAAAAACCTTTCCAGAGAGGTGGCCGTTTACACCCTCATTTCACTCCCACTATCCTTTCGTGAGACACGATACACTCATTTCACTCCCACTAGCCACATGAGACACTGTACACCCTGATTTCAATATCACTAATCACAGATGGGACACTTTACACTCATTTCACTCCCACTAACCACAGATGAGACACTTTACACTCATTTCACTCCCACTAGCCACAGATGAGACACTTTACACTCATTTCACTCTGACTAACCACAGATGAGACACTTTACACTCATTTCACTCCCACTAACCACAGATGAGACACTTTATACTCATTTCACTCCCACTAACCACAGATGAGACTTTACACTCATTTCACTCCCACTAACCACAGATGAGACACTTTACACTCATTTCACTCCCACTAACCACAGATGAGACACTTTACACTCATTTCACTCTGACTAACCACAGATGAGACTTTACACTCATTTCACTCCCACTAACCACAGATGAGACACTTTACACTCATTTCACTCCCACTAACCACAGATGAGACACTTTACACTCATTTCACTCCCACTAACCACAGATGAGACACTTTACACTCATTTCACTCCCACTAACCACAGATGAGACACTTTACACTCATTTCACTCTGACTAACCACAGATGAGACTTTACACTCATTTCACTCCCACTAACCACAGATGAGACACTTTACACTCATTTCACTCCCACTAACCACAGATGAGACACTTTACACCCTCATTTCACTCCCACTAACCACAGATGAGACACTTTACACTCATTTCACTCCCACTAGTCATGGATGAGACACTTTACACCCTCATTTCACTCCCACTAGTCACAGATGAGACACTTTACACTCTCATTTCACTGCCACTAGCCACAGATGAGACACTTTACACTCATTTCACTCCCACTAGTCACAGATGAGACACTTTACACTCTCATTTCACTGCCACTAGGCATGCTTGAGACTTGCAATTTCTCTACAGCTTTACCCACGCTTGGTGGCTTCTGTCTTTTTGCTAACAGGCATTCTCCTGGGTGTGTGGTCATATCTGATTGCGACTTAATTTGTGGCTCCCTGATGTAGAATGATGCTGAGCATTTTTCCATGTGCTTATATGCCATCCATATAACTTCCATGTTAAGGAGTGCATTCAGATCTTTTGTTCATTTAATGTATGTATGTGTGTATGTATTTTTATTTATTTTTGTCAAGATGGGGCATCTCTCAGTTGTCCAGGCAGGTCTTGAACTCCTGGCCTCAAGCAATCCTCTTGGTTGGACTCTCAAAGTACTGAGATTACAAATGCTTGTCACTGTGCCCAGCCCTGTTGCTCATTTAAAAAACTGGGTTTTTGGCGTTTTTTTTCCACAATTGCACTTTGAAAGTTCTTTTTGTCTTTGTGTGTTCTGGCATCAGTCTAAGACTTGAAAATATTTTGTTTGCCTGTGGCTTGCACAGGAGCAAACATTTCGCTTTTGCTTTACCGCACTTCACAGATACTTTTTTTTTTTTTTTTTTTACAAATTGAGAGTTTGTGGTGGCCCTGGTCAAGCAAGTGACCATTATCCCAGCGTATCGGTGCCATGTTCCTGGCAGCGAGTGCTCACTTCGAGTGTCTGTGTAAGCCGCTTTTAGCAACAAAGCACTTTTAATTCAGACACAGACACTGCTTTTAGACGTGATGTTGCTGCCCGGGGGTAGCGTAAACATAACTTTTACATGCACTGGGAAACCAGAGAAATTCATGTGACTTGCTTTCTTGAAGTGTTCACGTTATTGTGGTGTTCTACACCAAAACCTGCAACATCTCTGATGTGTGCCTGTATTTTTATTTTCTTAATGATGACTTTCGAAGAGCAAATATTTTCAATTTTGGTAAAGTCCAAACTATGATTTTTTTCTTTCATAGGCAGTGATTTTGGTGTCTTATCAAAGAAAACCTTTGTCTCACTCAAGATCACAGAGATCTCATTCTATGCTTGCTTCTAGAAGTGTTCTATGTTCAGCTTTTAAGTGTCAGATAGATTTGGGGCCAATTTTTTGTGTGGGGAATGAAGTGGCCCTGAGCAATCTTTGTACAGGTTTGAAGAACTCTATTGTTCTTTTTTGTTTCCCACGTGGACATCCAATTGTTCTAATATCACTTGTTAAACTATAATTTCTCCCCATTTAATTATTTTAGTGCTGTTATTTAAAGTCAACTGACCATAAATGCAGGGTTTAACTTTGCACCTTTCTTCTGGTCCATTTATCTATATACCTCTCTTTGTCAATGCAACATTGTTTTTATTACTGTAGCTTTATGTCTGTCTCTTTGTCGATGCCACACTGTTTTTATTATTGTAGCTTTATGTCTGTCTCTTCGTCGATGCCACACTGTTTTCATTACTGTAGCTTTATGTCTGTCTCTATGTCAGTGCCACACTCTTTTTACTACTGTAGCTTTATGTCTGTCTCTATGTCAGTGCCACACTGTTTTTATTACTGTAGCTTTATGTCTGTCTCTTTGTTGATGCCACACTGTTTTTATTACTGTAGCTTTATGTCTGTCTCTTCGTCGATGCCACACTGTTTTTTATTACTGTAGCTTTATGTCTGTCTCTATGTCAGTGCCACACTGTTTTTATTACTGTAGCTTTATGTCTGTCTCTTTGTCGATGCCACACTTTTTTATTGCTGTAGCTTTATGTCTGTCTCTACATCAGTGCCACACTGTTTTTATTACTGTAGCTTTATGTCTGTCTCTATGTCAGTGCCACACTCTTTTTCTTACTGTAGCTTTATAGTAAAATTTAAGGTCTGGCTGTGTAAGTTCCCCAATTTTATTTTTTCTCAATGTTGTTTTGGCTGATATAGTAGAGTAGGTAGCCTAGGCCTTTTAAATTTGCATAGACATTTTAGCACCACCTTGTCATTTCTGCTAAAACAAAAGCCTGCTGGGGTTCAGCAGGGATTGTGGTGAATTTGCAGATCAGTTTTGGGGAAAATTGCTCTTTTAACAGTATTTTTTCCAATGTATGAATGCTGTGGACCTTTTCATTCAATAGATTGTCTTCGACTTTGGTCAGTCATGGTGTGTAGCTTTCAGTGTACGTATATGCACGTGGTTTGTTGAATTTATTCTTTTTTATAAGATTGTGAATCGAAGTTTTAAAAACATAACCCGGATTTTTCATTGCTGGTGTACAGAGATGCGAGAGTGTGTATTTTAATGTGCCCCCATCCTTGTTAAGCGGTTTTATTATCTTAACTAGGTTTTAAAACATAATTTTTAGGATTTTGTTGCCTGCAAATAAACATGGTTTTACTTTATGTTCTGTGTGCCTTCATTTTCCCTGCAGCATTAGGCTGGCCAGAATGTTCCTGCTAGGTCAGAATTAGGGGGAAGGGGTGTCCTTGCCTGTCCCCAGCCTTGAGGAGAGCGCCCTCAGCCTTTCACCAGGAAGTATGACATCAGGTACACAGATGCTTTCCTATCATTCTGAGGTCGCTGAAATTTTTTTTTTTTTTTTTTTTTTTTTTTTTTTTTTTTTTGAGACGGAGTTTCGCTCTTGATACCCAGGCTGGAGCGCAATGGCGCGATCTCGGCTCACCGCAATCTCCGCCTCCTGGGTTCAGGCAATTCTCCTGCCTCAGCCTCCTGAGTAGCTGGGATTACAGGCACGCGCCACCATGCCCAGCTAATTTTTTGTATTAGTAGAGACGGGGTTTCACCATGTTGACCAGGATGGTCTCGATCTCTTGACCTCGTGATCCACCCGCCTCGGCCTCCCAAAGTGCTGGGATTACAGGCTTGAGCCACCGCGCCCGGCCCCTGAGGTCGCTGAAATTTTTAAAATCATGAATGGGCACTTGATGGTAGCACACCTTTTCTGCACTGATTGGCATGATCACATGGTCACTGTTCTCTGTTGTACTAACGTGCTGAGCTGCAGTCACTGGTGTGCGGGCCTGAAGCCGCTGTGGCACCCCTGGAGTAAGAGCACCCGGCTGCGGTGCGTGGGCCTGCCCTGTGCTGCTGGGTTTGGTTTGCCAGGGTCTCGTCAGTGACCTTTGCCTGTGTTTCTGGAGTTTATTGGCTTATGAACACCTGGCTTTGGTGTCAGGGTGACACTGCCATTGCCAAATGAGTTGGGAAGTGTTGCTTCCGCCTCCGTTTTCTGAAAGAGCGTGTATGTAGTTGGTAATATATTTTTTCTTAAAATCTTTGCTAGAATTCATCCATGAAGACTGCAGGGCCTGGAAACTTTTCTTCACTGGAAGATTTCAAATCAATAGTTCAGTCTCTCGGCTGTTCTATGTCTATTGAGATTTTCTACGTCTTTTTGAGTTAGTTATAATAATTTGTGTCACTTAACTGGAAAAGAAACTAACTACCTTAAGTGAAAGAGCATTGTTTCAGGCAGGCGCAGCAGCTCAGGCCTGCAATGCCAGCACTTTGGGAGGCCAAGGTGGGAGGATAACTTGAGGCAGAAGTTTGAGAGCAGCCTGGCATGTCAAAACCACGTCTCTACTAAACATACAAAAATTCGCTGGATGTAGTGTGATCTGGACCCCCGCTAGTTGGGAGGCTGAGGCAGGTAAACTGTTTGAAGCCGGGAGTCAGAGGCTGCAGTGAGCTGAGATTTCACCATTTCACTCCAGCCTGGGTAACAGAGTGAGAGTCTGTTTGAAAACAACACCCGCAAAAAGCATGCTTCTGTGTGCTAACACTATGGCACCTTAGAAGATTGATAATGAAGTATAGAAATGTTTAGGAAACTTAGTTCCATTCCTATTTTTGCACTAGGAAGTCATCTGTGCATGTTGGGTATTTCTGTTCACAAAGACACATCATGCACACAGTCTCTCTCACACACACACACACACACACACTCACAGCAGAATCCACGGGCCACACCAGCACTGAAGCGCAGGAGCGTGGCTGAGAGTTCCCAGCCACAGAGCAACTTGGACATTGTCCCAGGCCTTGACAAATGGAGCAGAGAGACAGGTGGTACCTGGAGAAGTCCTTCCCCCATTTGCACGGATGGATCTTTCCTTTCTGCTTGGCATTTTGACCTCTCTTCCTTTTCACGGGTCTGAGTGAGATAATCAAGGGTGGTCATCTTCTTGACCTCTAGAAAGGGGGAAGGAGGAACAGGACAAGTCACCCGCCCTGCCGCTTTGCACCACACCCACATGACAGCTCACCAGGGCGGCCAGCGCCCCACCTACCCACCAGGGAGCACTGCTCTGCCCACCATGCAGGCCCTGTGAGGCCAGGGTGGGTACAGGCACCTCGTGGGCCCAGCTCTGCATCTGGTTGATGGTCAGCAAGAGGGGTCTGCAGGTGTTAGTTGGGGACCGGCGCTGGCCCGCATCCCGCCGCCCGCCAAGGCCTCACTGAGCTGCACTGTCAGTGGGGTCAGAAGAGAAGGGGCCTCTCATGGGCCCGGGTCCCCCGACACCACGCAGCCTGAGAGGCTGCTCCCGATCCCCCGGGGATTGCTGATGGGGTACAAGGCCAGCTCCGGAGGGGCCTCTGTCTGAGGGTCCAGCGCCCTGCAGGGGTCCTTGCATGTGGACAATGGATGGGCACACTTTGGGGGAAGCACAGAGACCCCAAAGTCAGAGGACCACTGGTACAGCAGCCACCCCTAGGTGCTGGCAGGCGGGTCCTGGGACCACACACTCCTGCAGGTGCTCAGAGCCCCAGGCCCAGGAGGTGAACCCAAGTGCCACAAATGCCACTGAGCACAGCCTCTGATGGGGCTGAGACAGGCTACCGACCCTGTAGCCCTGCACAGCGTCCACAGACAGCTCAGCAGCGTGGCCAGTACCCCACCCGCCCGCCGGCCCTGCGTGCAGCAAAACAGCCCAGGGAAGCAAAGCAAAACCCGAGACGCCCGTTTATCTAAAAGAGCTGTGTTAATAAATGTTAACAAAATGGGCTCTGCACCGATTTCAGCCACGAGCTTCCACAGAGGGGCCAAGCTCTCCACGCCGCTTTCCCAAAACACCAGCACCACGAGAGCCGACGGCTCGTGACTATTCCTGGAGAGCCGGGTGGCCGCCCACAGAGGCCTATTTGCGGTGAGGAGCAGATGGCGGTGGGCGCCCTGCGGAGCTGCCCGCGGCGGCACAGCCCCGTTGCCTGCAGTCTTTTGGGTGCTCCGCTCTGGCCAGGTCCTGAGCCGCTCGACGTGGCTATGGCTACTCCTCCACACCCCCCAGAACCTGTCGTGGTTTCAGCACACAACCTCGTGCTTGTTTATATTCGAGTTAAAATATATGTTCTTTTGCCCAGGTTTGCAGAAACACCATCAAAAGCACAACTTCAGCATGCCCCGTGCTCCCGGGGGCCGCGTGGTGCAGGCAAGCGCCACAGAAACAGTTAACCTGAGGGCTTGCAGGGCAGCCGCGGAAGCTCCAGGCAGGGCTCCCTGGCCGGCTGGTGATGTGGGGAAGGCTGTGCTTCCTGGGCCTCATCCAGCAGGTTTCCTCTGCTGTCTGCCGTGCACGTGGCTCCCACCCACCTCCGGAAGGCGGCCCCACATCACACGCCTGCCCGGGAGATCGCGTCCTCGCCACGCGCACTGAGGACTCACCAAGGTCTGTCCTCCAAGTTTCAAAACAGTCTGAGTGAGCAGCTGCTTCTGACCCGGCTCCCACAGCCTCCCGCGGGGCTCAGGCAGAGCAGAGGCCACACCTGACACCTGCCCACAGATGAACAGAACACGCACGCATGCCAGGGTGCGCCTCCAGGAGCCTGCGTGGGAACTTGTGACCTCACCCCAAGGATCACCCTCCACACCTGCCTCGGCCTCACGGAACGGGAGGCAGATGGCCCATCGGGCCCCCGGATGAGAGCGCAGCCCGGCGCCCAGGTGGACGACTCTCCAGGGACCCTGGCAGAGACCCAGCTCAGAGGTGCTGGCCTCCGCGCCACAGAAGCTGAGGTGATGAGGTGCTGTTCTGAGCAGCCGTGTTTTGTGGCAGTTTTACCACAACTAACAATAATCCTCCGACATTGTCCTGGAACTCCGTTCTTTGAATCAACACATTCAGCCCCGGCCCTCGCTCGGCTCACGGAAGCATCCACTCCCAGGCGCCTGGGTTGGGACCCAGGGGTCCACGAAGGCCCCGTCCTCACAGCGACCTCAGTGGGCCTTCCAGTGCCGTTGGTTTTGTGTCCAGGACAGCTCCCAGCCCACCCTCCCTCACATCTGAGAGCTTGCCACGACGTCTGGATGACCGAGAAGGCTGCCTGCCAGCTCCCTGGCCCTGGCTTCTCTGCAGGCCGTCGGGCACGAGGTGGCCGGCGCTCCTCACTGCCCCATGCCCGCCGCTGCATCCCCCACCACCTGAGGCTCAGGCCAGCTTCTCCACAGCACGAGGCCATCCACACACATTCACGCCCCGTTCTTTGTCCCCTCCCCGCAGCGTGCAGGTGACCATGCCCAGTCCACAGGTGCCTCAGCCCCCACGCGCTTGGCACACAGTGGGTATTTACCCTATTTTAACCCAGGCAGTCTGGGCATCTGTTCACCTGGGGCACAAGTGGAAAGAACCACGTGGGCCCCAAGACACGCCCTGTGGAGGCTGCAGCCCAGCTGAGTCTCGTGTTGTGGGGAACTTGCTTGACTCTGGGCGTCTGAGGGGGACAGACTTCCTGATAAGGAGAGATGGTAAATTCTGGGTGAGGTGAAACTCCAGAAGAGCCTTCAAAAAATTTAAACAGAGATTTCTAGATAATTCTAGAAAGTACTTTAAAAACGATCCCTGGTTCTAAGAGGGGTGGAGAGTTTTGAAGGAGGCCCAAATGACCCTCACTCTGAAGGGTTTAAGCTGCAGGAAGGGGCGGCCCGTGCGTCTCGTGAAGTCACGGCTGAGGCTTCCGTTCCATTCCGTTCAGTGAACACACCCAAGCACCTGCCCGACGCAGGCGCCAGCCTTGACAGTCGGAACTAAAACTCTGACAGCATCACACTCAGCACTGCGTCCGTCAGGGGTCATCCGTTCATCTCCACTGGACTTTCTTCCTTTTTCTCCCGAGACGTAGTCTTGTTCTGTCGCCCGGGCTGGAGTGCAGTGGTGCGATCTCGGCTCACTGCAACCTCTGCCTCCCAGGTTCAAGCGATTCTCCTGCCTCAGCCTCCCACCCCAAGCAGCTGGGATAACACACATCACCACGCCCAGCTAATTTTTTGTGTTTTTAGTAGAGATGGGGTTGCACCATGTTGGCCTGGCTGATCTTGATCTCCTGACTTCGTGATCCCCCCGCCTTGGCCTCTCAAAGTGCTGGGATGACAGGCGTGAGCCACTGCACCCAGCCCACTGCACTTTCCTAAGAGATAATTCAAGCCTCAGGCAAGACAACAGTGACTGTTGCTAGAAAAGATTCCCAGGGCTGTGTGCCACAGTGGGTTGTGGGGTGACCTGTGCTTTGAATAGGAGCCTCTTGGTGGGGCGTGCTCATTCTGAGCTGGGCCTTCTCGCCACAGACGCAGGCAGGGGCTGTTCTGGAGATGGAGTGGTCTAGGTGAGCCCACCGGACTCCCTCCACTCTGACCTGGGGTTGGCCAGGCTGTCAGGAACAGGGTATTCTCGGGGGCTGGGCCTGGACACACTCTGCTACCCATGCCCAGAGACAGCCCCTGAGATGCCACAGCCCGGGGCAGCCACTGCCCAAAGAATGAAAGACACTTTACGGCTGGCCCGCCACGACCAAACGGCTGGTGCCAGGAGGGGGCAGGTGGCTGTTTCTTCCAACAACAGGCTTCCTTGGGGGTGGGGAGGAGGTTGCCCTCCCTCGTTCAGCAACTTGACTGACCGCCTGCCACTGTGCCCGAGGTGAGACAAGATGCAGAAGGACCAGCAGCTCTGGCCTCAACTGCCCGCCGCTGTGCCCACTGTGAGACCCAGCAGGACCAGAAGCTCTCACCGCAACCACCCGCCACTGTGCCCCCCGTGAGACTCAGCAGGACTGCCAGCTCTTACCTCTGCCACCCGCCGCCATGCCCGCTGTAAGACTCAGCAGGACTGCCAGGCTCGCCTCCGCCACCCGCTGCCGTGCCCGCTGTGAGACTCAGCAGGACTGCCAGGCTCGCCTCCGCCACCCACCGCCATGCCCCCCGTGAGACTCAGCAGGACCGCCAGCTCTCACCTCCGCCACCCGCCGCCGTGCCCGCTGTGAGACTCAGCAGGACCGCCAGCTCTTACCTCCGCCACCCGCCGCCGTGCCCGCCGTGAGACTCAGCAGGACCGCCAGCTCTTACCTCCGCCACCCGCCGCCGTGCCCCCGTGAGACTCAGCAGGACCGCCAGCTCTCACCTCTGCCACCCGCCGCCGTGCCCGCCGTGAGACTCAGCAGGACCGCCAGCTCTCGCCTTGCTTGTGCCGTCAGTGGGCAACCTGCCTGTAGTACTTTCCGTTGTTGGAATTTCCACTTGGCGCTCTTCCAAGTCCACCTGTTCTTATGTCATAATGTCCTGTTCTTGCCTAATAGATACCATTCCTTTGTCTCTGAACGTTTTCAACTTGTTACTTCAAGCACCCGGCACCGCTCCTGAGGCTCGGGTGTAAGTTCAGCTCCTTGCTGGGTCTGCTGGGCCCTCACGGATTTCTTTTCTTCCTATGATTTGCCCTTTTTGCCCATGATCTCATTTCTGGCAGAGGCTGACCGTGAACACAAGTGAACACGGGCGGGGGGCAGGTGGCAAAGAATCCGGCCCCAGGTGTGGGGGGCTCAGGGCAGGGGACGTACTCAGGTAGATGTGGAACATGAGCAGCTCTGACCACCCAGACTCAGGGGTTTTGGGGGACTCAGGGCGGGGGACGTACTCAGGTAGATGTGGAACATGAGCAGCTTCCCCAGCAGGAGCAAGCCAAGCAGGTCCAGCAGGAACATGGCTGCCCCAATGACCGCGACCATCGAGGTCTTCACCTTCACTGGGAACAGCGGGAGGAACAGCAGCCACATGTTCGCACTCCTGACATCTGTGGAGACAAGGGAGAGACACCACGTCTGGCACCTGCTGATGGGCACCACATTGGGTGGACGTCGCAGACCAGAGCTAGCTGAGGATGGGGCAGCGTGGGGACAGCCTCCCGAGTAGCTGGGACTACAGGGGCTCGGACTCTGTCCCTGCCCAGGTGGACGCCTCCCTTACCCGAGTGCCCCTCAGGCCCCGCTGCCTGCAGGTGCTTTTTATGACCGCAGCTTTACGGATCCGGAGGTGAGGCTGCAGGGGTCACCATGCCTGCCGGCTCCGCGGGCCCCAGCACCCACCCCTTCTTCACTGGCCACACTGCCTCCGTGGGCCCTCTGCACCCTAAAACAGCCACCTTCAAATAGAACAGGAAAGCCACAGCTCTCGCCTGGGGGCATTTCTAAGACACGGTCCTCTGTGACCTGGGGCTGCCAACACCCAAAACAACACTTGCAAAAATCAGGCGTGAGAAAGATGCTGAGGGGCTGCGCGAGGCAGGATGGCAGAGGGTGGATTCAGCCTGGATGTCTGGGTGACGGGCGCTGCCTGGAACTGGCGGCCTGGGGGGCCATTCTAGAAGGCAAACAGCACACTTGGCAGGACAGGGCTGCCGCTGCATGTGCACAGCGAGGCTGGACCCACGCTGCCCCCTTAGCCAGTGACGTCATGACGAGTTCAGCCCACGAGAGCGAGGAGCTGCATGGCTCGGGGCCCCGCTGGCTTTGAAGCCCTGCAGAATCTTCCAGAACAGCAAACCCAGGAAACGGCTCAATCCACGGTCCATGAACTCACCGGAGCCCCTGCCCTGCCGCGCAGAAGCAGCATGTTCAGGGAGAGAAGCCAGTGTGGCCGCTCCAGCTGCCTCTGCCCTCTCCCTCTCCTGGCATCCCCTGGAGTGAGCGCCCAGACAGCTCGGAGGCTGCTGGGGAAGGTGAGATGTCGCAGAGGGAGGAACGCAACAGCTGTGGTCCTGGGCTCAAGGCCGCTGAGGTCAGGGCTCACCAGGGCGGAGCTGGCTTTCAGAAAGTGCTTCAGAGCGCCTGTGAGGCGCTGGCGGCACCCATCACGCTTCAAGGTGGACGGAGGAGCTTTAGGGCCTTTACTAGGGAGCTGGCAAAGCTCATCCTTGAAAAAAACGTTGCTCTGTGTTGGCTCCGGAATGTTCTGGAACGAGGGCCACGTGGGTCCTGCCTCTCTCAACACCCGGGCCATGTGCAGCGTGGGCACAGCCACACCTGGAGCGGAGACTGGCAGCCTTGACCCACACCCTGAGGGCTGCCTGGCCCAGGGCCTCCCGGGCAGGGTCCCGGCGCTGCAGCCATGAGCACCTCAATCGGCAGGGGTGTCGGGGGGCGCGGGCAGCTTCCACAGCAGACGCTTGCAGTCCCACGCAGGGCTCTGACATCCTGCCGCCGGCCAGGCGCTGCCTCCGGAGGCTCCAGGGAGGTCCTCCCACCGCTGCCAACTCCTGTGGCTCAGGCCACCCTGGGCTGTGGCCGTGTCACTCCACTGTGCCTCTGTCCTCACAGGGCTGCCTCCCTCTGCGTCTCTCCTTTCTCTTTTAAGCACATTCGTGGCTAGATTTGGGCCCCTGGGACAACGCAGCACAATCCTCCGACCTCGAATCCTAAGTCACAGCCACAGACACATTTCCCAGGACGCTGACATCATGGGATCTGGGTTAGGCGTGGACTCGACTCTGGAGCCCACAGGCCACCAACGCCACGTCTCTCCTGTGGCTCAGTGCGGGCAACAGTTCCCAAGGGCCCACCTGGCCAAGAGCCTCAGCACCTCACGGCCTACAGCCCCCACCCCCAGCCCCACCTCCGCTCTCCCCTCCCCTTGGGCTGCTCCTGAAGGACGGGCACCCCCCTCACCCACCGCCACATGGCCCACAGGGAAGGCATGGCAGGCGCTGTAGGCCTGACTGTGGAGGCCCGGGCAGCAGTGGACCCGAGCTCTCTTGCCTGACACGACCTGGCAGCACCCACAGAGCAGCGTGGCCAGCGCCGTCCCGAGCCTGCCTCCTGTGCACTGGGGGCTGCTGGGCTGTGTGGGCCTGGGCTGCTGCCTTTGGCCCAGGTCAGAGTCTGCCTGGGGCTGCCCACCCCAGCCTCTCCCTGGGCCAAACGGGGCCAACCACCGCCAGACCCGATACTGCTACCTGGAAAGACGGCTGGAGGCGAGGCTGTGGCCAAGGCGGCTCACGACAGCCCTGGCAGAGGCCCCGCCAGGAGCAGCAGCCACGTACCTTCATACCTGGGGTCTGTGCGGAGCACCCAGGGCCTCACAAAGTACTGGATGAGGACGTACAGCAGGATGGCAATCACGCAGAGCAGGCCAACTACAGCCGAGGCCACGGTGCTGAAGAACCTGCAGGGAGACGCACAGGCAGGCATCGGAGGGTGTGCTGGGGCAGGTGAGGGCGTGTGGGGGCGGGGTACACAGGGGCAGGCGGGGGTGGGCACTGGGGGCAGCACAGTGGAGGTGACAGGTCAGTGTGGGCGTCCACTGAGAGAAGGCGCCTGGCCGAGGCCCGACGCTGGCCCCAAACTCCGCTCTCAACCACACTGGAAGCTCAGGCCCCCGTCTCAGTCCCAGCCTGTGACGCTCCCCGGGGTCTCCAGGCCTCTCGCTGGGAGGGACGGCCGTGGCCCACTCTCACCGTCTCACACCACCTGACAATTCACGCAGCGCTTCTTGCAAACGTGATTTCATTTAATCCCCACAAGGAACAAGGAGGTTGTGAGGAGGGGGAACCAGCCCTTCTCAAAAGTGAGGAAACTGAGGCCAGAGACACAGTGTGACCAAGCCCACCAAGCCAGCGGAGCGTGAGGGTCACACGCATCCCCAGCATCACAGCTCCGGGGCCTCCGTCTGCACCTCTCCACCCCACCTCATTCAGACAGGGGCTCCCTGCCAGCCAAGGAGCACGTGGGCTGGGTCCACCTGGGGGCCCTGAGCCTGGTCGGTGTCGGAGTCTCATGGCACACCACTCAAGGCAAGGGAACTGAAGCCAGGGAAGGTGAGGGCCCCAAGAGCACCGTGGCACCCAGGAGGGCCTGTGGGCACCCGGGAGGGCAGCCACACCATGGGCCTGCAGGCTCAGGGACCTGGATCTCTGCACCCAAAGGGAACTTGGGCTGAGGAGGCCATGCCTCGGCCCCAGCCTCCTTCTCCAAGGGTCCTGTGCACATTTGAGCCAAAAGCCACATCCGCGCTGTGGACCCAAAACCACCCCAGTCTCTCGTCTTTGCTCAAAAGACGCCGAGAATGATTCACCCAGAAAATCCCGTTCTCCGCAGCAGTTCCCGGAACGTCTGCATCCACATCCTCATTTCGCCAGAGCGTCTTCCCTTGCTCTTTCCACCAATATGGTATTTTGTAAAAAGTTGCCTCTAATCTCCTTTAAATTCTTCCTGTGTATTCTGTTCACCTAAACTTGGGAAATTCCTTTTCATGTTTTCAGCTGGAGGTCAGAGTATGAATCCCACAGTCTTCTCAGGACGTTGGCGGGCGGGGGGGGGCGGGGGCCAGGCAGGTGGGGTGGGGGGGCCAGGCAAGTGTGGGGGGTGCCAGGCAGGCGGGGGGATGCCAGGCAGCCACCTTCCAGGCGTTCCTCCTCCCTCCAAGAGTCTTGAGAGTCTTCCAGAAGATTCAAGGGCAGGACAGCTCCCGGCGTGAGGGGCTCAGGGGTGGGGACAGCTCCGGGCAGAGGGGCTCAGGGGTGGGGACGGCTCCGGGCAGAGGGGCTCAGGGGTGGGGACAGCTCCGGGCGTGAGGGGCTCAGGGGTGGGGACGGCTCTGGGCGTGAGGGGCTCAGGGGTGGGGACGGCTCCGGGCATGAGGGGCTCAGGGGTGGGGACGGCTCTGGGCGTGAGGGGCTCAGGTGTGGGGACGGCTCCGGGTGTGAGGGGCTCAGGTGTGGGGATGGCTCCGGGCGTGAGGGGCTCAGGGGTGGGGACGGCTCAGGGCAGAGGGGCTCAGGGGTGGGGACGGCTCCGGGTGTGAGGGGCTCAGGTGTGGGGATGGCTCCGGGCGTGAGGGGCTCAGGGGTGGGGACGGCTCAGGGCATGAGGGGCTCAGGGGTGGGGACGGCTCTGGGCGTGAGGGGCTCAGGGGTGGGGACGGCTCCGGGTGTGAGGGGCTCAGGTGTGGGGATGGCTCTGGGCGTGAGGGGCTCAGGGGTGGGGACGGCTCAGGGCATGAGGGGCTCAGGTGTGGGGACGGCTCCGGGCGTGAGGGACTGGCTCTGGGCGTGAGGGGCTCAGGGGTGGGGACGGCTCCGGGCGTGAGGGGCTCAGGGGTGGGGACGGCTCCGGGCGTGAGGGGCTCAGGGGTGGGGACGGCTCCGGGCGTGAGGGGCTCAGGGGTGGGGACGGCTCCGGGCGTGAGGGGCTCAGGGGTGGGGACGGCTCCGGGCGTGAGGGGCTCAGGGGTGGGGACAGCTCCAGATGTGAGGGGCTCAGGGGCTCCCTGACTCCCGCTCCCTCTCACTGGCTTCCCTCCCACAGCAACAACCAGGCGGATGGTCCCAAGCACTCCTTCCTGGTGTGCTGGTCCCTGATGTCACCAACATGCTCTCCGGGAAGTGCCGAGCCTGGTATCCTGGCCTGGCTGTGGCCGCGAAGGGCGGAGGACTGGCGAGGCCTTTCATGCCTGACTTTTGTTTCCAAAGAAGCAACCCCTCCAGGCAGCGGGTGCCCCACCCTGCCCCCAGGCCTGAGCCCACTTGGAGAGTGAAGACCCCTCACCTTCACCCCACTGTCTGTACAGGACTGCCCTCTTCATCCAGTAAAAAAAAGGTGGGTCTCCAAGACCGCAGAGCCCAAAGCCCATGGGCCGGGCAGAGCCATTCACGCAGGGCTCCTCTTCCCACTGCCACCCGGGGCCGCTCTCCTCTCCGTCAGCAGGTCAGCACCCGCAGCCAGGCCCGGCACTCTAGGTCCTCCCAGGACGCCAGGGCCGCCTGCTTCCTCCTCTCTGTCTCCCTTCCTCTTGCACCAGGAAGCAGCACACAGCCTCCCTCTCAGGGGCTCTGCCGTCCACTCTGTCAACTTCCCGGGCCAGAGGGCACCCGTGCCCCCAGCCCTGCTCTCCTGACGCCCCTTTCCCACGCACAGGCTGTGGCACCTGTCTGCACTGGGCGCCCACACAGCGCCTCTCCCTTACCCCTCCTGGGAAGGCAGGCCCTCTCCCTGCCACCTGCCTGTGGGCCCTCGCCCCTCACCTTCCCCACCAGGCCTTGTGGACAAGTCAGCTCGAGGCACCAGGGCACAGAGTCCGGAAGGAAGTGGTGCCTAGGGCTCCCAGAGGAGCTGCCTTACCATGGCCGTCAGAGCTGCTCTTCTCCAGGGCGAGGCGGGTGGGTCTCCCTGGCCCTTCCCCCTCACGTGGCCTCTGGCCTTGCTCTGCAGTGGCACAGTCTCTCTGTCCTTGCTGGGCTGCGCAGCCGCTCTGGACACACTTTGTGCTCAAGGCAGGAGGGCAGGGAGGCAGGGCAGGGACCCCATGGCGCGTCCCGTGACACCAGACAGCGTTGGTCCCCATTCCTGCCCACACCAAGGCCTCTTTCAGCTCAGCACAGAGTAGCTGGGGGCACGCATGGTTCTTTTCCCTGGTGATCTTCACAACTCGAAGTGCCACGGACAGCCAGGGCTCAGAACATGGGGCCTCGAGAGTCCCTGGATCCTCCACAATGCTCAGGGAAACACCTCTCTTCCACGCGCTGGGTGCCCACTGCCCCTCCGTGGCCCCACCACTGTGCTCCACAAGCCGGCAGCCTTGGCAGAGAGAAGGCAGCCCGGCCCAGGACAGCGCGGCAGGCCACCTCAGCCAGTGTGGCCCAGGGGTGCCCACGTGGGGGCCTCCAAGGGACTTCCTCTGAGGACGAGCCTGTCCAGGGACGGCTGCACCACAGCCCCAGAACCGGACAGGGGGCTGGGGCATGCAGGCACGGAGCGCCAGCATGCCAGGACAGGGATGCGGCCCCGAGAGGACCCCTGCCCACAGACCCCTCCTTCCGAATCCCCCCGCCCGGCCCCGCCCGGCCCCGCCGTGAGCCTCACCAGTAGTTCCGGCTCCCCACGCAGTTGTTGAGCCATTTGCAGTGGTGGTCGAGGCCTGACACACACTTGTTGCAGGTGATGCAGTGCTTGGCTTTCTTGGTCCTGGAGGGAAGAATCGGGGAGCGGCCGTCAGGCCCACAGCCTGCAGCCCCATCACCGGGAGCCAGGCGCCCCGAGGGAACCAGGCCTGTGTGGCCTGGGGAGGGGGCATCCCGTGGGCACAGGAGGCCAGGGGAAGGTGCTGAGGCCCGTGGGGAGGAGCAGAAGCAGGACAGCTCTGGACGGAGGCAGCCACAGAGCAGGAGGAGGTGTGTCTGCACTGGGTGTGGCCGCCCTGAGCGCAGGGGGCCAGGAGCTGAGTGGGGGCTTGGATTCCACCTGTGCCTACAGGTCCGCCTTGCAGCCAACAGCAGCCCTGCAGCTGCCCACCAGGCCACCATGGATGCCCCGGGGTCCCTGGAGACATGGGGTCCATCCTCCCTCTTTCCTTAGGGCTTGTCTTGAAAATCCCCAAGAACAATAGCACCCTCTTGCTCCTGGACCCCAGGGGAGGGACCCGCGTGCACAAAATCCACTGGGGATCAACCGTGCCTGAGTGCAGACACAGCCCTCCAGCCTCAGCCCTGCCTGCAGAGTGGGGGCAGCCCGGCACTGTGTCCCCTTCACAGGGGACTAGGGCTGTTCACCTCAGTCACAGACGTGGCCAGGGCTACTCCCCGGAAGCCCCATTAGCGCCGGCCGCAGCCATGGCAGGGAACCTGAGGGCGGGGCAGTTCCTGGAGCCCCCACCCCTGGAGCTGACGCCGACACCGAGGGGCCTCAGCAAGGGCAGGAACTCACACGGTGACTGCACAGGTTGCAGTAATGGTTCTGGATCACGTGTGCGTGTTGGGATCTGTCGAAGATGGGCATGGGCTGAGAATAGTCCTTGAGTCTCACGTTGGGGTCAGCCGGGTCGATGCAGCAGGTGCTCAGGTGAAAGATGAGGTGGAAAAAGAAAATCCCCTCGGCCACCTGGCACGTCAAGGAAGAACCTGGCCTGGGTCCTGTCAGTCTGGCGCGAGGAATCCCCTTGAGGCCCAAGAGCCCAGAGGAGGCGAGGACGCAGATCAGCCCGGCTCACCCAGCCCTGCTCACTCAGCCCTGCTCACCCAGCCCTGCAGACACAGCCCTGCTCACCCAGCCCTGCAGACACAGCCCTGCTCACTCAGCCCTGCACACACAGCCCCGCTCACCCAGCCCTGCACACCCAGCCCCGCACACACAGCCCTGCACACACAGCCCTGCTCACCCAGCCCTGCACACTCAGCCCTGCACACCTGAGCCCTGCACACCCAGCTCTGCACACCGAGTCCTGCTCACCCAGCCCTGCACACCCAGCCCTGTTCACCCAGCCCTGCACACCTGAGCCCTGCACACCCAGCCCTGCACACCTGAGCCCTGCACACACAGCCCTGCACACACAGCCCTGCACACACAGCCCTGCACACACAGCCCTGCTCACCTGAGTCCTGCACACACAGCCCTGCTCACCTGAGCCCTGCACACACAGCCCTGCTCACCTAGCCCTGCACACCCAGCCCTGCTCATCCAGCCCTGCACACACAGCCCTGCTCATCCAGCCCTGCACACCTGAGCCCTGCACACCCAGCTCTGCACACCGAGCCCTGCTCACCCAGCCCTGCACACCCAGCCCTGCTCACCCAGCCCTGCACACCTGAGCCCTGCACACCTAAGCCCTGCACACCCAGCCCTGCACACCTGAGCCCTGCTCACCCAGCCCTGCACACCTGAGCCCTGCACACCCAGCCCTGCACACCCAGCCCTGCACACCCAGCCCTGCTCATCTGAGCCCTGCACACACAGCCCTGCACACCCAGCCCTGCTCACCTGAGCCCTGCACACCCAGCCCTGCTCACTTCAGCCCTGCTCACTTCAGCCCTGCACACCCGGCCCTGCTCACCTGAGCCCTGCACTCCCTACTCACCTGAGCCCAGCTCACCCAGCCCTGCACACCTGTCCCTGCTCACCCGGCCCTGCTCACTCGAGCCCTGCACACCTGAGCCCTGCATTTACCCAGCCCTGCACACCAGACCCTGCACAACCAGCCCTGCACACCTGGCTCTGCTCCCCCCAGGCCCAGAGGAGGTGAAGCTGCCCAACAGCCTTGCACACAGCCCTGTGCCCAGCAGGGGTGGGGACCAGGATGGATGCCCCGACAACCCTTTTGATTTATCCCTGTTGGACACAGGACAAATTCCCCACAGAAGACCCTGTACCCCCAGAGGCTCAGCCAGGCCAGCTAAGCACAGTGACCTCAAAACCCTTTACACCTGAGGAACAGAGCAGGGCTGCAGGAGGGACACCCAGGTGTAAACATGGCCAGATGCAGCCCCTGCAGCCCTGGGGAAGCCTGGGTTGTTTCACAGCAGAGACCCCTAAGCACCGAGAGAGAAGCACAGACTCAGTAGGAGCAGGGAGAGGAGGGAGGGAGCTGCACAGCCTACCCACTCCCTCTAGACCCCAGGCGGCTCATCAGGGACACCCCTAGACTCCCTCTAGACCCCAGATGGCTCGCTTAGGGACCTCCCCCAGACTCCCTCTAGACCCCAGACAGCTCACTCAGGGACCCCCCCCAGACTCCCTCTAGACCCCAGGTGGCTCACTCAGGGGCCCCCCAGCCAGACTCTCTCTAGACCCCAGACAGCTCACTCAGGGACCCCCCCAGATTCCCTCTAGACCCCAGGCGGCTCACTCAGGGACCCCCCCAGACTCCCTCTAGATCCCAGGCGGCTCACTCAGGGGCCCCCCAGACTCCCTCTAGACCCCAGATGGCTCATCAGGGATCCCCCCCGACTCCCTCTAGACCCCAGACGGCTCACTTAAGGCCCCCCTGAAAACTCGTCAGGGACCCCAGACTCAGGGCCCCCCAGACTCTCTCAGGGGCTCCAGGCTTGCTAAGGGACCCCCAGACTCTTTCAAGGACCCCAGATAGCTCACTCAGGGACCCTGGGCCTCTATGTTGGGCCCCCTGGGCTCGGAGCCTGGCTGCAGTGGCCCTGGGGAGAGAGCCTTTGTTCCCTGGAGCCAACAGAAGCTGGGCTCCCCATGACTGGGACGTCCGCTCCCGCCCTCAGATCCTGGCTCCCTCCTCCTCTTGCCCTGGGACCAACACAGCCTCCCCATGGCAACCAAACAGATGGGGTGGAGCACGGGGCCTCCTATCAATCACCCTGCCTGGCCCCTGGGCTGCCTTCTAGCCAGGAGTTCAGGGTTGACGGACATCTCCGCAGGGTGACCCAGCAGCCCTCACAGTGTGGCCTGAGTTTGGGATAGAGACGCGGGCCACCTGCCCTCGGGACACAGTGCTGTCCTCCTTGCCACCAGGGGCAAAAGGCCCTGCAGGGATTTCAGCAGAAGGAAGGCTGCCAGCAGGGTGGGTCCTGTGCCGGGCTAGGGGCTCCATCCCTCCCAACCCAGCCCCTCTCTGGAGCCCCTGCAGGCAACGCTGGACGGCTCCGCCCTGCTGGGATCACACTCAGGCTCTTCCTGGCACCACCTTGGGCCGTGGGGCTGGGGTTTCTATGCAGTGGCCCTTCCCTGACAAGGGTCCCATAAGAAATACACTGCAATGTCCAGGAAGCCTAAGTGTGAAGCTGTTTCCGACTGAAACCCACACACAGGTGCCCAAGCCCTTGGCGGACGGGTTGCACACCCTGCATCTTCCAGGCACCCATGTGGCCCCAGGCCCCAGGTGCTTGCGGGCATGAGCTGGGGAGGAGGCTCCGAGGGCGCAGACCTGGCCACCAGGAAGACAGACAAGAACCATCTGGATGTCAAGGGGATGGGACTGGGGAGCTGCTGCCCAGGCCGGGGCAAGGGGGAGCTGGACGGTGGCGCGGGGGGCCGGCCAGGCCTTGGGGGACTCACATGGGGCCAGGACTGATCGGACGCCTGCAGTGGCCACTCTGATCCCAGCATGCTAGAGGAGAGCGCTGCAGTGGGCCCACCTGGCTGGGATGTAGGGGATGTAGGGGCCGTCAAGGGTGTAGGTCGGGGGGCCAGGCGCAGGGCTCACTGTGCAGCTGGTGACACCGACGTGACCGAGCCTGCCTCCTGGCCGCTGTCTCCTGCACCCGCTCCCTGCAGGCTGAGCTGGGGACGCAGCACTGTTTGTGTGGTTGCTGGGGCAACGGGGAGCACATCCAGAGCCTTGGGAAGCTAGTGGGTGGCAGCTGAGGACAATGAGACGGGGCAGGAAGCTGTGTAGTGGCCGGGGGGCAGCCCCTTCCTCTGAGGAGCTGGAGCAGCACTTCCTCCACTGGAAACCGGCAGGCGGGGAGGATGGGGCCAGGCGGGGCCTCTGCCTGGGCAGCAGGTGAAGCTCAGGCTGAGGAGACCCACCCAGGCCCTCGGCCGCCACGGCCGGCAGCAGCCTCACCTCTCCAGGCATCGCACACACAAGCCCACCGCCAGGGAGACGGTGCAGAGGGCCACCAGCAGACAGCCTGGGGACAGAGTGGCCCTAACCGGGACCCCGTGACCTCCATGTGGAGGAGCTCAGGGCTGTCCTGAGCCTGACCCTGCCAGGCAAACTCCGAGGAGCTGCCCGAGCCCGTCCCCAAGCCGGTTCCCAAACCTGCAGGCGCCAGGGTCAGGCAGCTGCCCCGAAGGCAGCCGCCCAGGAACAAAAGCATTCAGCTGCCAAGGGACCCCAGAGATTCTGGGGCAGCGACGCCCCGGACAGTTCCCTGGGACACAAAGCTTTTTGCACGAGAAGCGGGTTGAAGCAGATCTTTCGCCGCACACTGCGGTGCTCCGCTGTCCCTCAGCTGCGCGTCGGCCAGTAAGGTCCACTGTGTGTGAGCTCGGGTCGTCCTCCCGGGACACCCGTCACCCACAGGAATGATGCTGGTGACCTTAAGTTGGCCACGTTTTGCCCAGGCTGACCTAGCTAGCCACTGTGCCCTTCACCCACCTGGGTAACCGTCCCTGAGCTGGCAGGGAGCCCGGGATAGAGATGACACGGGGCACCGTGTTCTCAACTTTCTCTGCTTTTACTTTCACATTTAATTTTATCCGGTAGTGTTCTACGTTCCAGGGAGCAGTCAAGAGCAAAAGAAGCAGGGTAAACGTCTCCCTTCATGCAAACCGCCTGCCCTCTGGAAGTTTTGGGCTCAAGCTGTCATGAGCACCGCAGCTACGCCGGAACCTCCCCTAGCAACAATCTGTATTTTGTAAATAAACAGTCCAGCCGCGCCAGTCCAGGACACACGCCCCGCGCCCTGTGTAACACTGCTAACCCTTCCCCGCCCAGTTCTGCAGGCTGGAAGCGAGGGGGCGCAGAGCAAGCCACAGCCCCTGCTCCCAGTGCCCGGCGCGGCCACGTCTCGTGGGCCTGTCAATCCCCGTGGGACTCGAAGCCGACACGTGCGGCCGAAGGCACAGCGCCACTCAGCGGAGGCGAACTTCCCGCTGTGCCGCCAAGCCCCGGCCGCCCTGGGCCACAGGACTTTGCTGGGAAGAGATTTCTCCGGATTAAACAGCTACACAGATTCCAACCCCTTCCACGCAACGGGCCCTGTGGACGCAGCAGTGACAGCGGAGCCTGTTTCCGTCTGCAGAAGAACAGATGTGGGCGCCTGCACCAGAGCGTGCTCCGGAAGGGTCCACGCACGAGGCTGCTGGACAGTAGGCAGCGCCTGGCCATCAAATGTCCGCCTAACCAGAGGTCTTTATTCCATTTCTTCCCTGGTCTCCACAACACAGCGTCCCTCACCCTGATCCTGACCCTGACCCTGGCACCTGACCTCCCCTGGGGTTGGGGGCTGCAGCCACTGGGCCTGGGCAGTCACTTCTCAGACACACCCAGTCCCTGCAGGTGCCACATAGCGTGGGCACCCTCCAGTGGCCACAATGCAAGGACACAAGCTGCTGGCCCAGGGACCTGAGGGGGTCGCTGAGTGCAGCCAGGGACCCATCCTGAGCCCAGTGCCGGCCAGAGGGAGGGGCAGCATGGATGAGGGCTAGGCCACCGAGGGCCGGGCTGGGGCTCCTTGAGAAACAGAGGTCCAGGTGTGGAGTGGGGGTACAGGGGGACCACAGAGGGTTCACCTACCAGAGAGCAGCTGACAGCTCAGAGGCAGACACGGCGGGAACACAGGGCCGAGACAAGGCTGAGCCACGGGCAGAAGGGAGAATGGAGGGAACGGATTCCAAAGGCACGAAGTGAGTGGCCAGGTGCTGAGGGCTGAATCCACCCCCACGCAGGTCCAAGCCCAAGCCCTGCACCTGTGGATGTGACCTGACTTGGAAATAGGGTCTTTGCAGATGACAAGTTAGGCCGAGGTAGTTTCGGGGGGGGGCGGGCCTACTCCAGTGACTGGCGTCTTTACGAAAACGGGAACTGAACGGCAGCAGACACACGCAGAAGAATGACGGTGTGAACACCAGAAGATGAGCCACGGAGCATGGCCAGAACCGTTCCCTCCAGCAGCTTCACGGGGAGCGGGCCAGCACCCGATTCCAGACCCCGGGCCCCAGAACTGTGAGACCGGAAGCGTCTGCTGTTGCAGGCACCCGGTTTGAGGTGCTTTGTGACGGCAGCCCCAGGACGCGCCGCAGCCACATGGTGATGCTGGTAGAGAGACGGTTGACGGGGCAGGGGGCGGGGGGCGGGGGGGCGTGGGCAGGGGGCAGGAGGCAGGGCGCCTCCGTCCGCAGAGCGTGCACAGGGCCATGCGGTGGAATCAGAGAGAGAGAGACGGTGGACGGGGCAGCGGGGCAGGGCGCCTCCCTCCGCAGAGCGTGCACGGGGCCATGCGGTGGAATCGCAGATGGAAATGCAGCATTTTACACCGCCACGTAACTGTGATTCAGGCGAGGGTTGCAACGGAAAGCAACACCCTTCAGAGGCCCAGAGTCCACCCGTGCACTGCTCTGGACTGGCAGGGGCAGGGACCTACCCTCCCAAGGAACAGCTGCAGGGATCCAGGCTCTGGGGGTGTGGGGGCTGGGGCTGCAGGTGGAGAACTCGGAGGGCAGCAACAGCAGAAGCTGGGTTAGTGCCAGGGGACCTGGCGATGCCAGCAGAGGTATACCCCAGACCTGGCAGAGACAGGTCACCACTCTGAACGAGGATCTGTCCTGACAAGAGGAGGGGTGCCAGGCTGGCAGCTTGTGCTGCCACATTCCAGTCCTGCCACGGTCAAACCCTGATGCCCACACGTGTGTCCAGGCATGGCCTTAGACCCCCATAGAACCCCCACTCTGGCGACTGGGCACGCTCAAGGCCTCTCGGCAAAGGCCTCCTCTTGGGAAGTGGGATCCCCTAGGATTGGGGAGGCCAGGGAGTAGATGGGGGACACAAAGGCTTTTACTCACAACCTGGCTAGCCCTCCCAGCCAAGACTGCCACTCCCAGCCCAGCCAGCCAGTGGCTGAGGCACTCAGGCCGGCGGGCTGCGGTCCCCATGGCACCTGCTCACTCTGCATCTGGCCCCTGAGCCTCCCCGCCTGTGTGGCAGTGACGCACACCAGGCTTGCCATTCACCTGCCCTGGACGGCCCAGCCCTAGGAGCACGTGGTGGTGTGGCCGCTTCCCCACGGAGGAAGGCTCCACTGGGGAGTGACGCATCCCACTTTAGAAATACGGCTCCAGTGCCCCTTTGTCCCCACACACTCATGTCTCAGCCACCCTAGGGGCCCGGGGTTTCTCAACTGAATGCCATGGTTGGCTGGGGGTACTGCAGAGCCCACATGCTCCACGGACGTGCACGCTAGAGACGGGAGCAGACACGGGCCCCCACCCGCTTCGAGATGGGAGAGGCAGCCCTCCCCCACCCGCTGGAAGATGATGGGAGATGCAGGGCCCCCACCCGCTTCAAGATGGGAGAGGCAGGGCTCCCACCGCCCACTGGGAGATGATGGGAGAGGCAGGGCCCCCACCGCCCACTGGGAGATGATGGGAAAGGCAGGGCCCCCACCGCCCACTGGGAGATGATGGGAGAGGCAGGGCCCCCACCACCCACTGGGAGATGATGGGAGACGCAGGGACCTCCACCGCCCACTGGGAGATGATGGGAGAGGCAGGGCCCCCTCCACCCACTGGGAGATGATGGGAGAGGCAGGGCCCCCACCACCCACTGGGAGATGATGGGAGAGGCAGGGCACCCCTCCGCCCGCTGGGAGATGATGGGAAAGGCAGGGCCCCCTCCACCCACTGGGAGATGATGGGAGAGGCAGGGCCCCCCTCCACCCACTGGGAGATGATGGGAGAGGCAGGGCCCCCACCTCCCACTGGGAGATGATGGGAGAGGCAGGGCCCCCACCTCCCACTGGGAGATGATGGGAGAGGCAGGGCCCCCACCTCCCACTGGGAGATGATGGGAGAGGCAGGGCCCCCCTCCACCCACTGGGAGATGATGGGAGAGGCAGGGCCCCCCTCCACCCACTGGGAGATGATGGGAGAGGCAGGGCCCCCACCGCCCACTGGGAGATGATGGGAGAGGCAGG
The DNA here is from genome assembly GCF_030222135.1 of Aotus nancymaae. Taxonomy (NCBI): domain Eukaryota; kingdom Metazoa; phylum Chordata; class Mammalia; order Primates; family Aotidae; genus Aotus; species Aotus nancymaae. Next base: position 640,021 of record NW_026988425.1, read on the forward strand.
GCCCCCACCGCCCGCTGGGAGATGATGGGAGAGGCAGGCCCTCCCTCCGCCCGCTGGAAGATGATGGGAGAGGCAGGGCCCCCTCCACCCACTGGGAGATGATGGGAGAGGCAGGCCCTCCCTCCACCCACTGGGAGATGATGGGAGAGGCAGGGCCCCCCTCCGCCCGCTGGAAGATGATGGGAGAGGCAGGGCCCCCACCACACACTGGGAGATGATGGGAGAGGCAGGGCCCCCCTCCGCACACTGGGAGATGATGGGAGAGGCAGGGCCCTCACCGCACACTGGGAGATGATGGGAGAGGCAGGCCCCCCCTCCACCCACTGGGAGATGATGGGAGAGGCAGGGCCCCCCTCCGCCCGCTGGGAGATGATGGGAGAGGCAGGGCCCCCCTCCGCCCGCTGGAAGATGATGGGAGAGGCAGGGCCCCCTCCACCCACTGGGAGATGATGGGAGCAGACGCTGGCCCCACGATTCCTGAAGAGTGCACCAAACTGTCAGCTGATTAAACTTCTTTTCTCTGTAAATTACCCAGCCTGGGATCGCCTTCACAGCCGCGCAAGAACAGCCTGATGTGGGGTCGGCGGCCGACCCGCCCACTTCAACCCTGAGTCCGTGGCTGCCCTGTCCACCCTGACCCTGAGCAGGGGCTGCAGGAGCACGAGTGCCCATGGGGCCCACATGCAGGCGCAGAGCATGTGGTCTGGCTTAGGGCAGGTGACTGGTGCCACCGAGCAGGCATGGCCTGGACCCCAGACCAGGTCCATCGCAGGGTCCTTCAGGAGCCCCTCCTGCTTAGAACGCGCCACGGTGAAAAGGATACCACGTAGGCGCTATATTTCCATGCGTGAGGCAGGAAGGGAATGAAGATCCCGAAGATGGCCAAGGACAGGGTCAGGAAGACGGTCCAGGACACCGCCTGGAAGGCGTTCCTAGGTGGTGAACAGCCGTTCACTCGGGAGATTCGGGGTGGCAAGGCCAGCTTCGTGCTATTGCCTGTGGCTTCACGGGGGCTGGAACTCTGGGGAGTGTCCATCTGCAGGAAGAGAAGGGGAGGACCTATGCCATCAGCCCCAGGGAGGGCCAGCCCCACCCGCCACTGTCAGGGGAATCACAGGGCACCTAGGAACACAGCCCCAGGACAGCACTGAGAGCCCACAGCCCAGCACTGCCCAGAGCCACGTCCCAGCGGAGAGAGCTGGGCTGGGCTGCAGCCGGAGCAGGGCCCTGCACGGGGAGTGAACTGCCATGCTGCAGAATCTGACCCCGGCCAGAGCCATGCGGCTGTGGGAAGTGGCTCTCCAGGGCTGTGAGCCTGGCAAGGCCCCCGATGCCCATGCTGCCGCCCCTCAGTAGACCCGAGGCTTTGATGGGTCCTGGGGAGCCCTCAACGACCCCCACACAACGAGAGGTCCTCGAACTCATCCATGAATACACAGGCTCGCCCAAGACTCCTCAAGTGGGAGAGGAAAACCCACATCAGAAAGAGGCCACACTGAGCAGAGGGGTGCTCCTGGGGGAAACTGAGGCAATGCCAGACGAGCTCACAAGCCGTCGCTAACAGGTACAACACGTAAATCTGCCAGATCCTCCCCGAGAACCTTCCATGAGTTTCCCAGAGGAGCAGGACCAGAGAGCTCACTCCATGGGGTCCTGTGTGTCTCCCCTTCCACAGGACAGGAAGCCCAGATGGCCTCTCGGGGCTGGGACCTCGGCGCGGGTGGACAGCGGCTGGGAGGCGTCACACTGGGGCAGTGAGAGGTGGTCAGCAGCCGCCGCGGGTGGGGTCCTGCGGGCCGGGGCGAACTCTACCAGGAGTTTTCAGAAAAGCCTTGCCATGTTGTGCCTCACGCAAAGTCCTTGTTGTGTCTTTGGGAAAAAAGAAAAAGAGAAAATGAAGTTGATATAAATGTATTACTTTGGGAAGAAAGACATTGAGAAACAGTTAAAAATTCTTCTTTCTTGCAGTCGTGAAAGTCCATGCTTCAGTGCTCTGCACTGCCTCTGGCGGCTCCTCTCTGGTCCTCGGACTGTGACACCAGGCGGATGTGGGGCTGCAGGGCCCTGGGCTTGAGTCACACAAGAATGTCTCAGGGAGACCTGAGAGACTCACAATCCTTAAACAAGACCAAGGCGCCTCGGCAGGGCGTGGGGCTCACGCCTGTGATCTCCAGCTCTGTGGGAGGCTGAGGCAGGCGGATCACGAGGTCAGGAGTTCCAGACCAGCCTGGGCAACATGGTGAAACCCCATCTCTACTAAAAACACAAAAATTAGCCAGGCGTGGTGGCGCATGCCTCTAATCCCAGCTACTCAGGAGGCTGAGGCACAAGAATCCTTTGAACCCAGGAGGTCGAGGCTGCAGTGAGCTGAGATTGCAGCACTGCACTCCAGCCTGGGCGACAGAGAGAGACTCCATCTCAAAAAAAAAAAAAGACCAAGGTGCCAAGGAAGGAGAGAGAACAGAAAGACAATCCTGAACATTGAAAACACAATGGCCAACAAAAAAAAAGTCCAAATGGAAGTGCCAACACACAGAAATGCTGCTGCCGAAAACCAAACTGGTCACGTGGACGCTGAAGGAACGATGACAGATCTCAGAACAGAGACGAGAGGAGGGGAGTCCTCAGTGGCGCAGAGCCTTGAGCCTGGAGACACGCGATCATCTGCTGGGGTTTCAGAAGAGGAAGGTGGAGAGTACGGGAGAGAAACAGAGAAAACAGCGAGGAACTTCGAGAAGATGGAAGCCTTCGGGTTAACACTGCACCGAGGGCCCGAGAGGACGGCCGGAAGAGGAAACATCCATGCCGGTGGAAACGCGCACTACGGGACACAGAGCAAAACCCGACAAGAGTTCTCAGGAGGAAACAAAAGCGGCTAATGACAACATGCGGACACCTACACGCTGTACTCAGTCCGTGTTTTAAAACAATCAACGTAAAGCAGTTCTTCAAGTTCTGAGAGCATTTTAATCTAAAACGGACCTGGCCAAGGGACAAAGTCTGAGAGAAAGCAGATACTTTCGGGACATGTGAATATTCAAAGTACACCAACAATTAATCATTTCCAAAAGAATTATGTAAAGAATAGTACCCTGACAAATTATCACAGTTACACTGTGAGTCAATTAATCTAAAATTATATCTACATTAAATCCAAAACAAAACAAATGTACGTGACAGACGACAGAGCCATGAATCTGCGCAACTGGCCGCAGGCGCAGAGCGTTGGGGACAGGCTGTTCTGCAGAGCCGTGCGCAGGGGCATGGGAACCCCAGCTCACCAGCGCAGGGACGTCTCCGCACGGGATCCGCACGGGCCCAGGACAGCCGAGCCACCCAGCAGCAGGCGCAGGCGATCACCCCAAGGAGGACCGCGAGGGTGGGGCAGGGGAGGGAGGTACAGACCTCCAGACAGCCACGGAAGATGCCAGAACAGCTCCTTCCCTTCAATCCACACTCAGCCTCCATCCCACCATGGCCTGTGAGAACCCTCACACACCACACACACCACACACCACAAACATCACATAGACCACAAGACACACCACACACACAACACACACAACACAGACCACACACCACATACCACACAACACACACACCACAAACACCACACAACACATACCACATGTACCACACACCACACACCACACACTGCACACACCACACATACCACACACCACACATATCACCACACACATCCCACACCACACATACCATATAGTATACAGCACACACCACACATCACCACATACCACACAACACAGAGCATACACCACATACACCACACACACCATACACACTAAACAACACACGTCTGTACACAACATACCACATGTCCCTACACTACACGTGCACATGTACCACACACTACACACCAAACACGCACCACGCACGCACACACTTCACACCACACTGCAAACACATACAGAACACAAGGCACACACAACACACACGTACACACACCATGCTTGCACCACATATGCACTACACACCACACAAACCACACACTCCACACTCGCACCACACACCACACAGGCACCAAATGCCACACACACACACCACACACTGCATACCACACACGCACCACACACACACACCACACACTGCACATGCACCACACGACACGTACCAGACACCAACCAGAAACGCACCACACACCACACAGGCACCACATGCCACACACACCAGACGCTGCGTACCACACACCACATACAGAACACATCACACATCACACACACTGCACACAGCACATACGCCACACCCCCCAGAAAATACCACACACACCACACAGTGCACACACTCCCACACACAATTCAATTCAAGCGAAAGGAACATCTGTGTGCCTTGACACAGAAGACATGTAACGTTGGGTTCGGGAAGTTGGCATGACTGAGGCTGGATGGGCGCCCGTGTGTGATGCCACACCGATGCCCGGGGAACTCGCCGTGCTGCATGGTGGGTTCGGGAAGTAGGCATGGCTGAGGCTGATGCCACCCCCCACGCTGTTTTATGACACCGGACTGATGCCCGGGGAACTCGCCATCCTGCCCGGGGCTGCAGCAGAATCCTGCATGGTGGACCTAGGCGCCTCTTGTCTGCCCCCATCTGTGAATGGGTCGACAGCCCCTTCTCTGACTGGGCCTCCCTCTACAACACCGCACGTGAGAACCAGCCCTACACGGACCCCAGAGAACACAGGTGCCCATCCCACCCTCTCAGGCCTTTAAGATGCCGTGGCCCCCCAGGTCTTTTCTGTTCCCACCCGTGTATATGACACTCTGGTCCTGAGTCTGTCCTCCTCATCCCCGTTCCTGCCTTTACGATACTGTGGTACCCGAGTCTGTCCTGACCCCGTCCCTGCCCTTGACAATATGGTCCCCTGAGCATGTCCTCACACTCCTCATCCCCCTCCCGACCCTGAGCGTGTCCTCGTCCCCTTCCAGACCCCGAGCAAGTCCTTGTCCCCCTCCGGACCCCGAGTGTGTCCTCGTCCCCCTCTGACCCCCGAGCGTGTCCTCATCCCCCTCAGGGCCTGCTCAGCCAAGCTTCTTCTGTGGGGAGTCCTTGATGCCACCCCACCTTGGTGAAACCTCCCAGTCTCCTACTCCCCACAGTGGAAACATCTTCTCTGAGCCCCGCATGAGACACAGCCTCGCAGCCTGAGTCCCGGACAGTCTTGCTGTGTTCTGTTTACTGCTCGACTCCTTAAGGACGCAGGGATTGCATCTGCCTTCTGGAAACACGGGAAGGTGAGCGCTCACTTACCGCCAGAACTCACAGTTCCCCGTCTCACAGGTCAGGGATAAAGAGCAAGGGACGTCATGTCCATCGCAGGTCAGCGATAAGAGCAAGGAACAATCAGCCGTCGCTCACTCCAGACCAGAGTGAGAAGTGAGTGGCGTCCCTGGTCATCACGACAGCCACGGAACCCAGGACACCTCATAAAGCCATGGTGGTTGGGAGGATGAAGCAGAGCAAGGGGGCATGAGGAGGGAGGAAAAACGTGAAACCGACTCGGGTGTAGGTGAAAGAAAACGTTAACGGTGGTCCATTTCCAGGACAAGGTGCCTTGAACTGGCGTAGGTCAGCGAACTCCAGGAGAAGCCTGCTTGTCGGCCTCCCCCTCCCCGCTCCCCGCCTTCCCACCTTCCCACCCACTTAGCTGCCGTCACCTCAACCAAAGTAGTTCAGTCTAACGTCAAAGGTCACTAGCCTGCAGAACAGCTCGCTTTGTCTGTTCTCATCAGCCTGCCAGCGACAAACACTTGAAGAGCCCCAGAGCTGACTGGGATGGCAGTGCTTTGGCGGGGGCAACAAAATGCAGCGGTACACCCCAAAACAAACACCTTACGCCCCTGCCCAACAACTAACAGGTGACCCCCACGTACTCGGCCTATGAGGAACCGGGGGAGGGGCCGCACACGAGGGGTCAATGGCTTGTTTGTGACCGAGCTGGGTGCGCCTGCGCCTCCCACACCCAATCCTGCAAAACCGTCATTACAATCTCACTTTGCTGTTCTCCAGGTCTGGGAGTCCATTCTTTGGGCTTGGACAGCTGAGTCTGTTCTCACAGTAGGGCGCTGCTCTGGCTCTGCCTCGTAGGGGCGGGGGTAGGGGATGGTAGGGGCAGGGGCGGAGTAGGGGCAGGGGCAGGGGCAGGGGCAGGGGCAGGGGCAGGGGCAGGGGCGGGGCACTCCGAAGCAGAGCCGTCCCCGCCGCCCACCGTGAGCGCTCCCTTGTTACACAGCGAAAAGGGCTCGATGCCCCAAACGCTAGACAGCAGCACTGACGGCAGGGAGAGGACAGAAAAGCTTTATGCTGAGAGTTGACCCCCAGGGAGACAGGAGTCCCGCTCAAATCGGCCTCCCTGTGCTGTGCTGGATTCGAGGCACTATCGCTATGGCCAAAGGCTCAGGGTGGATTCTGAGGTTGGTGGGTGTCGGATGGAAGGAAAGGGAAGGTCTGGCAAGTCCTCGGGCCTGGGCGGTTCTCTTCATGCTGCCTCATGGACCACACGGCAAATTCGGGCAGAGTTAGCATGAAACACGTGTGACGTTCAGGCTGTGACGTCAGCGTGCTGGTTCTGAGCAAACGCGTCGGCCCCGTGTTTCCTTAATCTCACAAGCGTTTCAGCAAGTTGTTTCACTGGCAGTCTGTAAGCTCAGGAATTGGGTCACTGCCTTAACTTGGGGCAGTTTCACCAGGACCCACGCCAAGGAAGGGATGCTCCTGAGAAGGGCCAGCGAGTCTGTTTAACAGCATCCCCTCCTGTCCCTGCTGCCCCATCCCTCAGAACTCGAGGCATTTCCAGTTCCTCTGGGCAGGGATCTCCAAGGACTCCTATCTGAGTGCCTCTGATGCTGGCCAGCTGCTGACATTGCCTTTGGGGCGGGGACAGGAAGGTGGGCGGGGACAGGAAGGTGAGCACGGATGGGACAAATGCCCCGTCTTGTAGCCCCGAGTGGCTGTTAAGGGTCTCTTCCAAAGGTTTTCTTGCCAAACTCAGGAACACTGGCTTTTATTCACCAAGGTCTGCAGTTAATGTTCCCTGACACCTGCAGGTATCCTGGCCCCAGTGTGGTCTAAAAATTGAGGCAAACACCCTCCAACACCCGTGCGCACGCCCACCCCCCGGCGCACACACCAGCACACCCAGGCTTTGTCCCCATGTGCTGCTGTAACAAAATACCTCAGACAGCGTCATTTTAAAGAACAGAAACTTATCTCTTGCCGTTCTGGAGGCCGGAAGTGTAAATTCAGAAGCCAGCAGGTCTGCTGTCTGGTCAGGGCTACGCTCAGCTTCCAAGGTGGCATCTTTCTGCCACACCCTGCGGAGGGGACGGACGCTGTGCCCTCACATGGAGGAGTGGGAGGGTGAGAGGACTTTGCTGCCTGAGGCCTGGTCTTCAAGGACCTTCAACCCCTTCATAGGCTAACCACTCCTGACACCATCACAGGGGCCACTGCTGTCAACCCCTAAATTTTGGTGGAGACAAAAACTACAGCACACTCACACACCCACCGCTCACACTATCCACCAGGCAGTGGCACACCCACACACCGATACCTGCACCCCATACACACCTGCACACACTAATACCTGCACCCCATACACACCTGCACACCCCCATACCTGCACCCCAAACACACCTGCACACCCCATACCTGCACCCCAAACACACCTGCACACCCCATACCTGCACCCCATATACACCTGCACACCCCCATACCTGCACCCCAAACACACCTGCACACCCCCATACCTGCACCCCAAACACACCTGCACACCCCATACCTGCACCCCATACACACCTGCACACACTGATACCTGCACCCCATATACACCTGCACACACTGATACATATACACCTGCACACACCGATACCTGCACCCCATACACACCTGCACACCCCCATACCTGCACCCCAAACACACCTGCACACCCCCATACCTGCACCCCAAACACACCTGCACACCCCATACCTGCACCCCATATACACCTGCACACCCCCATATCTGTACCCCAAAACACCTGCACACATGCCCACCTGCACCCCATCCACACCACACATACCCCATGCACCACACCCCCCATCCATACCTGCACAACCCCCCTCACTTGTACCCCATTAACACCTGCACACACCTCCCCACCTGCAGCCCATGCACACTTGCACCCCCTGCCCACAGACTGAGGGCCTCGGAGGAGACCCTTTGCCCCTCCTCTGCCTCCAGATTCAGAACAGGAAGGAGGACTGACAAGGGTCCAAGGTTCACAGCTGGTGGGGCAGGCTCAGCCACACTCCGAGGGCCTAGGGTGGCTCTGGATGATGGGGCACCTGCCTCAGTTTCCACATCCGCAACAAAGCCCTGAGGGCTCCCTAAGGTAAGCAGATGCCGCGTCCCACACAGCAGGTCCCACCACCCTCCTGCTTCCTGCTTCCTGGCCGAGACACGCACAAGCTTGCAGGGCCCTGGCTGGGGGTGCACGGCTGCGGGCCCTCACGACCCAGTCTGCACGTGGGGGTCACGGCTGCAGGCCCTCACACCCGTCTGCAGGTGGGGCTCACGGCTGCGGGCCCTCACGACCCAGTCTGCACGTGAGGGTCACGGCTGCGGGCCCTCACGACCCAGTCTGCAGGTGGGGGTCATGGCTGCAGGCCCTCACGCCCCAGTCTGCAGGTGGCCCGTCACTGCCGCCCTCTGCTCCCAGTTGCCTCCCTGTCCCCTGCCCAGGTTCTGCCCAGGGAGCCGGGGTGGCAGTGGTGGTGTGATGGCTGCCCCCAGCCTGCACAAGGGGAGTTGGAGCCACACCCCCAGCTGCCCCTCAGGCTCAGACACAGCCGTGTCTGCGGGGCCTACCTGAAAAGCTGGTGTCCTGTCAGAGACACAGGTATGGTGGTCTGTTCACCTCCCCCACTCTTCCGGCCTCAATGTGAGATGGCTGCCACAGCAGCAGCAACTGTGTGACCATGAGGGAAGGGTCCAGGGACCAGAGAGACGCCGAGCTCAGGGAGGGCCCCAGCCCCTACTCCCTACAGCGTGGCGGCTCTGCACCCTGGCACACGGGCTTGGGGACAACCAAAGGTGGTGTACCCACAAAAGAGGGAAGGGGGCCCACGAGCTGCCAGCAAGAGCAGAGGCTGCTGGAATCCTGGGAGGCCATGCATGGCCCCCCCGGGAGCTCTGGCCACCACCAGGGCCCTCTAAGTCAGGCAGGTCAGCTGGCCAGGGTTGCCTGCATCTGTGCAGCCCAAGGGGAGTGGGAGGAGCCCTGGCCTCTACACCCCACTCCCATCTCCTGACCCAAGGGGTCGTCGGCCTGTAGACCGCCTGTAGGCCTCTTCCAAGACGCCCCCTCACCACACACTCACTCAAACGGAAGCCTGCCACGACTTGGCCATGTGGCAGCCACTGCCCAGTGCCCCTGCTAGAACCCTGTGGACCAGCAATGCCACTCGGAGCGACAGCCAGTCTCGGGGGCCTCAGGGAGCAGGAACAAGGGCCAGAACACCAGGAAGGGGGGCAGGGTTGCTGCCTCCTGTGGCTCAGCACTCCCTGTGGGCTGTACCTGACTTCCCCCAGAAACTGCTTCAGAGCGAGCCAAGAGCCCAGAGGACGGCCGCCCACGCCTGTCCCACCACGAGGCAGGCTGCGTCGTCTCAACGCAGGCTTCTTTGCGCTGCTGTCATAGAACGCCTGAGACTGGATAACTTGAAAGAAATGAGGTTTATTTGGCTCATGGTCCTGGAGCTGGCAAGTCTAAGCCAGGGCCCCAGCATATGGCGAGGGCTCCTCCACTCAGCAGGTACGGAGGGGTATTGAGAGCTTGGATGGAGGAAGCCGATTCCACAGCAACCTGCTCTCAGGAGCCAAGTTGTTCCTGAGCCCAAGCTCCCCAAGGCCGTACCCCGGGACCCAGCTGTGGGAAGCGTCTGTCCTGTTGAGGGAGTCCTGGCCTCTGGAGCCCTGGTGGAAGAGGGCGTGGCACACCGCCCCACCAAGCTTGGGACTCCGGATGCTGCCTTTCCCAGCCTCTGTGCAGCCAGGGCACCCTCCCAGAATTGGGGTGGGGTGCAGAGCCTGCAGGCAGCTGCAGGAACGGTGCACGTGGCAGCATCCAGGGCCAGGACGGTGGCTGCAGCTCTGCCGACGCCCATGGGGCCTGCTTCCTGCACAGCCCAGGTTCTGCCCGGTATCTGAGCCCTGTTCACAAACTCCTCCTGTGAGTCAGTTGCTGTGGCTTCCTCATGCTGTCCAGAGGCAACGGCTTCGCATCCCCTTGCACCAGGTCCAACAGAGACTTGAGAACCCTTACCCAGGCCACACAGAGCACCGGCCACCCTGCTCGCCACTGTCAATGGCCAGCGAGGGTCAGCCCCGTGGCCACATGTTGTCAGAGCCCAGCCACTGCACGCTGGACACGGCCCCCAGGGCTTTTTCAGTCCCAAACGCCTGTGTTCCCAGGATGACCGAGCTCCCATCTGCGCCCGGCCTCTGGAAGGTGTGGCTTCTTCACTCGGTCCCGGAGCAGGGCACCCTGTAGGAGGTGCTGCTGAGTGCACAGGAGCACCAACCCACCTGTGGGCATGACGGCGAGGCCGGAGGACCACCCCCAGCTGGCGGGATGCAGCGTCCTCGCGTGCAGGAAGCAGTCGGGTGTGCTTCGGCGCTGTGTCTTGTGACTGGGGGCTGTGCTTAGGACATTTTGCAGAGATTAATATAAACGGGCACCCAGTAAACACACCCCGTTAGAAAACGTGTTGTGGACATGGAACCTCCACGGTAACGGGCAGGCAGCACACACCCCTTTCTCAGGCTCACCAGTTACACAGAAAACGGGGGAGCAGCCCTCACCCCAGCCTGGCCCCGTGCTCCCCACTGGCCTCTGCAAGGCCCCAACCACGGCCTGCCTGGGAAACACACGCGATGCCAGGAACACAGGACTGACGCGGAATGAGGCCAGACACACCGACGCCTGTGCCTACCAAGACTGACCCCAGAACAGTGGTGTCTACAACGGCAGAAACTAGGGCTGGATTCACACATGATGCTCAGACTGCAGGCAGCTCTGCAGCCGGGACACGCCTTTCACGTGTGACTCCACTCAGGGTTCACGGGGCTGTGGACAGGGACACCTTTCACGTGTGACTCCACTCTTCAGGGCTCACAGGGCTGTGGACAGGGACTCTCTGTAGCCTGGACACACCTTTCACGTGTGACTCCACTCAGGGTTCACGGGGCTGTGGACAGGGACACCTTCACGTGTGACTCCACTCTTCAGGGCTCACGGGGCTGTGGACAGGGACTCTCTGCAGCCTGGACACGCCTTTCACGTGTGACTCCACTCAGGGTTCACGGGGCTGTGGACAGGGACACCTTTCACGTGTGACTCCACTCTTCAGGGCTCACGGGGCTGTGGACAGGGACTCTCTGCAGCCTGGACACGCCTTTCACGTGTGACTCCACTCAGGGTTCATGGGGCTGTGGACAGGGACACCTTTCACGTGTGACTCCACTCTTCAGGGCTCACGGGGCTGTGGACAGGGACTCTCTGCAGCCTGATCACACCTTTCACGTGTGACTCCACTCAGGGTTCATGGGGCTGTGGACAGGGACTCTCGGCAGCCTGACCAGAGGTTCACAGGGCTGCAGACAGGGATACCCTTCACGTGTGACTCTACTCTTCAGGGCTCACAGGGCTGTGGACAGGGACTCTCTGCTGACACGATGCCACAGACAATTCCTGACCATGTTCTCCCCGGGGCTGCTTCCCGCGGGCCAAAGGGGACAAGATAAAAGTCTTTGTCTGATGACAAAACTCCACACGTGCAAGTAAAAACTAAAAAAAAAAAAGAGCCGAAGCTGGCCCAGAGCTAGGTCTTGGCAGAGGCCGCAGGCTCTGGAGACTGAAGAAACTCATACGGATCGTGGGTTACGTCTGGCTGCTCCCCGACACTCAGGTGAGAAGGGCTTCCTGCAATTTTCAGAACACAGGACTTCAACACACAGGACAGACCCACAGCACGCCTGAGCCCGTGACTGCCTCATGACCACTGCCAGGACACGGGGAACCTCACTCACCCCCAGGGAGGACTGTGCGTGGAGAGCTGGAGCGAGGGGCCGGCCCTGACCCTGCACACAGCACGATGCTGCTCCTGAGGAGAGAAAGCTCCTCGGCCGGGGTCCCTCAGACACAGCCCAGACCCCAGGGCAGCTCCCTGAAGGCATACTGGGATACCGGGGCCCTCTAACTTTGACCCACAGCCCTCCAGGGCCTGCTCCATGCACTATTAATGCCCTGATCATGAGGTTAATAGGATCGAAAATACTGGTCTTTTTCCACAGTTGGAGCTAAACCTCTGTGGCTGAAAAACTGTCAAGATTCACTCTGCTGAAAGAGTGATTTAGTGCTTATACGTGAGAACAAAAAAAAAAAAAACCCAAAAAACGGCTCCAGAACACATGGCCAAGGAAGCCACTCTCCCTGCAGCAGAAACTGGAACCACGGTCCACAGACGCCACAGGGTCAACAGAGCTGAGGACGGAATCTGGCAGAAAGCCCGTCATCCAGCCAGGCCAGCAACCGCGCTCCTGCTCTGCACCTCGAGGCTGGGACCAGACGTCTGTGGACATGGGCACGGCCTGCCCGTCACAGAACTAACCGAACTCCGCAACAGCCCAGCGGCCTCCGCAGCCTCCAGCCTTTCCGCAACTCAAAGGCTGCCCACTGCCTTGTCTACACACCACACGGACTGTGCTGGGGTCCCTGGGGACCCAGCGTGGGTGGGGGCGTCTTACCCAGGTGGTGCTGGTCCCTCTCGGAGGCGTTGGACAGGGAGCTGAGGTTGGACGAGGGCCGAGAGCCGCCACGCTCCACCTGGGCTTCCTGCAGGTCCTGAAGGAGCTTGGTCGTCTCATCCAAGTTCAAGTGGCTGTCGTCGGGGTCCAGCTCCTTCTTCACCTTCCCTGCATCAACACAGAAATGACCACGTCAGCTGAGCTCAGGAGTGCACTGGCTGTCCCCATCTGACCTCTCCACTCAGGACAGTGATTGCTCTGGAAGCGGAGTGGGACGAGCTCATGGCAGACCAGGGGACAAGCATAGAGGACGGACATTGCCCTCATCAGTGAGCGGAAGGGAAGGCAGACACCCAGGGTCCTCTGCTAAGCAACGCGTCAGGCAAGACCCAGCACCGCACAGACCAAGTCATGCCACACACAGACTCCGTGGAGGGCTCCGGCCACAACCCAGGATGGGCCTGTCCTCAACACACGGAGGCCAGACAGCTGGATGGAGGGTGCAAGAGGCCTGCGGACACTGGCACCCACCCAGCTCACCGTGGAGCAGGCTCCAGGCCACAGTCACGGTGGACGCAGCACGTCCAGCTGAGAGACAGAAAGGACGGGCTCCCTATAGAGCTCCCGGCCCACTCCTGGACCGTGCGTTGGACATGCCAAGAGCCTGCACACAGGTCTGTGGTGACCTGAGCCCCACCAGCCAGGCCATCCAGTCAAGCCTGGGACAGGAGCAGCCTGACAGGGGCCCGGCTTTACCCTCCACCGGGGAGGCTCTGGGCTTATCCTGACAATGCCTGGGGAAGGTCCCAGAGTCTGAGCCACTTCTCAGACTCAGAACAAAGGCCACCAGGTCTCAAAGTTGTGTAAGCAGACCCACCACCCCACCACGTCAACTACAAACTCCACCTGGCATCCAGTACACGATCCCCACACACACAAAGGGGCAGGAAGACACAGCCCCAAACCAGGAGAGAATCAAAGCTGAGAGGAGGCAATCAGAAGACAGGGTGAGAATGGTGACTACAGGCGTGCTCCGTGTTCCGAGAGGCAAAGGACACTGACTGTGAGGCAGGAAAGGGAAGACGACGCGGGAAGGCAGCGGAGTTTCCAGAGATGAACAGAACCGGGCATCTGCAGCAAAAGCCCCATGGAGCAGGCCGGCCGCAGATCACCCGCGAGAGGGCACGGGCGACAGACAGAGCCTCGGTCCAGGGCGCGGGCAGGGGCCACACACAGAACCAGAGGCCCAGAGAACAGGTGTGCTGGTGATGCGAAAGAAACCGTAGCCGGAATGTCTGCATTTGGTCCAGGCTATAACCCCGCTGGCCCACCCAGAGGGCAGGAGCGCAGGCTGTGGTCACAGGAGGAGCGGCACCCGCCCAACCGCATCGAACCTCTCACTCAGGACAGCATTTGGCTTGCGAAGCTGAACAAAACCCAAGGATAATAAACCTAAAGAAAAGCAATCGATGCAAGATGGTCTGGCCCAGGGTCCCCACCCAAATCTCACGTCTAGTTTCCCTATGTTGGGAGAGGAGCCTGGTGAGAGGTTGAATTTCCTCCTTGCTGTTTTCATGAGATCTGGTGTTTAAAAGGATGTGGCAGCACCCCCCGCCCCCACTATCCTGCTTCCCCTTCGCCTTCCACCATGATTGCAAGTTTCCTGAGGCTTCCCCAGCCATGCCTCCTGTGTAGCCAGCGGAACTGCTTTTCAGGAAAAATATCAATTATATTGCTTTTCTTCATAAATTATCCAGTCTCAGGTAGTTCTTTATAGCAGTGCAAGAACAGACTAACACAAAAAATTTGTACTGAAATGTGGGGCATTGCTATGAAGATACCTGAAAATGTTGAAGCAGCTTTGGAACCGGGTAACAGGCAGAGGTTGGAACAGTTTGGAGGGTTTAAAGACAGGAAGATGACGGAAAGTTTGGAACGTCCTAGAGACTTGCTGAATGGCTGTAATTCAAATGCTGCCAGTGATATGGACAGTGCAGTCCAGGCTGGGGTGGTCTCAGAGACGAGGAACTCACTGGGAACTGAAGCAAAGGTCACTTTTGCTATATTTTAGCAGAGACTGGCAGCACTGTGCCCACGCTCTAGAGATCTGTAGAACTTTGAACTTGAGATGAATTTAGGGCACCTGGTGGAAGAAATTTCTAAGCACCAAAATGCTCCAGAGGTGGCCTGGCTGCTTCTAAAAGTCTATGCTTGCTTGCATAAACAAAACAAAACCTGAAACTGGAACTTACATGTAAAAGGGAAGCAGAGGGCAAAAGTTTGGAAAACTTGCAGCCCAGCCATGTGGCAGAAAAGAAAAACCCATTTTCTGGGAAGTAATTAAAGGAAGGCTGCAGACATTTGTTAAGTAAAGAGGACCCCAAATGTTAGTAGCCAAGACAATGGAGAAAATACCTCAGGGGCATTTCAAAGACCTTGCACAGCCCCTCCCATCACAGGCCTGGAAGGCTAGGAGGGAAAAATGGTTTTGTGGGCCAGGCCCAGGGACCCGCTGCTCTGTGCAGCCTTGGGACATGGTGCCATGGTGCCCTGTGTCCCAGCTGTGGCTAAAAGGGACCAAGGTACAGCTTGGGCCAATGCTTCAGAGGGTACAAGCCCCAAGCCCTGGCAGCTTCCATACGGTGGCAGAAAGCAAGAGGTGAGGTTTGGGAGCCTCTGCTTAGATTTCAGAGTGTGGGGATCGCTCCAGCGTAGAGACCCCTAAGTGTCTCCGCCATAATGGAGTTTGAGCCCAGACACGTTTCTACCCGCTGGAAGCAGTCGAGCTGAGGGAAAGAAGGAAGTGAAAGGAGTTTGATATTGCAAAAGTCTATCTGGTTCACTGACCTAACACTATGGCTGGGTGAAGGCTGTGTGGTTTTACTAGACACTGTATCACTTTGTCTACCAAAAGCTTGTGACTATTCGCATGCCATTTGAAATTGTTGTCCTCAAGATTTATCGCTTGCTTTGACAATTGTAAAATGTTATCTTATTCCTGTAAGTAGAAAAGATCATCTGTTTGTTTTATGATTTTTTGGATCAATCTTTATGTACTAGTTTTATCCTGATCCCCAGGCTTGCAATGTTCTGTTCCCCTTTGTTGTAATGATTTGACGTCAGCCATTTCGGACTGAAAAGTATATAATGAGACCCTGTGCACGAAATAAACTGCTGACTGGGGCACTGCCTCATCAGTCCTCCAGACCCCAGCTATCTGTCACTCTTTTCTTCCGCGCAGTCTCTCTTCCAGGTACTTGGACCCTCTTGCAGGTCAAGAGACCACCGGCAGACGTGCCTTTCTCACAGACCACAACACAGAGGATCTATGGAAAAGCCAGGGTGTCCAGGCGGAAGTCTGCTACAGGGGTGGGGCCCTCATGGAGAACCTCTGCTAGGGCAGTGCAGAGGGGAAATGTGGGGTTGCAGCCCACACACAGAGTCCCCACTGGGGCACTGCCTAGTGGAGCTGTGAGAAAAGGGCCACCATCCTCCAGAACCCAGAATGGTAGGTCTGACAGCTTGGACCAAGCATCTGGAAAAGCTGCAGGCACTCAACACCAGCAGCCACAGGAGCTGTACCCTGCAGAGCCACAAGGGTGGGGAGCCTATCCCTTGCATCAGCATGGCCTGGATATGAGACGAGGAATCAAACAGATTATTTTGGAGCTTTAAGATGTAATGAGTACCCTGCTGGGCTTCAGATTTGTACAGGGCCTGCCAGCCCCATTGTTTGGCTGATTTCTCCCTCTTGGGATGGGTCTACTTACCCAATGCCTGTACTGATTTGTATCTTGGAATTAACTAACTCGTTTTTGATTTTACAGGTTCATAGGCAGAAGGAACTTGCCTTGTCTCAGGTAAGTCTTTGGACTGTGGACTTCTGAGTTAATGCTGGAATGAGTTAAGACTTTGGTGGACTGTTGGGAAAGCATGTGTTTTGAAATGTGAGAAAGGCAAGAGATTTGGGAGGGGACAGGGCAGAATGATACGATTTGGCTCTGTATTAGATTTGGGAGGGGACGGGCAGAATGATACGACTTGGCTCTGCATTAGATTTGGGAGGGGACAGGGGCAGAATGATACGACTTGGCTCTGTATTAGATTTGGGAGGGGACAGGGGCAGAATGATATGACTTGGCTCTGTATTAGATTTGGGAGGGGACGGGGCAGAATGATACGACTTGGCTCTGTATTAGATTTGGGAGGGGACAGGGGCAGAATGATATGACTTGGCTCTGTATTAGATTTGGGAGGGGACAGGGGCAGAATGATACGACTTGGCTCTGTATTAGATTTGGGAGGGGACGGGGCAGAATGATATGATTGGGCTCTGTATTCCCACCCAAATCCCATGTTGAATCCTGATGTTGGGAGAGGCTCCTGGTGGAAGGTGACAGGATCGTGGGGCTGGCTTTCCCCATTGCTGTTCTCTGTTCTGGTGACAGTGAGTGACTTCTCGTGAGATTTGGTTGTTTAAAAGCACTTCCCCCTCTGTGCTCTCTCCTGCTCCGCCATGTGAAGACATGCATGCTTTTCTGTCATCTTCTGCCATGATTTTAAGTTTTCTGAGGCCTCCCAGCCATGCCTCCTGTACAGCCTGAAGAACTGAGTCAATTCAACCTCTTTTCTTCACCAATTACCAGTCTCAGGTGGTGCTTTGTAACAGAGTGAGGACAGACTAATACACCACAGCACATCAGCACCAAGCTGCTGCAAAGTAATAATGACAAGATCTCAGAAGCACTGAGAAAAACAGCTGCTGTGCAGAAAAATGCTGTCACAGTAGCCTGGGGCCAGGGTCCCCTGGAAGGCAAGGCCAGCCAAGGCTGGCAGTTGGGGTCCCACCCAGTGTTAGGAGTATTCACAGCTCCAGCTACAGGAATAGGTTGATTTATGCTAAAGCTCACCTTCCCTCTGGGATCTGGATTTTGGTACCTGCCTGGCAAGGGGGTACCCTATGTGATCAGATCCCAGTGATCCTGGGCATGAAGCCTCTGATGAGCTTCCCTGGTGGGCATTTCACACGTGTTGTCACAGCTCACTCCTGAGAATTAAACATATCCTATGTCCCTATGTTGGGAGGGGTTGGGCCTCACGCTGGATTCCCTGGGTGTCACCTGCACTGTTGTCCCTATGCTGGGAGGGGTCGGGCCTCACGCTGGATTCCCTGGGTGTCACCTGCACTGTTGTCCCTATGCTGGGAGGGGTCGGGCCTCACGCTGGATTCCCTGGGTGTCACCTGCACTGTTGTCCCTAGGCTAGGAGGAGTCGGGCCTCACGTTGGATTCCCTGGGTGTCACATGCACTGTTGTCCCTATGCTGCTGTTGGTGCACTTCCCCTACAATAAATCATGGCCCTAAGTGCCAGAATGGAGCCAGCAGAGGCAGATGCAATGTCACCACGGGAACTAGGGGGATGTGTGGCTCCAGGCACCACAGATGCTGTTGGCGGTCAGAACAGCTGGGAGGCTCTGCACAGGCTGCCATGTAGATCCCAGGGGAGGGCTCCATCTCCAGGAATGTGCCGCCCCCTGCCCGATGCCAGGCTGGGGTCTGTGCTTCCGACTGACCGGCTATAAAATGGGGTTCTCATGATACCTTACTTGAGTTCTATGAATTTGCTAGTGTGACTCACAGAAATCAGGGCAACATCCGTATGATTAAAATTCTAAGCCCCCCGGATCGAACGGATTCTCACTCTTGGCCAAGGGTGCTCCAAATTCAGTCTGAAAAGAGGGTTCAGGCCATGACGTGAAGCAGGACTGGATTTGCCTCTTTATCCCTCCATTTTGGAATTCAGGCACAGCTGACCAGCAGTAACATTGAAGAGTTCTTAACACTGACAAAGCAGCCTCTCTGTGGTAACAAGACACCACATTCCAACCCAACTCTAGTACAGCATCACACGACAGACGGCAGCCCTGAAAGAAACTCAAGTATTTGACCTCAAAATGTATTTCTCTGGCATATTTTGAAATGGCTGCAAAGCTGTCTCTTGTGGGGAAAATGTACATTCGGGAGATCTCCTACCCCTTCCAAGTCTCTTCCTGACCCAGGAGAGATTTAACCAAGAATCTGGTACCTTTCAGGGGCTGATAAGTGACACTTACCATCTACTACTCCATTCTTTTCGAAGCCTGCGACCTGAAGGCTTCATCTATGTGACAAGAACCTTGGCTTCCACAACCCCTTATCTTAACCACACACACACTTCTCTACAACTTAGCTCTTCAGAGCTCAACTCTTTCAACCAAATGCCAATCAGGAAATCTTTGAATCCACCAACGACCTGAAGTTCCTTGCTTCAAGCTGTCCTACCTTTCCATAATGAGCCAACATAACACCTGACACGCACAGATGGAAGCCCTCTGTCTGCCTGAAACATATGAAATCAAGCCCAGCCCTCTGGGCAAATGCTCTTGGGACCTCCTGGGACTGTGTCACAGCCACAGTCTTCATATTTGACTCAGGATAAACCTCTCTAAATACTCTGCAGAGTCTCTTTTCTGTCAGCGTACTCGATTTGCATTTACCCATTTACTATGCGGCGCGTAACCTAGGGTACAGATGAGCCCCAGGTGGGAGCGGTGCAGAGGGAACCATGGGAAGGGGATGCCTTCTTCCCGGAGCCTCGAGGGATCCGGCACTGAGGCAGCTCCCGAGGGAACCCCACCTTTTGGGATTTCATGGAGGCAGAAGTCAACACTCATGAAGTCTATGCTACTGGGGATCAGCCAGACCCCATCCTGAGGTTACCCAGGGGCTGCAACCACTTCTCATCAGCTTAAAAGAGATGCCTAACTCAGGAGATTCCAGGGGTCTTAGGAGTTATGGGCCAAAAACCAGGGACAAAGACCAAATAGAAACAAAAGACTTTCCTTGCATCCCTGTCTAGTCCGGAAGGGAAAGAAGGTGGAGACCAAGTATTTTCTTCTTACGTCACACCATCTCCGGGCCCTGTGGGAAAGCGCTACCACCTGTTACCACTCACCCAAAGAGCTGAGCATAGAGATGTCCAGAGACACATCGGGATATGGCTTCATCGACATGAAATCCAGAACAGAGCCACCACTGTCTCCGAGGGCGTCCCCAACCTGTGGAAGACAGACATGTATCAAGCTCGAATAAAACATCAAACAAAAAATGAAATGCTATTTAATCCTCACTTTGAAATCACTCTAATTATTTGCTAAATGTGGGTCCACCCCTCAGTAAGTGACAAGACCAAGCCCTGTTCACTGAGGCTGCTGTTCAAGGAACTATCAGGTTTGAGTTCATGACCTGATGTACAAATCTCCATCAAAGCAAATCTTACTCAGACCAACAATGCAAACGACGATCCTCTGCTGACCAAAAACTCCACTCAGAAAGACAACGCAAACGACGACCCTCTGCTGACTGAAAAATCCACTGAGACAGACAACGCAAACGACGACCCTCTGCTGACCGAAAACTCCACTCAGACAGACAACGCAAACGATGATCCTCTGCTGACCGAAAACTCCACTCAGACAATGCAAACGACGACCCTCTGCTGACCGAAAACTCCACTCAGACAGACAACGCAAACGACGATCCTCTGCTGACCGAAAACTCCACTCAGACAGACAACGCAACGACGACCCTCTGCTGACCGAAAACTCCACTCAGACAGACAACGCAACGACGATCCTCTGCTGACCGAAAACTCCACTCAGACAGACAACGCAACGACGACCCTCTGCTGACCGAAAACTCCACTCAGACAGACAACGCAAACGACGACCCTCTGCTGACCGAAAACTCCACTCAGACAACACAACGACGATCCTCTGCTGACCGAAAACTCCACTCAGACAGACAACGCAACGACGACCCTCTGCTGACCGAAAACTCCACTCAGACAGACAACGCAAACGACGATCCTCTGCTGACCGAAAACTCCACTCAGACAGACAACGCAACAACGATCCTCTGCTGACCGAAAACTCCACTCAGACAGACAACGCAACGACGACCCTCTGCTGACTGAAAACTCCACTCAGACAGACAACGCAACAACGATCCTCTGCTGACCGAAAACTCCACTCAGACAGACAACGCAAACGACGACCCTCTGCTGACTGAAAACTCCACTCAGACAGACAACGCAACAACGATCCTCTGCTGACCGAAAACTCCACTCAGACAGACAACGCAACAACGATCCTCTGCTGACCGAAAACTCCACTCAGACAGACAACGCAACGACGATCCTCTGCTGACCGAAAACTCCACTCAGACAACGCAACGACGATCCTCTGCTGACCGAAAACTCCACTCAGACAACGCAAACGACGACCCTCTGCTGACTGAAAACTCCACTCAGACAGACAACGCAACAACGATCCTCTGCTGACCGAAAACTCCACTCAGACAGACAACGCAAACGACGACCCTCTGCTGACTGAAAACTCCACTCAGACAGACAACGCAACAACGATCCTCTGCTGACCGAAAACTCCACTCAGACAGACAACGCAACGACGATCCTCTGCTGACCGAAAACTCCACTCAGACAACGCAACGACGACCCTCTGCTGACCGAAAACTCCACTCAGACAACACAACGACGATCCTCTGCTGACCGAAAACTCCACTCAGACAGACAACGCAAACGACGACCCTCTGCTGACCGAAAACTCCACTCAGACAACACAACGACGATCCTCTGCTGACCGAAAACTCCACTCAGACAACGCAAACGACGACCCTCTGCTGACTGAAAACTCCACTCAGACAACACAACGACGATCCTCTGCTGACCGAAAACTCCACTCAGACAACGCAAACGACGACCCTCTGCTGACCGAAAACTCCACTCAGACAACACAACGACGATCCTCTGCTGACCGAAAACTCCACTCAGACAGACAACGCAAACGACGACCCTCTGCTGACCGAAAACTCCACTCAGACAACGCAAACGACGACCCTCTGCTGACCGAAAACTCCACTCAGACAGACAACGCAACGACGATCCTCTGCTGACCGAAAACTCCACTCAGACAGACAACGCAACGACGACCCTCTGCTGACCGAAAACTCCCCTCAGACAACGCAACGACGATCCTCTGCTGACCGAAAACTCCACTCAGACAGACAACGCAACGACGACCCTCTGCTGACCGAAAACTCCCCTCAGACAACGCAACGACGACCCTCTGCTGACTGAAAACTCCACTCAGACAGACAACGCAACAACGATCCTCTGCTGACCGAAAACTCCACTCAGACAGACAACGCAAACGACGACCCTCTGCTGACTGAAAACTCCACTCAGACAGACAACACAACGACGATCCTCTGCTGACCGAAAACTCCACTCAGACAGACAACGCAAACGACGACCCTCTGCTGACCGAAAACTCCACTCAGACAGACAACGCAAACGACGATCCTCTGCTGACCGAAAACTCCACTCAGACAACGCAAACGACGATCCTCTGCTGACCGAAAACTCCACTCAGACAACGCAAACGACGATCCTCTGCTGACCGAAAACTCCACTCAGACAACGCAAACGACGATCCTCTGCTGACCGAAAACTCCACTCAGACAACGCAAACGACGACCCTCTGCTGACCGAAAACTCCACTCAGACAGACAACGCAACGACGACCCTCTGCTGACCGAAAACTCCACTCAGACAGACAACGCAACGACGACCCTCTGCTGACCGAAAACTCCACTCAGACAGACAACGCAAACGACGACCCTCTGCTGACCGAAAACTCCACTCAGACAGACAACGCAACGACGACCCTCTGCTGACTGAAAACTCCACTCAGACAGACAACGCAACGACGATCCTCTGCTGACCGAAAACTCCACTCAGACAACGCAAACGACGACCCTCTGCTGACTGAAAACTCCACTCAGACAGACAACGCAACGACGATCCTCTGCTGACCGAAAACTCCACTCAGACAACGCAAACGACGATCCTCTGCTGACCGAAAACTCCACTCAGACAACGCAAACGACGATCCTCTGCTGACCGAAAACTCCACTCAGACAACGCAACGACGACCCTCTGCTGACTGAAACCTCCACTCAGACAGACAACGCAAACGACGATCCTCTGCTGACCGAAAACTCCACTCAGACAGACAACGCAACGACGACCCTCTGCTGACCGAAAACTCCACTCAGACAGACAACGCAACGACGATCCTCTGCTGACCGAAAACTCCACTCAGACAGACAACGCAAACGACGACCCTCTGCTGACCGAAAACTCCACTCAGACAATGCAAACGACGACCCTCTGCTGACCGAAAACTCCACTCAGACAGACAAAGCAAACGATGATCCTCTATTAACTGAAAACTCCACTCAGACAGACAACGCAACGACGATCCTCTGCTGACCGAAAACTCCACTCAGACAGACAACACAACGACGATCCTCTGCTGACCGAAAACTCCACTCAGACAGACAACGCAACAACGATCCTCTGCTGACTGAAAACTCCACTCAGACAGACAACGCAACAACGATCCTCTGCTGACCGAAAACTCCACTCAGACAACGCAACGACGATCCTCTGCTGACCGAAAACTCCACTCAGACAGACAACGCAAACGACGACCCTCTGCTGACTGAAAACTCCACTCAGACAGACAACGCAAACGACGATCCTCTGCTGACTGAAAACTCCACTCAGACAGACAACGCAAACGACGACCCTCTGCTGACTGAAAACTCCACTCAGACAGACAACGCAACGACGATCCTCTGCTGACTGAAAACTCCACTCAGACAGACAACGCAACAACGATCCTCTGCTGACTGAAAACTCCACTCAGACAGACAACGCAACGACGATCCTCTGCTGACTGAAAACTCCACTCAGACAGACAACGCAACAACGATCCTCTGCTGACCGAAAACTCCCCTCAGACAACGCAACGACGATCCTCTGCTGACCGAAAACTCCACTCAGACAGACAACGCAAACGACGACCCTCTGCTGACCGAAAACTCCACTCAGACAACGCAAACGACGACCCTCTGCTGACCGAAAACTCCACTCAGACAACGCAAACGACGACCCTCTGCTGACCGAAAACTCCACTCAGACAGACAACGCAAACGACGATCCTCTGCTGACTGAAAACTCCACTCAGACAGACAACACAACGACGATCCTCTGCTGACCGAAAACTCCACTCAGACAGACAACGCAACGACGATCCTCTGCTGACTGAAAACTCCACTCAGACAGACAACGCAACAACGATCCTCTGCTGACCGAAAACTCCACTCAGACAGACAACGCAAACGACGACCCTCTGCTGACTGAAAACTCCACTCAGACAGACAACGCAACGACGACCCTCTGCTGACCGAAAACTCCACTCAGACAACGCAAACGACGACCCTCTGCTGACTGAAAACTCCACTCAGACAGACAACGCAACGACGACCCTCTGCTGACCGAAAACTCCACTCAGACAACGCAAACGACGACCCTCTGCTGACCGAAAACTCCACTCAGACAGACAACGCAACAACGATCCTCTGCTGACCGAAAACTCCACTCAGACAGACAACGCAAACGACGATCCTCTGCTGACCGAAAACTCCACTCAGACAACGCAAACGACGATCCTCTGCTGACCGAAAACTCCACTCAGACAACGCAAACGACGACCCTCTGCTGACCGAAAACTCCACTCAGACAGACAACGAAAACGACGACCCTCTGCTGACCGAAAACTCCACTCAGACAGACAACGAAAACGACGATCCTCTGCTGACCGAAAACTCCACTCAGACAACGCAAACGACGACCCTCTGCTGACCGAAAACTCCACTCAGACAGACAACGCAAACGACGATCCTCTGCTGACCGAAAACTCCACTCAGACAACGCAAACGACGACCCTCTGCTGACTGAAAACTCCACTCAGACAGACAACGAAAACGACGACCCTCTGCTGACCGAAAACTCCACTCAGACAGACAACGCAACAACGATCCTCTGCTGACCGAAAACTCCACTCAGACAACGCAACGACGATCCTCTGCTGACCGAAAACTCCACTCAGACAACGCAACGACGACCCTCTGCTGACCGAAAACTCCACTCAGACAGACAACGCAACGACGACCCTCTGCTGACCGAAAACTCCACTCAGACAGACAACGCAATGACGACCCTCTGCTGACCGAAAACTCCACTCAGACAACGCAACGACGATCCTCTGCTGACCGAAAACTCCACTCAGACAACGCAACGACGACCCTCTGCTGACCGAAAACTCCACTCAGACAGACAACGCAATGACGACCCTCTGCTGACCGAAAACTCCACTCAGACAACGCAACGACGATCCTCTGCTGACCGAAAACTCCACTCAGACAACGCAACGACGACCCTCTGCTGACCGAAAACTCCACTCAGACAGACAACGCAACAACGATCCTCTGCTGACCGAAAACTCCACTCAGACAACGCAACGACGACCCTCTGCTGACCGAAAACTCCACTCAGACAGACAACGCAATGACGACCCTCTGCTGACCGAAAACTCCACTCAGACAACGCAACGACGATCCTCTGCTGACCGAAAACTCCACTCAGACAACGCAACGACGACCCTCTGCTGACCGAAAACTCCACTCAGACAGACAACGCAACGACGACCCTCTGCTGACCGAAAACTCCACTCAGACAACGCAAACGACGATCCTCTGCTGACCGAAAACTCCACTCAGACAGACAACGCAACAACGATCCTCTGCTGACCGAAAACTCCACTCAGACAACGCAACGACGATCCTCTGCTGACCGAAAACTCCACTCAGACAACGCAAACGACGATCCTCTGCTGACCGAAAACTCCACTCAGACAGACAACGAAAACGACGACCCTCTGCTGACCGAAAACTCCACTCAGACAACGCAAACGACGATCCTCTGCTGACCGAAAACTCCACTCAGACAGACAACGCAACAACGATCCTCTGCTGACCGAAAACTCCACTCAGACAACGCAACGACGATCCTCTGCTGACCGAAAACTCCACTCAGACAACGCAAACGACGATCCTCTGCTGACCGAAAACTCCACTCAGACAGACAACGAAAACGACGACCCTCTGCTGACCGAAAACTCCACTCAGACAACGCAAACGACGATCCTCTGCTGACCGAAAACTCCACTCAGACAACGCAAACGACGATCCTCTGCTGACCGAAAACTCCACTCAGACAACGCAAACGACGATCCTCTGCTGACCGAAAACTCCACTCAGACAGACAACGCAACGACGATCCTCTGCTGACCGAAAACTCCACTCAGACAGACAACGCAACGACGATCCTCTGCTGACCGAAAACTCCACTCAGACAGACAACGCAACGACGATCCTCTGCTGACCGAAAACTCCACTCAGACAGACAACGCAACGACGACCCTCTGCTGACCGAAAACTCCACTCAGACAGACAACGCAACGACGACCCTCTGCTGACCGAAAACTCCACTCAGACAGACAACGCAACGACGACCCTCTGCTGACCGAAAACTCCACTCAGACAGACAACGCAACGACGATCTTCTGCTGACCGAAAACTCCACTCAGACAGACAACGCAACGACGACCCTCTGCTGACCGAAAACTCCACTCAGACAACGCAACGACGATCCTCTGCTGACCGAAAACTCCACTCAGACAGACAACGCAAACGATAATCCTCTGCTAATGTCTTGGGGCTAAGGAAATCGGGGAGAGACATTTCGAAGCAAGAAGATACATGAGTTTTAAGGGTCCACGACTATTTTTCAGGGACCTCACAGAGCACACCACTTTCCCTTTCCTTTCCCAGGAGGGGTGTCCTGAAGGCCTGACTTCAGCACCCTAACGCGCACCCTCATCAGCTCCCTGCAGCCCGGCCTCTGCCCTCACACAGATGTTAAGGGGTCTCTCCAAGTTCCCTGGGACTGTAGACCAAAGCTCATCCTGCTCATCCTGCCGATGGACGGAGACACACGCTTGCCAATGGGCAGGTGCAGCGGTCTGGGCTCACAGCACTGCCCTGCCAACACTGGCCCCACAGCCCACTGTGCTGGGGACAGCACCTGCTACTCACCAAGCAGGCCCCTCCTGCCCAACCCCTGCTAGGATGTCCCGCAAGGACAGCACCTGGGGCCAACTGCTCTGAAACTACCACTTCTGGATTTGGAAGAAGGTACTGCGGCTTCACACCACTCACCCCAAGTCATGAAAAAGCAGGGCAGGAGAAACACTACTAGTTAATCTCATCGGCTAGAAACAGACCCCGTTTCCCAACCGCAATGCACAGTCTCTCCCACCTCAAAGGCCGGACATGACCTTCCCAACAAGAATCCTAACCTTAGGCTTGCACTTCCATGTTCAAAACTCACCTTGCCTTCATCTGGAGGTTTCATGGGAACATTTCTTCTCTGCAAAGTAAATTAGGACAGATACTAGTTTTTCCAGAGCGATTTTATATAAAAGGAAAATTCACTGACATTACACACACGTAAAAATGGCTTGTACAGTTCTGCGAATTCTGCTCCTCTGTCACACCATCTTAATGGATTCAGGCTAAGGGTCCTGCAAGCCTTCTTCATCACCAGCAGCTGACCCACCAGCAGCCAGCCCACTCCTCTAACCAGGACTGTGTGAGCCAGCCCAGTCCTCACATCAGCACCGTGTGCCGGAAGAACGCTCCACGGGGTGAGATAGAGAGGACAGAGAGAGAGGACGCTGATGCTGCTTCAGCAGCCTTGAGTGGTTTAAAACAAAAGAAAGCGGATGTGCTTAGATCCTATGGGCAGCTGAGGATAAAAAGGGCCTGGTGGGTTCCCCTGGAATATGACCAGGTGCCTGAGACCAACTGGAGTCCCGCAGGGGCAGGTGTGCGCAGGAGCAACGAGGCAGACGCCTCCTGGCACCACCTGCGGCAGGTGGGCTGCACGCATTTGCTCCCTGCCACAGCCGTCAGCCTCCAGGGCACCTCCGTCCTGTGCTCCAGTGGAACACTGCCTTAGAAATGCCGAGTTTTACGTATGTGCCTCAAAAGCAGTCATTCGTATGCACTCTTATCACCTGTGATCTTTGCTCAAAATGTTTCTCAGATCCATTGGTTTCCACAAGTTTTGAATTAGAAAATGAATACAGCCGTTACGTTCGCGTGTTTCCGCACACAAGCCTTCTGTCCACATCAGAGCTGAGCATCCTCTACTGCAGGGGTGCACCTGGGGTCACTCACCTCTGTATCCAAGTTCACTCTCCTGGAAGGAACCCATCCAGAACCCAGAGAGGAAACCCACGGAGCCATCCCATTTCCGGGCTGTGAAGGGGGTCACTTTCCCTCCCACACAGCCATGTTGCTTCTAACACTGTGTGGAGGAGCCGGCTTCCTGACTGGAGGGAACCCACAGGCCATGACACAGGAGGGTGACAGAGCTCAGAGTTAGAACCACAGGCTGGTGGGGCAGGCTCTGCAGAGGGGGCTGTTCCTCAGAGGTGCAGAAATCTGCGTGGGGGCTCCCGCCTGGCTGCAACCTCATCTGTGCAAGTGAGGCAGTGTAGGGACCCTCTCTCCAGGGGCCTATGGGCCCCACAAGCATGGAAATCAAGGAAAATCTTGAGTTCCTTCAAGGGACGTTCCAGGTACCTAGCTAACCCAGAGAAGTAAATCAGCGCCTTGATAAGCAAGAAGGTAACAGTACCCTAAAACAACAGCCAAGGAAGCTGGAGTCAGGTGTTTCTAGGGACAGAAAGTCAAGACAACATCCCAGCACTCTGGGAGGCCAAGACGGGCGGATCATTTGATGTCAGGGGTTTGAGACCAGCATGGCCAAAATGATGAGCCTTCGTCTCTATTAAAAATACAAAAATTAGCTGGGCAAGGTGGTACAGGCCTGTAGTCCCAGCTACTTGGGAGGCTGAGGCAGGAGAATCACTTGAACGTAGGATGCGGAGGTTGCAGTGAGCCAAGATCGTGCCACTGCACTCCAGCCTGGACGACAGAGTGAGATTCTGTCTCAAAAAAAAAAAAAAAAAGGTAAGTAAAGATAAGATCTGAATGCATATTCCTCAGTTGTCTTTCAGAAACCTGGACCCTCCACCTAGGACCCCCAGCAAACCCATCTACTGGCATGCAGGCCTCAGACAAGGAGAAACTGCAGAGGGAACCCTGACCCCATTCTTTGTTCTGAATTTCTCCCTGAGGGGTCTGGAGGGAGCCACACCCACAAGCCTAAGCTAACATGCTTTCCTTGTCACCCCAAATTTTTAAACAAAGCTTCTCCTTCTTAACCAACTGCAAATCAGAAAACCTTTGAGTCCACCTATAACCCGTAAGGCCCTGCCTGGAGATATGCAACCTTACAGGCCAAACTGACACAGAACCTCCGTGTATGGACGCACGATTCTGCCTTTCAGTTCTGCTTTCTGGAGCTCTACCCCTGCTTTAAAAACCTTGCCTGTAGCCAGTGGGGGAGGCCAGGATTTACACATGAGCTTCCCGGCCCTCCTTGCTTGGCGCTCTGCAAATACATGTCTTGTTTTCTACCACGACAAAACCTCAGCGTGGGGGCCTGGGTTTACTACACCAGGCAAGTGGACCCAGTTCCTCTGTCACAAGCACAGACGAAACCATGAAGTCAACAGACTGACTACCCCTGGGAGCCATGAGCCAAATGTCCTCAGAGCTTGGGCAGGACAGAGACTCATCCGAATTCCACCCATAGCAGAGACTGCGCGGAAGAGTCAGGGCCAAGAGCTCCCAGGAGGGACACTCCTTGGCAAGGCCATGTCAACCCTAGAATAAGGCTGCCCTGGACCCGCCCCAGACAAGCCCAGTAAGATCAGGTGATCCACAGGTAACAACTGCCAAAGTGATCGTCAACACTCTCTGAAAGAGAGCAGAACCCTGATCAGCCTTGCCCAGCAGACATAAAGTGAGCACGCCCTCATTCTAAGTGTTTTCTTTGTTGCTGTTTTTTTGAGACAGGGTCTTGCACTATTGCCTAGGCTGGAGTGCAGTGGTGCAACCGCAGCACACTGCAGCCTCGACCTCCTAGCCGCAAGTGATCTTCCCACCACAGGCTCCCGAGGAGCTGGGATGACAGGTGCATGCCACTGTACCCAGCTCTTCAATTCTAGCTGCCACATTAAAATTACTCTTCACATTCCGCCGGGCAAATGCATAACACCCCAGGCTCCAAGTGCAGTGAAGCGGCAAACGGAAACAAAACAGGACACGGTAGAGGCGACAGAGTCAGTGCCTGAGGACTCTGAAAGCAGCTGCAGTAAGATGACAAACACGGCTCAAGGATTTAAGGGAAACATAAACTACTATGAGAGAAGAAAAGATGCACAGAAGCAAACGGAGCCCTAGCGACGAGCAGCACGGGGCAGCGTCACCAGCGGAACTGAACTGGGATAATAGGTTCAGGTGTGCCCCCGGGAACAGGTCAGTGAACCCAAAGCCACAGCATGGCAAGCTAATCCGCACCTGCCGTGTGCAGCAGCACAAAGCGTCCCAGCCACGTGAGATAACACGAGCCGTCCTCAGCCGCCACAGTCCAGCAGGAAGAGGAAGAGGTAAGGGCGGAAAATGGCATTTGAGTAATGGCTGAAAATCTTCCAAATATGATGGAAACTCCAGACAAACAGATCCCAGAAACGACAAAGGCTAAGCAGAACGGACACAAAGAAAAGCCCACCAAGGCATCTGAAAAATATAATGCTGAAAATCGCTGACAAATAAAGTTTAAAAGCTGCTAGAGCACCGGCCAGCAGCCCATCCTGCCAAGGGCCGAGAGGGACCGTCAGGCTCTGCGAGCCGCACACTGCCGGCAGCATCTTCTTCCTCCTTTCCTTTAAACAACCTTTTAAAGATGTAAAAGGCATTCTTGGCTTGTGGTCTGTACAAAAGCAGACCGCAGGGCAGATCTGGCCCATGGGCTGCAGTGTGCCAAAAAGACAAGTCACACGTGGAAAACAAAGATGAAAATGACTTCGGACGCTGTTTTATAGAAAAGATGCAAGTCAAACTTGTTTTATGGTAGAGGAAAAAAGGTCATCTAAAATTCCATACTCAGGGAAAGTGCATTTCAAAAATGAAGATGAAATAAAGACTTTTAGACAAATGCTGAGAGCTCACTGTCAGTACATCTGTACTACAGGAACTATCTTTAAAATTCTTCGGGATGAAGGCAAGTGTTAGCAGATGAAAGGCGCCTGGGAACAGAGTTAGCTACGAAGCGCGCCGGGATGGGGAGCGCAGAGCCGGTCTCTGAAGGATGCTGCCGTGCAGAGCAGCACACAGATGCTGACGAGGAGCCGGCAGCAGAGTCCCTGTGACAGCTTCTCGTCCCCGAGAGCCTGGTCAGGCTGCAGGCTCTTCCCATCAGGACCACCCCAAGGGCATCTACCCGCCCGGCGCAAGCGCAGCTCACCTGCTTCAGCTGGAAGAGCGTCCTGGAGTGGTCTCCGCCTGTGATCTGGTCGAGGAGGTCGTCCACCACTTTCCTGCTGTAGCTCCCGGCATCCTTCACAAACTCCTGCAGGCTAGAGGGGCCGCGGGAGAAAGCGTACTAAAAGGCATGCTGTGGGCTCCATGCCAAGCCCGCGTTGCCTGGTCCTCCTGGCAGCCCTGATCACCACTGGCTGTGCCAGTCCAGCTCCTCAGACGGTCTCCTATGACCCTCCCTGCGGTGGCCCTGATCCATCACAGAAGCCTGCTGTGCCAGCCCAGCTCCTCAGACGGTCCCATGATGCTCCCAGAGTGGGTATTTCTAGGGGAGTGACTGATAAGTGTTCATGAGATTTTCAATGTGGTCCATGACCCAAAAACGTTGAAAAGATCTCTGGGTGAGAGGGGAGAACAGTACGAATGCACACGCACAAAGCCTAGGAACACACAAGCTGTGCGGTGCCATCATCTGTTAACAAGACAGCCCAGTCTTCTATGCGTTTAAAATCAGAAGTGGGTGTGGATGGAAGTACAGTGGTGGGCAGCGCCTGCCGGAGAGGAACGGTGGGCGGGGCAGGGGCGGGGCGAGACTCCCAGGGTACTCCTTTAAGTATCACCCTGATTCTTGGCCATATAAATGAAACAGCTTAAAAAACTAAAACATAATACAATTTAAAAAATAGGCCAGGAACAAAAATGCATAGTCTTAGAATCAAAGCACCAAGCAAGGGCCTCAGAAAGGCTCCTCAGACTCCAAAGACCTTTGCAGAGAGGAACAGGGCAGCTGCTGGTCAGAAGCTCGACCATGGTCCCAGGAGGTACTAAGGAGACTCCATGTCTTTGTAAAAATGCCCACAGCCCAGAACAGGCCAATTCTGCAATTACAGCGTGCACAGGAAAGCACTCAGGGGCAGAGGATCTGCGTGCCTGTGCGCCGAGGCGGGTGTGGGACCACGTGGGCCCATGCCAGGCCCCAGGGGACATGTAAACACGTGGGCCCATGCCAGGCCCCAGGAGATGTGCTACCACGCGAACCCGCGTCAGGCCCTAGGGATGTGCTACCACGCGAACCCGCGTCAGGCCCTAGGGGATGTGCTACCACGTGGGCCCACACCAGGCCCTAGGGATGTGCTACCACACGGGCCCACATCAGGCCCCAGGGGATGTGCTACCAGACGTACCCACGCCAGGCCCCAGGGGATAGCTACCACAAGGGCCCAGACCAGGCCCTAGGGGATGTGCTGCCACGCCGGGCCCACGCCAGGCCCTAGGGATGTGCTGCCACGCCGGGCCCACGCCAGGCCCTAGGGATGTGCTACCACACGGCCCACACCAGGCCCTAGGGATGTGCTACCACACGGCCCACGCCAGGCCCCAGGGGATGGCTACCACGCAGGCTCAAGTCAGGCCCCAGGAGATGTGCTACCACACGGGCCCATGCCAGGCCCTAGGGATGTGCTACCAGACGTACCCACGCCAGGCCCCAGGGGATAGCTACCACGAGGGCCCACGCCAGGCCCTAGGGGATGTGCTGCCATGCTGGGCCCACGCCAGGCCCTAGGGATGTGCTACCACACGGCCCATGCCAGGCCCTAGGGATGTGCTACCACGCAGGCCCACGCCAGGCCCTAGGGATGTGCTGCCACGCAGGCCCACGCCAGGCCCTAGGGGATGTGCTACCACGCAGGCCCACGCCAGGCCCCAGGGGATGTGCTACCACATGGCCCATGCCAGGCCCCAGGGGATGTGCTACCAGACGTACCCACGCCAGGCCCCAGGGGATAGCTACCACGCGGGCCCACGCCAGGCTCTAGGAGACGTGCTTCTTAGTGTTGCCCCTGCAGCTGCGAGGTAGGCGAGGTCAGTATGATCTTTGCTTCGTGGCAACATGGAACCTTACGCATTCTAGGAGCTGACAGTTGGGGTTGGCAGGGGATGCACAGAGTCCACTGATGACGGCCACATGGACAACGGGTGACTGATGTCCTGGAGGAGCCACGAATTGCGGGCAGGTGGTGCCAGGGTAGCTGCGGCCTTGGCCCATGCTGGGCAGAGGCCCCACAGCAGGGGTGACGTGGGGGCTGGTGAGGGGGGCGGTGACCAACTCTTTAATTTCTGAGTTATGACGCCATCATCTCCTACCAAAATTTCCTCTTCATTTTCCACATTTACTTCCTTTTTTACCACAAAAACTGGGGTCAGGTATTCACTCATTTTATTAAGCACTAACTGGATTCTTGTTTATTTTTCAAATACATTCTGCATTCTTGTTGGAATAAAATGAAGACCTGACATTTCAAGATTCCATTTCTTAGAGGCTAGCAAAATTAAGTTACTTTGCCCATAAAACACTACTAAAATTTTACAGGAGTGACCCACTTTTATTTTGCCACAGAAACCAAAAAACACGCACAACAGAATTCTATGGGAAGGCAGACCGCCACATTTGTGATTTCAGGATCACACTTTAGCCTGCCGCGGCCTGAACTGTGTCTCCCGCTCAAAGTTCCTAAGCTGAAATCCTGACCCCAGTGCCTCTGAATGTGGCTGTAGTTGGAGCTAGGGCCCTTAGAAGTAACTGCAGTGACCCGAGGTCATTTAGGGTGGCCCTGATCCAATATGACCAGTGTCCTTGTAGAACGGTCAGTTCTCCAGGAGAGGTGAGGGCACAGACACGCATAGGACAAGCCCGGGAAGGCACGGGGGACGGCACCTGCAGGCCCAGGAGCGAGGGCTCGGGAGGAACCAGCTCTGCACACACCTTCACCACAGACACCAGCCTCCAGGACTAGGACCCCAGTCTGTGACGCTTTGTCATGGCAGCCTGGGCTAGTATGGCCACTTAAGAAACACAATTAAATACGAGGCAGTGGGCTGAACACGCCCCCACCCCTTCACAAGCTTCGCCTCATCACCGCCTTCTTGCAACTCTGAGTTACCCAAATTTTAGGACTGGCCTGTGGCAGACCAGGGTGGAGACTGAAAGCAGCAGGAAGACCTATCTGCCATCTGGACGGCTGCAGGGGGCTTCTCTCCCCACCTGCACACGCGCGGGGCCCCAGGCTCCGGGCCCAACGCCAGGATGCAGCTCACACTGCACAGCAGACAAAGGCTCCCCGGGGCCAACACTGACCTCAGCGCACACTGCACGCCTGTCTCATCTCCATAGGCTGAATACAGCAGCTCCATCTCGTCCGACTTCAAGTCGCCAAATACTGAATTGTTCTGCATTGAAAGTGCGGTAGTGGCACTGGAGAGAAACGTAACTGGGAGGAAGAGGAGAAAGAGCATCACTGGGCTCGCTGAAGGACTCGGAGCGCAGGCCCCGCCGCGTCTCCAGGGGCTGAGGGACCGCCTGGCTGGCAGCCTGCACCGCAGTCCCACCTCTCTTGCTCTCCACAGATTTCTCGCTCCCGAGTGTAAGTTTTCCACGTGTAACCAGCAGGCATGTAATTCAGCACCCCTTGTTTTACTGCTGCAGGGCAAAGACTGCAGAGAAACGAGCTTTCTGCAAAGGGGTGAGCTCTACAAGCAAAAGAGCTTCGTGGGGACTCGGGCAGAGAGCACTGTCCGGCAGCGCCTAGCATCCCAACCCATGCACACTGCAGGGACCAAGCCCACCCAGGGCCAGCTCTCGCTGCGGGGACACGAGAGTCAACCAGACAGTCCGTGCCAGCACAGGGCTTCTCAACCTCCACGGAATGACACCACGGGCCAGGTGTGCCGTGCGGTGTCCCACAGGGCGTGGAGCAGCACCCCTGGCCTCTCCCCACCAGATGCCGGCAGCACCCCCACCCCAATGGGACCATCAACACATCTGGACATTGCCAAAGGTCCCCAGGGACAGAACTGTTGTGGCTGAGAACTGTGCTAGAGGGTGAGAACAAGGCGTGTGTCAGACACGAGAAAACTATCAACAGCCATGACAGGCCCAAGAGAAGGAGGGACGCGGGGGCTGATGAAGGCAAGAGGATCCTTCCCTGTGGAGGGTGTCCTTCAACAGGAGACCCTGACCAGGCAGCACTCCAACCCCTGGAGCTGGAGGAAAGAACATTCCAGAAAGAAGGACGCTCTTGAGCCAAGGCCATGGTTTGGAGGGAAGAGTGACCTGTCCCGTTAGCAGACGGTGTGAGTGGCTGAGGCTGAGGCAGGAGGAGCGTCCCTGCAGACGTCTGCACGGGAGGGACCCAGCAGAGGTGGAGAAGCGGAAGGCGGGGCCGTGCAGGAGGTCCCAGCAGCAGCGCAGCCAGGAGGCAGCAGTGCAGACAGAGAGGGGAACACGCAGGGCCGGCCAGAGCCAGGGACCAGAGGCCACGCAGACCCCCGAAAGGATGTTTTATAAACGCGACAGAGATACAAACACGAGGACAGCAAAACACTGACCAAAGTGAAGTCCAGTGACAGCAACCAAGGTGCTCACTGTGCGTTTCACAGCAAACTCATCCAACACAAGCTTTACTCCTGTCACTGTGACTCATCTCAGTCTCATCCACGTGAAAATATGAATCCAGATAGAGGCACAAAAGCACACAAGGAAACCCTGAAGCAGGAATCAGCAGCATTTGCCTTCCCTCCGCTAACCCCTGCCACCTTCCCGGGCCGGCCAGCTCCTGGGACGCGACTGGGGATTTACCTTTGTTTCTTCTTTCGTCTTTGAAGCCCAGCGTGGTGAAGCCTGGGAGCAGCTTACTGGACAGCGAGCTCAAGTCCACTGGGTGGGTCTCCTCCTCTGCAACACGGACAGGGCAGACATGAGCAGCAGCATGACCCCACGTGCACCCCAGTGCAGCGCTAGGAGCCCCAGTGCAGCACTGGGAACGGCAGGCATGACCCCACACGCGCCCTGCGCCACGCCGGGAGCCCCAGCGCAGCGCTGTGAGCAGAAGGCATGACCCCACACGCGCCCTGCGCCACGCCGGGAGCCCCACCGCAGTGCTGTGAGCGGAAGGCATGACCCCACACGCGCCCCATGCAGAGCCAGGAGACCTTTCTCCACATCACAGTGGATCTGACTGTGGAAGGTGGGGGATTTTATACTGATCACCTGAAAATGAATCTGCAACAGCAACTACCATTCTCAAAACTGCATTGCAATTTCACTTATCACCCAAAGTCAACACAATAAAAATATCGCATCTTTGGCCACCACACCAGCAATACTGTGAACGTTCTCAAATGGATCACTCAACACCTCCAAGAACTCTTGTCGTCCGTGCTCTAACAGTGAAGCCATGGCACGTGCACCCAGAATGCATGAATCTGACAGGCGTCCCCTGTGCTGAGTCACCAACCACATGCCACTCACGGGGTCAGAGCAGGAGTTCCTTGGGTCCCAACTGGAACCTCGGTCTCGATGCTCTCTTTCTTAAGCTAAATACGGACCAACAGTCTGTCCCCTTAGGGAAAATCAGCTGAGGATTAAATAGGTCAGCTAGTTTACATTCTTCACACACTGGGGAAACCAGGCCGGCACGCTGGAGCTGGGTGAAAGACCACCCTAGCTTCACCCGCTGGCAGGCATGTGGTGGGAGCGAGGGAAGCGGAAGATGGAAAGGCAGCCCTCGCCAGACGGCATGGTCCCGTGTGTGCCTGCGAGTGTGCTTCAAAGCCGAGTGAGTCACACTTTTATTCCAAGGACAAGCCTCTTAGTGACTCCCAGGCCATGAAGGCGCCCACGACAGGATGGACAGGACAGGCCTAGGATGCCGGCCGCCTTCACCATCTTCCTTGACATGATCACCAAACAGGCCTTTTCTTCTAACGCCACTTTCCAGACTCAAGGAGCAGGGTGGGTCCGCACTCTGGTCTTTGCTGAAGGCTGAACTTGGGATGTGAACTGTTCCCGATGCTAGCGAGGTTCAGCCTTAAGGGCTTCTCAGCAGCTTTTCAGGAACATGTCCGAGTCCCGCTGCTCCCAAGGAGCCCTGACAAGAAGGTCCACCTGGCACCCCAGCCCATGGGACGGCCATCTCCGCCTCCACTCGGCACGCGTGTCACACCAAAGCATGCAGGGACAGGAAGCCGTGCAGCTTCTCAAGCTTCCCCCAGCCAATGGCTCGGGCTCTAAACAGACAACACGCTCTTTTCATTACAGAACATGAATGAAGACCCGAAAAGCAGCGTACAGAGAGCAGAAAGCCAGCCGCGAGCGGGCACCCACCATCAGCGTCCGGTTCGGCCGTGTTGACCACGCTGTAGAGCAGGCTGCCATCCCCGTTCCTCTTCAGATAGCCCATCTGGAATGAAGCACGGCCTGAGCGTCTGTCCCTGCCGAGGGGCAGCGCAGCACAAATGAAATGAAGGCCAAAGAGCAGGGCTTCACGGGGGTAAAACCAGGTTTGTCCAAGAACGAATGCCGGAGGCCCCCGCACGGCATCCCCGGGAATGTAAGACTCGCTGGCAACAGCAGAGTGCACGCTGGTGCCACAAGAACCTCTTAGGCTCCATGGCTCTGCCAAAAGGGGCACCGCTGAAACACAAACCTTTACCCAGAACAAACATTTAAAATTGCTTGTGAGCCTGAAGAAAACGGAATGGTCAGGTTAGCACAGCACCACCGTGACAGCGGGCAGCTCCAGCTCTCAAGCATGTGTGGACTGGTTCCCATTAAAAACTCACCGTCGGGAGGACCCAGGATGAGGAGGCAGTGGTGTGTGCCGTGTGGGGGTCAGGGGGAGGAGGGCTGTCGTGCAGGCATGGCTGGGCTCCAGTGCAGGGGTGATACCACGCTGCGGCCAGGGCAGCCACCCGGCCCGAGGGGAGGAGCAGGATGCTTGTGTGGGGGCAGCCCCCCAACCCACGCGAAGTATCAGAGCTCAGACAGGACGGCCGGGGCATCGGGGTAAAGGCCGAATATCAGGTACGACGGGCACTGATCTGATACACGGATTAAGGGCAAGTGAGTCAGGTCCTCACGGTGCAGGTACAAAACCGAAAGGGAAGAAGCGGGTGGACCCACGGTACGGGATGGAACTGGAAGGTCCACTGTAAACACAGTTTTCAACACAGTAGACACGGGTGCCAACCGATTCCTTCTACACAGTGTCCACATATGTGGTGCGGAACACACACAGGCATTTCCCAGGTCTATATGCTGAGAGGGCTTCACCCAGAGCCTGGGTCTTGGCTTCTAAACAAGGTTCTCTAGTAAAGAAACCAGGGTTCCTTGGAGAATGTGACAATTCCAAGGTTGAAGCACAGAGTACAGAGCAAGGCTACCCAACAGAACTACAGTGCAAGCCACACAGACCACAATTTCCCCAACACACAAACCACGCAGACCACAATTTCCCCAACACACAAGCCACGCAGAACACAATTTCCCCAACACACAAGCCACGCAGACCACAATTTCCCCAACACACAAGCCACGCAGACCACAATTTCCCCAACACACAAGCCACGCAGACCACAATTTCCCCAACACACAAGCCACGCAGACCACAATTTCCCCAACACACAAGCCATGCAGACCACAATTTCCCCAACACACAAGCCACAAAGACCACACCCTCTCAACATGCAAGCCACAGACAAGCTCCCAAAACACAAGTCATGCATACCACACCCTTCCAACACACAAGCCACACGGACCATACCCTCCCAACACACAAGCCACACATATCACAACACCCCAACATGCAAGCCACACAGTCCACACCCTTCCAACACACAAGCTACGCAGACCACAACCTCCCAACACAAGCCATGCAGACCATGCCCTCCAACACACAAGCCACACAGACCACACTCTCCCAGCACACAAGCCACGCAGACCACTCTCCCAACACACAAGCCACGCAGACCACACCCTTCCAACACGCAAGCCACACAGACCACAACTTCCCAACACACAAGCCACACAGACCACAACTTCCCAATATACAAGCCACGGAAACCACAACTTCCCAACACACAAGCCACACAGACCACCAGCACTTCCCAGCAGGTGGGGGCAAACAGAAGCAGACGCATCTGAAATGCCACTTCAGCGTTTTCTACATCTCATCCTATGTGCATTTTGAAAAGTGTGCAAAAAAATCTAAAGTTCAAATTAACATTTTGTACAGACTACATGTTGAGATTAAATGTTGGATCCAGAAGTAACTAAAACCTGCTAGGATTAATGTCACCTGCATCGCTCTACTTCTGTCACCAGGGCTACTAGGAAGTCTGAGACTGCAGACAGCCTGTGCTCTGTTTCCATTGCATGCACTGGGTCTAGAACTTCTCCTGCCAGAAAGGAGAGCGTAGTCAGCTGAGTGGGCCTCACCACCACACAGACCATCTGTGGCAGCCACGTGAACACAGTAGGTAGTCTATCGTGGACCATCTGTCAGATCCAACTCCAGCCCCTGCTGGAATAACAAGGGCGGTGCCTCCATCAACACTCAGTTACAGAGACACAGAAGTCAACACTCAGTCCAAGGGAAGGGATTAGCCTGGAGCAGGGCCTCCATCCAGGAAATGGGGTCAGTGACCACCTGGCCTCCACTGTGTGTGAGATGCACGCCTGCGGCGGCCCTGCCAGAGACACCCGGCCCGTGAGCGAAGGGACCACGAGCCTCATGTGTGTCTGACCTGGATCCCCTGTCAGGGCCCCACGGTGACCTCCTGATGCCACTGGCTGTGCTAGATCACACGGCACTGTCCCCGAGGAGATGCCACAGAGTGTCTGGGGCTGAGCGGCACCCTCTTGCAGGGGCCACGGAGCACTACCTTGCCGCCTGGGAGGAAGCGGTTGATCCTGTCCCGAGCCTCGTCGGCCGCGTGCTCCACCAGCGCCAGCACGTGCTCCTCTGCAGTGCTGTCTGTAAGGCTGCAGGCGTTCCCTTCTGGCTCAAACATACAGCTGTGAGGGAGAAACCACCAAGTCATCTGGAGGCAGTGTCCCCGCCGCACGCCTGCTCCCCACACGCCGGCACCTAACCCGGCCTCTCCCCACCCTGCCCTCGGACACAGAGCGGGCAGAGAGTTCCCGCCGCACGCCTGCTCCCCACACGCCGGCACCTAACCCGGCCTCTCCCCACCCTGCCCTCGGACACAGAGCGGGCAGAGAGTTCCCGCCGCACGCCTGCTCCCCACACGCCGGCACCTAACCCGGCCTCTCCCCACCCTGCCCTCGGACACAGAGCGGGCAGAGAGTCCCCGCCGCTCGCCTGCTCCCCACACGCCGGCACCTAACCCGGCCTCTCCCCACCCTGCCCTCGGACACAGAGCGGGCAGAGAGTCCCCGCCGCTCGCCTGCTCCCCACACGCCGGCACCTAACCCGGCCTCTCCCCACCCTGCCCTCGGACACAGAGCGGGCAGAGCATACTTAACTCCTTCCAGGTCTCAAAGCATTCCTTTCCACCCTCAACAAAATAACAAAACAAGAGGCTTTTATTAAAATAAAGAGCAAGTCTAAGCCAAGTAGCCAGGCTCCCCCAGTCACTTTAGCAGCAAAAGAAACAAAGTAACAGATAAGCCACAGGTTAGTCAATAAAGGCCCCACCAGAAACCCCCGCAAAGCCCCCCTCCCCGCCACAGCAACTAGGCGGGGCTGGTGGGGCAGGGCTGGGTGGAGAGCGGCCCCTCTGCTGTGGCCAAAGAACGCACAAAGACATCAGCCAGGGGCCCCGGGTTCCACCTGAAGCAGTTCTCAAACAGCTGAGGGGCACAGGCTGCAGCACCCATGGAGTGTGGAACGTTCTGGAAGTAGGCGGGTGGGCTCCTTCCCACCCTGGGCACTTGCCTGGGCGTGGTCTGAATGGCCTAGGGCCAGGTGCAGGCCCGGGACAAGCCCTGCCAGTGAGCACGGCCCCGCCCTCGCCCGACCCACAGCAACACCTCGGGAACCCTACACAGGAGTTAGGGCCCCGTGAGCGCGCAGGGAGGGTCCACTCAGGCAGCTGCGTGAGCCTGCCCCA
The DNA here is from genome assembly GCF_030222135.1 of Aotus nancymaae. Classification (NCBI taxonomy): domain Eukaryota; kingdom Metazoa; phylum Chordata; class Mammalia; order Primates; family Aotidae; genus Aotus; species Aotus nancymaae. The sequence continues at coordinate 681,220 of NW_026988425.1, forward strand.
CACACACTGCCGTGGCCCTAGGTGAAGGTGAGCCGGAGCTCAGCACGCTCTGCAGACCGCAGACGGATGGCTGGGGACCCAGCTAAAGGGCCCGGATCCACAGGCAACCGCGGAGCCGCAGCACCAGGGTCACCCAAACCCAACTGGGGTGAGTCTGCCCGGATACGGCCCCACCACAGTGGAGATGCCGACCGACACCAACTTCAATTCACTCTCGATGCTCGGCCATGAGGAGACAGGCAGCCATGAAACCCTCAACCCTGAAGGCCAGCAGCACACTCGAGTCGCGGGCTGAGGCCGGACATGCCACCAGCCAACCACGCAGTGAGTGTTTGTGAGGCAGCGGGGTGGCAAACGCACCGCACGTGGGGAGACCACCTCAGGGACTGTGAGCCCTTCCCAGGCAACACGCTCTGGCCACACAGAGCACCCTCAGCCGAGGCTGCAGGACCCGAGGGGCTGGTCCCCAGACCGCTCTCCCTTTTGACTGCTGGAGGGAGCTGCCCAGAGCAGAGAGCACCAAGCCCAGCACCCCTGCCACCCCACCTGTTCAATCCACATGGGTCCCACACACACTCTGGGAAGGAACAGACAGAGGGCCGTGATCATCAGAATTTCCTCAAGGACTTTCAACACTAACTCCAGACGGTCCCTGACTTTCCACAAGACGGTACAAGCAATATGGTTCAGCAGAAACCATCCTTCAAATCTGATCTGTCCCCAAGCTGGCAGCAGGCCACAGTCATCTCAGGATGCTGGGAACGGCACAAGCCACAGTGCTGTCAGACACACGGCCATGAGGGTGACGTCCCGAGGATGGACACACGGCCATGAGGGTGATGTCCCGAGGACGGACACGCGGCCATGAGGGTGACGTCCCGAGGACAGACACGCGGCCATGAGGGTGACGTCCTGAGAACGGACACACGGCCATGAGGGTGATGTCCCAGGACCCGCTCCCTGGGGCCTGCACTCAACAAGTGACGCAACACACACGACAGCTCATGATGCAGCAGGCTCTGTGCCAGGTGCCTCTGGCCGGCTGGAAGCTATGGGAAGTGTTCTCAGTGCCTTAAAGCCAGCTGGTGGTACGCCCACTTTGTCTGCTTTTATCAGGAGGCCGCCTCACACATGTGGAGGAGCGTCCACAGGAATGACGAGTGATAGAGACTTTAATAAGATCTCAATGCTCAGCCACCATGAGACAAAGAGGCCCCATGAAAACCACTCTGGGCTTTAGAGAAAAAGGAGGAAGGTTCCCTGAAGGACCACCCGAGTCAGCTGCTCCCTGTGGGAGGGAGCAGAGTTCTAGGAAGCTGCGGCCTGCAGTCCTCACCTGCTTCTGCTGCAGCGTCCCACCTCCTGACCCCGGGGCTGCAGCTGCCGCTCCAGCATCTACACAGACATGGAAGCGAGCAGCTCAGGGGTGCGCACCCGCCCCGTGGCAAGAAGAAGCCCCTGCCAATGCTGGCTGCCCAAAGTGGGCCCATCTGTGCTGCACAGTCTGGGACAATGGCACAGCATCGGCTGCCAGCAGGCACAGTACAGGCGAGGGAGGGGCCGACGAGCTTAAACAGCACTGGTGTGGAGACAGCAACCACCAGTCAGCAGCAGACGCAGGGCAGGGTGTCCGGAGGGCTGTGGGGCACCACACCCGGGTCAGAGAGTCTACGTGGCCGGTGAGCGGGACGGGCTGTCTGACCATGCTCGTCCTGCCAGGATAAGCTACACCAAGGCCATCTAAGTGAAATGACATCGTTCCCTCGCTCACTCTCCCCCACAGAGCACCTGCTTTGCAAGGCCGTCTACATGACACGACATGGTTCCCTCGCTCACTCTCCCCCACAGAGCACCTGCTTTCCCGGTGGTGGTGCTCAACTCCGACAGGCAAATGCAGCTTCCAAGGAGCCTTTACCTGAGAACTTCTCTACTCGGCTTTTTGGATCTCTTGGCAGTTTCTACTTGTACAGGTACAACCTCAGGAACAGGTTCCTCAACGGCTGTGTCTTCGCTGCCCAGAAGAGCTGCCTGCTGAGAGAAATCCATGTCCTGCATAAAGGACACGCTGCGCTTCAAAGCTAACAGCCGCTCCTGGAACCAGAAAGGACAGAGCAGCAGGGGTTTACCTCGCCCTCACAGCCAGGCGCATGGCGATGGGATGGGATGGGGGTGGCCACAGCCTCACCTGGCCTAACAGCTAACTCTCCACGGCAGAGCAGCGGGAGGCGGATGCGGGCCTGACCCACCGCCAGAGCGCGGCGGGTGCTGCACCTCAGCTTTACCTTCACCTACGTGGGACGCATGCAGCCTGGCTCACGGCAGAGATCTGGGAAGCCACTCAGGATGGCCAAGGAAGACAAGGATGTCCCGTCTGGATTCAGTGAGGCAGCCACGCAAAACAAGCCCGCAAGGCTGGCTGCAATCCAGCAAGACGGACACCCAGGCTTAAGATCAAGAGATGCGGAACTTTCCACCAAGCCTAAATGAGACGTTACGGCTAGGTCATGAGCAGAAAGGGTGGCCGGAGAGGGCGGCCGGGGACGTCTACCCTAGAGCGAAGGGGGCAACTCCATGAGGGCGGCAGCGGATGAGCATGTGATCACTGTGAGGCTGCCTTCGCGGCGCAGAGCCCCCGCGCTCCGTAGCTCGCTGCTGCCGGTGGCTCTCTTACTTTGCTCATCATCTTAAAGCCTGCGTGAAGGATCTTCTTCGCCAACTTGTAGTACACGGTATCTGGTCTATTGTACGTCATCGCGTTATCACACATCAGCTTGAAATCTGCCTGAAAAAAGGAAAGACTTACCGAGTTTGAAATGCCACATGGACAACACCAGAGTTCCAGGTTACTACCACAAGAGACAAAGAGGAAGAAGCCACAGTTTCGTAGAACACAATTAAACTTGGCTCTCTGATCTAAAAACGGTGTCTAAGAACTTAGATTTTCTTAGTTGCTCACTGGTCTTGCATAAAACATTTTACAGTGAAGAGCTGGCCGAGCCTGTAAGTTCTTTCTAAGCATCACGCAAACGCTGTGCGAGGAGAAAGGAGCGTGACAGCCTGTGCTTCCAGCCCTTCTCCAGAACATGCGCAGGAACAAGAAGCCACAATCTGATTCTTTTAAGTAGAAGTCAGGGATGAAGGCAGGTGCGGGGCACAGTGACATCCTCCAGCTCTAGAATTTTTCCACAGAATACAATTTAAAATCCTCTCTACAAATAGTTCCCTCCAACTATGAGAAAGACTTTGCCCTCAAAAAGAAGACCCTTATTTCATAATTTATGCTAAAAATATGGGAACATCAGTATTTTATTATGATACCCAGTTTCCTCAGCACAGGCCTCTCAAAGGTGAATGCCAGTACCAGGCTGGAGAGTCACCTGGAGGCCAGCGCCCTAATGGGAAAGTGGTCCTGGGACCTCACCAAGTCCTGGTTCCGGAGCCAGCAGCTCCAGGGCCCGGCCCGAGGCTGTAGATAGAGCCCGTCCCCTGAAGACCCTCACTCAGGATACTCCACGGAGTGAGCGCTGCCCCCCTGCTCACTTTGTTGCTAGGAACGACGAGACTGGGGCCCGCAGCTGGGAATACAGGGGGCTTCAGGGCACGGTGCACCCGACAGCTGCCCTCAGGCACTGCCCGACCCTCTCCTGTTTCCTCTTCTCTCCCTTCAGTCTGTTCTGTTGTGTTTCTGTGAGTCAGCAAACCCTTCGGTCAACGCATAACAAAAATAGAAAAGTCAAGCTTTTCCAAAGCTAACGGAACGTAAGAGAGAAACCTAATGCCTTTCTAAACTACATTAATGCCAACTTTATCAGGCATCTATTTTGCTTTCTTCCCACGGGTTGCAAAACCAATGCTAATTTTCATAGCCAGTAGAAAGAAATTCTGGAGACAGAAAAACTTATTATGCTAAAAAAATTAGAAGCTCAATTATTATAAGACAAAAGTAAGAATTAAAAAGTTTTTTTTTTTTTTTGAGACAGTCTCGCTCCATCGCCAGGCCCCAGGCTGGAGTGCAGTGCCGCAATCTCAGCTCACTGCAACCTCCGCCTCCCAGGTTCAAGCAATTCTCCTGCCTCAGCCTCCCTAGTAGCTGGGACTACAGGCACGCGCCACCATGCTCAGCTAATTTTCGTATTTTTTAGTAGAGACAGGGTTTCACCATGGTCTTGATCTCTTGACCTCGTGATCTGCCCACCTCGGCCTCCCAAAGTGCTGGGATTACAGGCGTGAGCCACCGCGCCCAGCCAAGAAGTATGTTTTTTAAAATGTCTAGCCTCAAGCCATGCCACAAAGGACACACTGCTTGAGACAACATGTCCTGTTCACGCCAGCACAGTAACTGAGAAAGAAAAGACAGGCTTCCAACAGCGCTGCAACAAGGTCTCGTTTCTAGACCAAAGCACAGAGAGAATGCTCACAACCAATCACCTCCTCAATGCGACGTGTGTAAAGCGTCACCCACAGACACACCGGTGAGTGCTTAAAAACTACGAACGACCTGAGGTGAACGAGGTTTTCACCAGACACGAACACACAGAACCAGGCCACGATTATTTCAGGCAATCAAAGTAACTTACCTTAAATTCCGTAACTGACTTGTATTCATTAGCTACAATTTTGTCTTTCATGGTGCCAAAATCCATGGGATGTTTTATTATCATTGAATATCCAGGAGCAATTGCATCCGTGACAGGAAAAGCAAAAAATCCATGAGGATCTTTTCTGAAAGCAAAGACATCTTTGTGGAAAAATCTAGATTTCTAAATGATAAAAAATCTCTTACAATCTAAAAATTTGATTCAACTGACCAAATTTTGTTTCTTAAAAATAAATAAGTTCCTAGGGTCTTTCAATTCATTGTGATAGGTATTTCAGATCTAATAAAAATTCCCCCAACGTGTCCTGGCGGCTGTCATCGCCCCAGCTCTGCCTTGACTTCCCTTGCCCTACTCTGACTTCAGAGGGGGCCACTGGGGAGTCCGTGAACTCTTCCCGTCCACCCCAACGTGGACCAGGAGTCACCAAGAGAAGGTGCAGGGTCTGTTTCACAGCTGACGCGGCTAGGGTGCAGAATGAGACCTCAGAAAATAAAGATGGCGCCACCCCCCCCACCCCCCCCACCCCCCCCCCCCCCAGACACAAGCTCTTCAGAAACACCCAGGTTTACCTCTGGAGTTGGCGGAGGAAGTGCTCCAGGAGCTGCTGAATAGGTGTGCTCTCATTTTCGGCTGACAATTTAAGGAAAAAAAAATTGAATACAAAGACTTTGGTATCCCTTCAATAGAGAGCTCCAAGTTCACAGTATCTGTCTGTCTGGTGTCTCACAGCATTTTAAGTTCCAGCGAGAACTGGGGATACAAAGACACACCCGACTCAGCCTTGGCTCCCATGAAGCTCAGCCGGGCGGGAAAGGGCACCCGCATGCAGCGGGGGTGGTGAAAACCCCATATGACACCCGGTAGCCCTTCAGTCAACAAACGTAGTGATCCCTGATCCATGTTTTCAGCTCCTGGCACTATTCTAGGCAGGGCATGAAGGACAGAACAAAGGCTCTGGGCATAAAGCTTGATCCTGTATTCACCGATTATTATTTCAATTGAGGTCCCTCAACATTCCACAAAAAGTAAGTAACTGAACGGCTGGCACGGTGGTGTGTGCCTGTAGTCCCAGCAATGTGGGAGGCTGAGGTGGGAGGATCGCTTGAGGCCAGGGTTATCCGAGCCCAGGAGTGAATCATGACAGTGCACTCTAGCCTGGGCAACAAAACAAGACCTCGTTTCAAAAATAAATTATAAAAAGAAAATGCCCGAAGAGCAAAATGACCACAGAAAGTCAGAGACCAGCAGTATTCCAGAACTTTCCTTTGGTGGGGTCAGCAGGGCTCCGATGCTTTCTGGCGGCCTGAACCACTGCAGCACCAGCCTCCCGCTCCGAGGTCCCACGGCCCAAAGCCCAGCTGTCCCAGTTTCTCCACAATCCGGGAACCACTGGACACTGAGAGTCACCGGGAAGAGACACCGCTTGTCTTAGGTACAAATGCCTCATCACTGTGAGTCGTGCACACGAAGGCTGGGGACAAGGAGAACCCAGAGGGCAAGCCCTTATCGGCTAGAAATTCCAGCCAAATGCCATCCTTGGCAGCCAGTGCCCATGACAAATTCTACGGAAGGTCTCCAACTCCCTTCGCCTCAGCCTATGGTCGCTTCCAGCTTCAGACCCAGTCTTCGGGCCTCCAGGTCCCTTCTTCCAAGGGGAACTACCTGTGTTTTCATTGACGTGCATCTCTCTTAGCAGGCTGACCCTCTGGGGCAATTCTTTGGACGCTGTTCTGTTTGGTGCTAAGTGCGGACAAAACCACCCAGGGCTGGCAAACTTTTTATGTAAAGGCCAGAAAAAAGTCTAGGCTTTGCTGGTCACATGTGACTGATCTCTGCGGATGTGCCTTTCTGTTTCTTTTTACGAGCTCTTAAAAACACAGAAACCATCCGCAGCTAAGGAGTTAAAAAACAACCCTCAGGGGCACCAGCTGTCGCCGGCCAAGCCTTGCTCTAGCCATTCAAAGATACTGGAGGACACCCGGAATGAGGCCCCGGAAACAGTCCTCCTCCCTCCCACGCTTCTCCCCAAAGCAAGAGGACACAGCGCCGACCCCTAATCTACAAGGAGCAGTGAACACCGGGAGAGTCTCTAAAAGCCGACCCTTGCCTGGCTGTGTCCGGCAGGCTCGGACGGGCCGATCTGGGGGCGGCTCCACCTCCACCTTCTTCCCGGGATCAAAGTCGTCAGCCTCTCCCTCCGTGTCGCAGTGCTCCCGCTCTCGCTTCCGCTTCTTCTCTTCCTGGGAGGCAGAGTCAAGGGACTGAGGGACGGGAGCAGGTGGGATCCAGACACCTCAGGAAGGACAGAGCTAAGGGAAAGCCCCCCGGAGGCCCTCCTCACAGAGGCCCGGGCAGGGTCTGCAGAGGAACCACACACCCGGTTCCTGGAACGGAGCCTACTGGCCTCAGCGGTTTGCATTCTGCTCCCCACGGAACCCCCTCCTCCGCCACGCAGGTGCGCCCTGCTGCCCGGGACGTGCTCCCCGTGGCGGGTCGCGGTCCCCGGGCTGCTGCCGCTCCTTTACCTTCCGCTTCCTCCTCTCCTCGTCATCCAGATGCTTCTCCTTCTCGGCCTTCTTCTTCTTCTTCTTCTTCTTTTCTTTGTGCCGCTCCCGCTCGTGGTCCGACCTGTCATCATAGTAACTGGAGTCGTGGCCGGATCCTGAGAGCTCGGTCACTTCGCTTCCTCCGACCTTGAGGACCAGCTTCAGGGGCTTCTCCAGGGGCTTGTCGGCATAATCTGCAGACACAGACGGAGCTTCATTCGTCGCGTGCTCAGGCGCAGACGCCCCCCAGCCAGGCGACACGTGGCGGTGCCCGGGGAAAGGCCCCCCTCAGGAGCACGGCGGGGCTGCCGGCCATCGGGGAAAGCCAGAAGGGAAGACGACGGGAAGGAGGGGGTGTCGCCGCCTCCTTTTCCTCCCTTCCCAGCCAGTGTCCTCACCGCGGGAGGCCCTGTGGGATACTGCTCACGTCACTCGTCCGAGAAGACCCAAGAACCAAGAGGACCCTGGAACCCCGGAGCCCGAGCCCCTCCCAGAAACCGCTCGCGGCGTGGTGCACCCCGGCCCGACTCCCGCCGGCGCCCGTGCCGCGCGCTGACACCCACGGAGCCGCTGCGGGAACTCGGCCGAGGAGAGGCGGGAGAAGGGGCAGCCGAGCTTCTCCCCGGGCGCCACACGACAGCGCAGACGCTGCCCTCGTCTCCGGACCGGGGAGGGTGGGCCCGCGGCCTGCAGCCCAGGACCCCGTCCCAGAAGCGCGGGCGCGCGGCAGGAGCCCTCGCGCGAAACCCCAGGCCCCGTCCCGCGTGCCCCGAACGCCGCCACCCCCGAGCCCGGGACCCCGCCCGCCGCGCGTCACAGAGCGCCGCCGCCTCACCCTCGTAGGACGAGCGCCACTCGGCCTTGTGCTTCTTGTGCTTTTTGCCCATGGCGACGCCGGCGGCGGGCCCGGGGCGGGGGCCGGGAGCAGTGGGGACCCGGGGCGGGGGCCGGGAGCAGTGGGGACCCGGCCGGACCGCGGCCGAAGCCGCCGCCCCCTGACCCCGGTTGGCCGCCCGCGCTCCCGCGCGGAGGTTGTTTAACCCGCCGAACCCTCCGGGCCGCGCCGGAAGCAGGGCGGGGCGGGGCCGCGGCAGGAAGTGACCCTGCCGGACACGAGCGCTTCCGGGTCAGGAGGCGGTGCGCCTCGCGCGGCAGATTCGAAGCTCGGGTGGGGCCCGCGGGCTGAGGCGGCGGCTGTGGCGGCGACGCAGGGCGTGAGGTGGCGGCGGCGACGCTCCCGTCGGGTCCCCACTGCTCCCGGGGGCGCCATGGACGAGGCCGTGGGCGACCTGAAGCAGGCGCTTCCCTGTGTGGCCGAGTCGCCGACGGTCCACGTGGAGGTGCATCAGCGCGGCGGCAGGTGAGCCGGCCCGGCCAGTCCCACCCTCTGGGCACCCACCCGCCGCGACCCCAGCGCGTGCACCGAGCCCCGACCCAGGGGCCCCGACCCGCCGCGACCCCAGCCACACCCCGACCCGATCCCAGCGCACTGACCCGACCCCAGCCCAGGGCGCTGACCCGGCCCCACTGGACCCCAGCCACACCCGACCCGATCCCAGCGCACTGACCCGACCCCAGCCCAGGGCGCTGACCCGGCCCCACTGGACCCCAGCCACACCCGACCCGATCCCAGCGCACTGACCCGACCCCAACCCAGGGCGCTGACTCCACAGCTGTGAATTTCATTAATACAAAAGCCAACATTTATTGGGTGCTTACTGTGTGCCGGATATCGTCCTAAACACTTTGAATGTGTTAATGACTCTTCACAGTGCATGGCAAGAACTCTTACTGTTGTTCCGTTTTTCTAACTGGGAGCTGGGCGCAGCTTCCTCAGGGCACAGCTGGTAGACCCCACAGGCGAGGGGTGGCCCTCGATCTGGCTGCCAGGGAGGCCGGCTCCAGCCTGTCCTCTTAACTACCGCACCTTCTCATACGTTGTCTAAGTGTTTGAAAAACACTTCATTTTAGCATCTTGTTTTTGAACTAAGATCTTTTATGTGTGTTTCAGTTTTTGTTTTTGTTTTTAGCACTGCCAAAAAAGAAGACATAAAGCTGAGTGTTAGAAAGCTGCTCAACAGACATAATATTGTGTTTGGTGATTACACATGGACTGAGTTTGATGAACCTTTTTTGACCAGAAATGTGCAGTCTGTGGCTATCGTTGACACAGAATTCAAGGTTAAAGACTCACAGGTAAGTTGCTAATTTGCTGGGCCAAGTAACAGCTGAATACAAAGGCTCTATCATGAATGTCTTTTGCTGTTTTCATAGCTTATTGTCAGAAATGGGTTCACATATCTGTGGGTCTGGGTGACTAGACTAGTTCTTCTCACCATCTGTCAGGAGCCAGGTGCTGGGAGTAGGAGGTGGCCCTAATGTCAGGGTGCTCTCAGTACAGCAGGGGACAGACTGGGGACCAAGAATGAGAATTCAGCACTGTAGGACAGTGGGCTGGGAGGCCTGTGTATTGTGTCTCATTCTTTCAGAGAAGAAATGTTAATGAAGTGTTCAGTGTGTGCTAGGGCCATCGGAGGTGTGGGGGCTCCAGGGATGAGGAGGTGGCATCGGAGGTGTGGGGGCTCCAGGGATGAGGAGGTGGCATCGGAGGGGTGGGGGCTCCAGGGATGAGGAGGTGGCATCAGAGGTGTGGGGGCTCCAGGGATGAGGAGGTGGCATCGGAGGAGTGGGGGCTCCAGGGATGAGGAGGTGGCATCGGAGGGGTGGGGGCTCCAGGGATGAGGAGGTGGCATCAGAGGGGTGGGGGCTCCAGGGATGAGGAGGTGGCATCGGAGGGGTGGGGGCTCCAGGGATGAGGAGGTGGCATCGGAGGGGTGGGGGCTCCAGAGAGCAGGTCTTCATCTCATCCCATGCATGGCCACCTCCCCCACCATCTGAGTTCATGTGTGGGAGTTAGAGGAGCTTTGTGTGAGGGCGTGGATGCACTGGGGCAGTCCTGGCACCAATATAAGAAGACCAGAAATGTATTCCTGAGGAAGAAGTATCACTTCAGTGTGCAGTCCCTGCCCTGTAGAGAACAGCGGTGCAGGAAATTCCGCTCGTGAGGTGGACCTCCTCAGTCATGTGCTGGGGCGCGTGTTTGTGGTTACTGAGAGCTGACGCTCCGTGGGTTCAGCCAGTCTGAGGGAAGGAGGAGCTTCCCACACCGGTATGGACGGATGGACAGCTAGCTGGAGGGCACCGGGGCTGCCCGGGGAAAGTTGTAATGTCCCCTCTTCAGCTGCAGATTCACTTGTAGGAATTTTTCTTGGCTGATAATTCTGCAATTCCGTGGGTCTTTCTGAACAGTTGTTTGTTAGATGTTGCTAATAATAGCCAACAATTTGAAATATTTTAACTGTCCACCAGAGATCAGTTACTAACTGTAAGAATTCCACACATCTGCACCATGTACAATATAGCCATGAAGAAGAATGAAATAGATTTCTTTCCACTGGTATAAACGCTTCTCTGAGTTATAACAAATACAAAAAGGCACAAGTTAGGAACCCGGTGTGTGAGGTGGCTCGTGCCTGTAGTCCCAACACTGGGAGGCAGATGGAAGGATCACTTGAGGCCAGGAATTGGAGACTGGCCCGGGGAACATAGCAAGACCCCGTCTCTAAAAAGAGTTTTTAATTAGCCGATGTGGGGGCACACACACCTAGTGCCAGCTACTCAGGAGGCTGAAGGTGGGAGGATCACTCACTTGAATCCAGGAATGTAGTCTTGCTGTGAGCTGTGGTCTTGTCACTGCACTCTAGCTTGGGCGACAGAGCAAGATCCTGTCTCAAAAAATAACTTAATTCAAAAAGAAAACCCATGTGGTGAAAGTCAACTGCGGTCGTGTTTCTAGACTCCGATGACATCCCAGAGGTTGGACTTAGGCATGCACCTTATCCAGGAAGTGGGTGTAGGGCCCAACAGGCAAGGGATGGGTGTACACTTTTAAAAGAGCTAATTCTCAATCTGAAGTAAATTCATAGCCTTCTCGTCTAATCTGAAAACCACTTTTTCTTATACTATACATTCAGTTTTTATTTGTGGACCTTAACATCTAATTTGTATGGGTAGAATTGAGTGAGATATCTTAAATGTGTGTAGATTGATGTGGCTTTTCTCTCATTATAGCCTATTGATTTGAGCACCTGCAAGGTTGCACTTCACATCTTCCAGCTAAATGAAGATGGCCCCAGCAGTGAAAATCTGGAGGAAGAGACAGAAAACATAATTGCAGCAAATCACTGGGTTCTGCCTGCAGGTATGGGTGTGATGCTGAGACGTGGGTGTGATGGTGAGACGTGGGTGTGATGGTGAGACGTGGGTGTGATGCTGAGATGGTGTGATGCTGAGACGGTGTGATGCTGAGACGTGGGCGTGATGCTGAGACGTGGGCGTGATGCTGAGACGTGGGCGTGATGGTGAGACGTGGGCGTGATGGTGAGACGTGGGCGTGATGCTGAGACGTGGGCGTGATGCTGAGACGTGGGTGTCATGCTGAGGTGTGGGTGTGATGCTGAGGTGTGGGTGTGATGCCGAGGTGTGGGTGTGATGCTGAGACGTGGGTGTGATGCTGAGGTGTGGGTGTGATGCTGAGACATGGGTGTGATGCTGAGGTGTGGGTGTGATGCTGAGACGTGGGTGTGATGCTGAGGTGTGGGTGTGATGCTGAGACGTGAGTGTCATGCTGAGGTGTGGGTGTGATGCTGAGGTGTGGGTGTGATGCTGAGGTGTGGGTGTGATGCTGAGACGTGGGTGTGATGCTGAGGTGTGGGTGTGATGCTGAGACGTGAGTGTCATGCTGAGGTGTGGGTGTGATGCTGAGGTGTGGGTGTGATGCTGAGGTGTGGGTGTGATGCTGAGGTGTGGGTGTGATGGTGAGACACGGGTGTCATGGTGAGGCATGGGTGTGATGCTGAGACGTGAGTGTCATGCTGAGGTGTGGGTGTGATGCTGAGGTGTGGGTGTGATGCTGAGGTGTGGGTGTGATGGTGAGGTGTGGGTGTGATGCTGAGACGTGAGTGTCATACTGAGGTGTGGGTGTGATGCTGAGGTGTGGGTGTGATGGTGAGGTGTGGGTGTGATGCTGAGACGTGAGTGTCATACTGAGGTGTGGGTGTGATGCTGAGGTGTGGGTGTGATGGTGAGACGTGGGTGTGATGCTGAGGTGTGGGTGTGATGGTAAGATGTGGGGTGTGATGGCAAGGTGTAGTGTAGGCTGAGGTCGGAGGACTGCGTACTCCCTGCCGTGTCATTTGTTCTGTACGATTTTAGAATGTTTTATCTCTTACGAACTGGAAAGTAGATCAGAACAGAGGAAAGTAGAGATTTCCAGTGTGGGACCATACTGTTCCTTTGGGTGGGTTCCTCAGAGTCGTGGCCAACAGAGAGTGCCCATGTGCTCTTCTCACGTGCCCCGTTGGCCTGTCCTGCTGAGTGGCTCTCTCCCTTCTCACGTGCCCCGTTGGCCTGCCCTGCTGAGCGGCTCTCTCCCTTCTCACGTGCCCCGTTGGCCTGCCCTGCTGAGCGGCTCCCTCCCTTCTCACGTGCCCCGTTGGCCTGCCCTGCTGAGCGGCTCTCTCCCTTCTCACGTGCCCCGTTGGCCTGCCCTGCTGAGCAGCTCTCTCCCTTCTCACGTGCCCCGTTGGCCTGCCCTGCTGAGCGGCTCCCTCCCTTCTCACGTGCCCCGTTGGCCTGCCCTGCTGAGCGGCTCTCTCCCTTCTCACGTGCCCCGTTGGCCTGCCCTGCTGAGCGGCTCCCTCCCTTCTCACGTGCCCCGTTGGCCTGCCCTGCTGAGCGGCTCCCTCCCTTCTCACGTGCCCCGTTGGCCTGCCCTGCTGAGCGGCTCCCTCCCTTCTCACGTGCCCCGTTGGCCTGCCCTGCTGAGCGGCTCCCTCCCTTCTCACGTGCCCCGTTGGCCTGCCCTGCTGAGCGGCTCCCTCCCTTCTCACGTGCCCCGTTGGCCTGTCCTGCTGAGCAGCTCCCTCCTGTCTTCTTTATGCTTCTCCGTGGGCGTGGCCGATGGGCTCTAGCAGGCTGGAGCCGTCATCGTGTGGAGAAACGGGTGGATTTAGTGTCTGAGCTTGTGTTGAAGCATGGGTCCACAAAAGACAATTATCAGTGGTCATGATCACAAATTTTATGATGTGTTGTGTGCCACAATAAAAATGGATAGTTTAATGGAAACATTACATGTGAGGATTATAATGCACGTAAACGTAAAACACATGACAACAGTATTGCAAAAGACGGGTAGGAAATTAACTAGAGTGTGTTAAAGAGACCATTGCGTGTGATAACGAGACATAAAGCACAGTTCCATCCAATTGTCTGCCAAAAGTTATATGTGACTGGCATTTGTTTTGCATCTTTGATTTTAATAAAAATTAAAATTTGCAGAAAAATGTGCAGAATTTACACTTTCCTGCAATCACAATTGTAGTCTTAGCTTGTGTGGCACAGTGGGAAGCTCAGGCTTAGGCTCAGGGCAGACTGACTGGTGGGTGTCATTGCCTGCATTCCTGAAATCAGATCTTTGTTTTATTCTGTCATAGCTGAATTCCACGGGCTTTGGGACAGCTTGGTGTACGACGTGGAAGTCAAATCCCATGTAAGTTGCTGTGCCTTTTCCCAGAATGCCCTGTTATTTGAAGAAGAACCGTTACTGTTTTGCTCTCCAGCACCCCTGAGCAACTTGATCCAGAGGGGTTTGTGGGACCCCTGTCTGCTGGCAGCTCTTGTCCTGGACATCTGTCCTCTAGGATTGCTCCAGAGTAGAGCTGGCCTCTGGGGAGCGCCCTGCGGGAGAAGAGGGCAAAGGAGAAGGGGAAGGCAAATTAGAGAGCTGAACCTTCTGGAGACGGGAGGAGGGAAGGTGAGCAGGCCTGGTCCACACGGAGGAAGGCCAGTGTGTCTCAACCCCTGCATCCTCTTTGTCGGGAAGGGTCCATGTTGGCACTTAAATAAAAGTGATCATCTTGTTTCTCTGCTTATATTTATAATAGCAACAGACCGTGTTTTTCCTTTTACCTTTTTGAGGCACCTTCTCCTGTGCAATGAAGCGTTTGGAGGTGATGATCTCTTAGGAGGTGGCCTTGCTCCCTTTGCTCCCTCTTCTCGTGTAGGATTAAGCCCTGGGGGGCACATTTGTTGGAAACCCTGCCTTGTGGGTACACTTATGTAGTTTATTCTTTTTCTTCTGTCAGCTGCTTGATTATGTGATGACGACGTTACTGTTCTCAGACAAGAACGTCAACAGCAACCTCATCGCCTGGAACCGGGTGGTGCTGCTCCATGGTAAAGCATGCAGGCCTTTTACTCACCGAGATAAGGCACACAAATTCAGCCTTCACTGTTCCTTTGTCCTTCTGCAAGGAGTTACAGGGCTTTGTTTTCTGAAGGAGCCAGAGCTATCCTGGAATGTCCCTCTCTTGACACTTGGGGCATTTATTCTTTCCTTCTTTATTTTTTTTGAGACAGCGTCTTGCTCTGTTGCCCAGGCTTGAGTGCAATGGCCCAATCTCGGCTCACTGCAACCTCCACCTCCTGGATTCCTTCTGGGTTCCAGCGACTCTCGTGTCTCAGCCTCCCAAGTAGCTGGGATTACAGGCATGTGCCATCACACCCGTCTAAGTTTTGTATTTTTAGTAGAGACGGGGTTTCACCATGTTGACCAGGCTTGTCTCGAACTCCTGACCTCAGGTGATCCACCCACCTCAGCCTCCCAAAGTGCTGGGATTACAGTTGTGAGCCACCGCGCCTGGCCTTTGGGGCATTTATTACTTGGCACTTCATCGAGTCGTCCTGTGGGGGCCACATTCCAAGACGTACCTCAGATGCCGCCAGCGTGGAACGTGGATAGTACTGAACCCCACATAGACTGTTTTCCTTTACATACGTTCCTGTGATAAAGCTTAATTTATGAATCAGGCACAGTAAGAGAGGCACAGTACTGACTAGTAGAAAAAGGGAATAATTATAACAGCTCATTGAAGTTATTTTAAACTTACGAATTGTTTATTTTTAGAATTTTCCACTTAATATTTTTGGACTGCGGGTAACTGCAGGTAACTGAAACCTTGGATGGGGGGCGATGGTGTCATTAAACTTTTCCGGTAATTCTGCCTCGTTTCCCCAGCTGATGGTAACTCTTTAGGACAGCAATGCCTGCTGTTTCTTTGTAGTACTCAGAGCTTTACTTTATGTGGAGTAAACCGAAAAAGCCATATTTTGAAGCAATCCTGTCTGGTTCTTCTCAGGAGAAAATGTTGATGGTTGGTTGTTTTGTTTTCAATGTCACCGGGTAGAACAGTGACGCAGGAGCTGAGCGGACTCAAGAGAAGCAAACTGTAGCAAAGCATTAAATAGAAGCTCGAAGAATACTTAGCTTCTTTACACAGTTAAGATTGCGTGATGGCGCGACCTTAACAGCGTTCTTTTAAAGAGCAGGTATCCCCAGCACACTGTCCTCATAGCAGCATCAGAGTAAGCAGCCAGCTGTTTTCATTAGTGAAGTCACTTGTTTCTGTTTGGAACTAGTTATGTATTTCCTCTTTAATTCTTGAAAATGCTTGCACAGGACCAGGCACCATGGTTCACGCCTGTAATCCTAAAACCTTGGGAGGCCATGGCAGGTGGATCACTTGAGGTCAGTTCCAGACCAGCCAGGCGTGGTGGCGCGCGCCCGTAATCCCAGCTACTCGGGAGGCTGAGGCGGGAGAATCGCTTGAACCTGGGGAGCGGAGATTGCAGAAAATGAGAGTTGCGTGTCTCCATTTTCTGTTCGGTGCTTTCCTTTTCCACGCTGGTCACCCCACAGCTCCTGTGCGGCATCGTGCCGGGGGACGCTCGGCAGGCAGACATGCAAGAAGAGCTCTGGCCTCTGCCGCCCTTCTAGTATGCGTTCTGAGCCCACTGAGAATTGTCTGTAGGAGGGGGTGGTTCTGGGGGCGACAGGAACCGCTCTCATCAGTGCCTGAGGAGGATGGGACCCCTCCGCCTCCATTGATCAGGAATGGTGTGTTGAA
The DNA here is from genome assembly GCF_030222135.1 of Aotus nancymaae. Taxonomy (NCBI): domain Eukaryota; kingdom Metazoa; phylum Chordata; class Mammalia; order Primates; family Aotidae; genus Aotus; species Aotus nancymaae. The sequence continues at coordinate 697,390 of NW_026988425.1, forward strand.
CCTCTGAAAGGTGCTTTGATGAGTGCATTTCATAGAGAAACTGTGGAGACAAGGACAGGTGTCAGCAAAGACCTAGGCCAGAAAATGCAGTGGTCACTCCCAGCGCTGAGTGGGACTGCAGGCCGCGAAGCTGTGAGCAGTGCCGGGGTGGGGAGGCGATGGAGGCTGGGACCAGAAATACGAAGTTGAGTACAAATTAGAAAGAAAGAGGGGGAGACAAGTGTATTGATAATACTTTATAGCATTTAAGCTTCTAAGCAGACTTCACTGTAGTAATAATGTTAGTAGCTTTTAACTGTGTTCTTTGTATTCTGTGGATGACGCAACTTGCTATTGTTCTGTGAAGTTTGTTGCAGCACTGACTTACAAATACATTTGCTTGGATCTTTGTCACAGGTCCTCCTGGCACTGGAAAAACATCCCTGTGTAAAGCATTAGCCCAGAAATTGACCGTTAGACTTTCAAGCAGGTAACGTTCACTAATTTGTGAGAGGAGAGGAGTGGGAATGGGATATCTAACAGAAGGTCCTTTTTATTTTTCTAAATCATTTTACACAAATAATAGGTTCTTCTCCTTCAGTGTAAGTCAGTTGAGTCTTCTGTATTCACCGTAGTTTTGAGTATGATTTCAGTCTTTTAAGATTTGAGACTTATCTGATTGCCAGCATGTGGTCTGTGCTGGTGAATTGCTTCGGAAGACTGCTTTCTGCCCCTCGCTGGATGGAGTGTTCTGCGGTTTCAGGTCAGGATGCCGGCAGCTTTGCTGGTTTTCTTTTCGCTTGTTTTATCCGTTGCTGAGAGAAGAATGTTAAGTCTCTAATTATGGATTTGTTTTTTCCTCTGGAGTTTGGCTCATGGTTTTCGTCACATTTGGAAACTATTTGGTCATTGTTTCCTCACCGAATTTCCTTGCCCCTCCCCTTTATCTGAGAACCCATCTATTTTCATGTTAAACTGCTTGATGTTCCACAGGCCATTCACGTGTTCTTTTATTTTTTTTCAGCTTTTTAGAAATACCTGTGTTTTGTTGGAAAGGTTCTATCGCTGTATTTTCAAGTTGACTGATTTTCTATATCATCAAATCTGCTTTTAATTGCAGTCAGTGAAGTTTTTGTTTCCGGTAGTGTATTTTTTTGCTCCAAATGTTTGATTTGGTTCTTTTTATATTTTTCTTTCGTTATGTTCTTGTTAAAATCTTGAACAACTTACAGCTGTTTTAATGTTCTGTCTGCTAGTTCCATCGTGATTGTCGTTTCTGAGTCTGTTTCCTTTGACTGGTTTTTCTGCTGCTTATGGGTCACATGGTTTTGCTTCATTGGCATGTTAAGTGGTGTTTGATTAGATGCTGAACGTTGTGATTTGAAGTGTTTGGATTTTGTCTTCCTTTAGTGAGTGTTGGGTTTTGTTCTGTTAGGCATTTCCATTACTTGTGATTAGGTGTGATCCTTTGAGGTTTGTTTTTTTTTTAAGCTTTGATCAGGAGGGGCTTAGGTTTAGTCATAATACTAAACTGTGGTCCTCTGGGGTCTCCACTGAGTGCGCTGAAGGATCCGTGAGCACTCTGCACCCTGGTGGTTGGAGTGTGCACTCCTCCCAGCCTGTGTGAGCTCACAGATCCACAGGCGCCCTTTACACAGCTGCATGGACTGTCCCCTGCTCACACACACCTGAGTATTCATCCAAGACACCAGGGACATCCCGAGGGTTCCCGGACATTCTCTCTGAGGGCTTTCTTCATCTTTGCTTCCCCTCTGGAATTCTGTTCTGCAGCCTTCAGTCATCTCAGACTCCCTGAACTCCAGTCTCTGTCTCCCCGGCTCAGCAAGTAGCTGTGCTCCACTTGGGCTCCCTCCCAGCAGAAAGCCAGGAGTCCCAACTCAGGAGGCCCAGCCCTCACTGCTACAGACGGTTTCATTCATTTTGCCAGGTTTTCTCATTGTTTAAGGTTAGATGGTAAATCTGCTTCCTGTTACTCCAGTATGACTAGAGGAAATCCTGTGAGGTTTAATTTCATATACATACATTTTAGTCTTCAGAAATGTCCTGTAAATGTTTCTGCCTAGGGAAGTTCTTTGTTTTGACCCCTTAGGTTATGTTTAGTAGGTTGCGCTTTGTTTTCACGTTTTGAAATACATGTGTGTTTTCAGGATCTCCGGGAGCATCCTGGCATGGTGGCTTATGCCTGCAATCCCAGCACTTTGGGAGGCTGAGGCAGGTAGATCACTTGAAACCAGGAGGTTGAGACCAGTCTGTTCAACATGGAGAAACTCTGTCCCTACAAAAAATTAGCTGGGCTTGGTAGCACACGCCTGTGGTCCCAGCTGCTTGTGAGGCTGAGGCAAGAGGATCACCTTAGCCCAGGAGGTCCAGGCCGTGGTGAGCCTGGGTGTTAGGAGTGCATTCAGCCTGGGTGACGGGATCAGAAAAGAACAACCAGAAAAGATCTTTAGGGGCAGAGATGGAAACCCAAGAGAAGGAAAATGTGATTTTAAGGAATATAACTTTTTCCAGTACAGAGATCTGGAAATAGGCATTGGTTTTATGGCTTAGAAATGGCAAAAGGAAGCCTTAGCAAGCTTTTGTCCCTCACTCTGTTAAAGAGCCAAAAGGTTTTATAATTAATTTTGTTTAATATTCAACTCAGTCTTTATTTTGTTAGATTTTCTGTATCCCTCCCCTGTTTTATGAACAGTATGAGTAAATGGTCTCTTTTTTACGCGGAATGCTAGTGATGCTTTCTGAAAGTAGTTATTTTTCTTTTGTGGACTTCTGACCTGGAAGAAACTGAAAAGAGGACCTGGGAGTCAGCTTCTCTCTGGCCTCAGCCTTCTCTGGTGATGTAGTCAGCAGCTGAGGGCGTCCACATCTGTCTGTAGTCTTGTGAAGGGATAGAGGAGTGTTCTGGGTTCCAGTCAGTCTGTGTGTGCTGAGGTTAACTTTAGGCCACCTGCACGTTCCTGAGCTCTCGGGTCTGTGCCGGAAAGCAAATTATCATGCTCTTCAGGGTTCTGTGGAAGGAGGGAAAGTGCTCAGCTCCTGCCGAAAGCCCTCGATGCTTCTATTTTGTTTTGTTTTGCATATTTTATAAGTACTGGTAATACTTTTTAAACATAGAGATATAATTTGTAAATGGATTTAAAATGGGAGAGTTTTTATTCTTTAACTCAAGTAACTTAACTGGTACAGTCTAAAACTATTGATTGAATCTTGTTAGACTGTTTCATAATTATTCAGTACACAGAAGGCTAGATTCCTCAGTTCTTCGTCAGTAATTCTAATTCCCCAGATACTGGGCACTCGAGATGTTGCATTCACAACACACGAGTGGCTGCCACGGAGGATGCCATAGGACTGATGAGTCATTTTCTCAACTCCTTTTTTATATCTCAGGTACCAGTATGGCCAATTAATTGAAATAAACAGCCACAGCCTCTTTTCTAAGTGGTTTTCAGAAGTAAGTATTATATATTAATTGTAGGTGTCTAGATTATCAACTGTGTAGCTAAAAAAATGTCTTGTGTGTTAGGCAACTCCTCCTCCAGAAGCTTCAGCAGAGAACTGGGTGGGATAGGAGGGTGAGGATGGGGGCTGACTGTGATCAGAGAAGGTTCTGGAGCTGGGGCTTGGGGACCCTTGCTTGGTCCTCCCCAAACGTCTGACTGGGTGGGACAGGGCATTCAACGGACTCTCAGGAGGTCCCTGCACTCTCGGGGACTACAGCCCTGCCATGCACACCCTTGGTGCTCATGCACCCCAGCGCTGTCTGTGAGCTGAGGGGGTCAGACAGCGTGACGTCACAGGTGACCCTTACCTCTGAGGAGCTGTGCCCAAGTCACCTGGCGTCCACATGTCCCTCTGGTGAGTTGAAGTGAGGTGGGATGTGGCTCACTGTGAGGAGAGCACCCCAGCCTGCTTACATCTGTTGTCTGTCTCTTTCCTCATCAGAGAGGACAGACAGGTGAGCAGAGGTCCAGGCTGCCCTCACTGTGCCACCCCAGGCAGGTCAGGTGTGAGTGCAGGGCTCAGTACCCTGGCATTCAACTTAGAGCAGGGGAGTGTTAAGCAGACCTCCTCCCATGCCACCCTCAGGTGTCAGCACCCTGGCATTCAAAGCAGAGGGGAGAGGGGGAGGCAGACCTCCTCCCATGCTGCCCATGCCACCCTGGCTTCTCTGACCTAGGGAGCTTTCTGAGGGGCCGTCAGGAGACAGTGGTCTTGTGGGGACAACTGGGACAGCAGGCCATGTCAGGGTCCATGGGTGGTCTCTGCCCATTGACTCTAAAAGGGTGTTTCGGTTCCAGAGCGGGAAGCTGGTAACCAAGATGTTTCAGAAGATTCAGGATTTGATTGATGATAAAGACGCTCTGGTGTTTGTGCTGATTGATGAGGTAGGCATTTCCAGACAAGGAAGTTCATGACAGAATCGCCGATTGCTGTTGCGGGGACACAGCCTGCTCCTGATGCTCCTGGCCTTCGCCTCACACGGCCGGGCCGCCCTCCAGCCCTCCCCGTGCTGGGTGCCTTTCCCCAGCATCCACAGGCTAGGCGTGGGAAACCCACTCATTCACTTGTTCACAGGTGCCAGGCCCTGTCCTTTTTGACCCCCTTGCTGCATCCCCACAGGTGGAGAGTCTCACAGCCGCCCGAAACGCTTGCAGGGCGGGCACTGAGCCGTCAGATGCCATCCGCGTGGTCAATGCCGTCTTGACCCAGATTGATCAGATTAAAAGGTAACCAGGACACACAGCGATTTTCCCTGTGACATGACAGAGAAGTTTGTTCCAAAGAAACGCGTGAAAAGTGCCCAGCCGTAGGTCTTCGTGCCCAGTTCTTTACCTAAAAGTGCACTTGGCATCGCATATCGGCTCCTTTTCCACCTTGGAGGCAGATTATCATAAATGCTTTGTAAAGAAATGGTTTTTAGTTTGTTAAAAATGTGAAAGAAAACTCGGGCATGGTGAGAATTTTACGTAGCACAGAAAAGCGTGAAAGGAGGGACTGCTGGTGCCAGCCTTAGTGTCAGCACCAGGCAGTGCTGCCTGTGGGTGATCACAGCTGTGCCCTGCTCGCCCTGCCGGCCCAGGACAGAGAGCTTCGTGGGCGGATGTCCACATCTCCGCAGTGCAGCCTCGCAGGGCCAGGGCCTCTTGTCAGCGTAGCCCACGTCGATCAAGCCTGGGGCGGGACGGCCGCCGGCACAACTCCCGAGGAAGCGATGGGCCTGCCAGAGCCTGTCTGTCCCTTTTGGCACTCAGCCAGGACTCGGGTTCCTTCTCTCAAGTGCTCTTTCTGCCCTCAGGGTGCCCGGGGAGTCCAGGGCATTCTCAGAAGCTGGATTGTTGAGTGTGGGGTGACGACAAACTGAACTGTGCAGAGGAATATTTTGTTCAGGCCTTCACCCCGTCTCACCACAGGGAGCGTCTCCGGCTTCCTGAGAAGTGCTCGTTTGGGGTCAGCTGCAGGAGAGTGCAGGTCCTGGAGGGCTCGCCTGCCCCTTGCTTCCTTCTCCTTGCGTCCACTTCCTTCCCTCCTGGCTTGTCCTTCAGTCTGCAGTGATCTGGCTCCTTCCCCTGCCACAGCCCCGCAGCCTCCCATTCACATGAGTACTCACTTTTCTCTTCCTGGGACTTGGCACAGTGCTGACGCCCCGACGACCCCTTCCCCGAATCTCTCTGTGCCTCCCTCCCGGCTTCCACTCTCCTGGCCTCCTCAGTTTACGCTGTGCTGGCATCTCTCCGTGGTGAGGGGTCTACACGGCCTGTCTGTGGCCTCCTGTCCTGGCCTCCTTCTCAGTTTACGCTGTGCTGGCATCTCTCCGCGGTGAGGGGTCTACACGGCCTGTCTGTGTCCTCCTCTCCTGGCCTCCTTCTCAGTTTACGCTGTGCTGGCATCTCTCCGTGGTGAGGGGTCTACACGGCCTGTCTGTGTCCTCCTCTCCTGGCCTCCTTCTCAGTTTATGCTGTTCTGGCATCTCTCCACAGCGAGGGGTCTACACGGCCTGTCTGTGTCCTCCTCTCCTGGCCTCCTTCTCAGTTTATGCTGTGCTGGCATCTCTCCACAGCGAGGGGTCTACACAGCCTGTCTGTGGCCTCCTGTCCTGGCATGCGCATGCTCCTGGCATGTACCCCTTTCCTCCAGCGTCGCTCAGGGTTCTGTGGGGGGGATCCCAGACCTGCACATTCACCTGTGACCAGACATCACGGCTTTGATGCCCGAGGCGCCAGGCACACTCCCACACTGCTCACAGGGCCCCAAATCCCTCGCTTCCTGGGATTCCACATTACACCAGTGCCCTCGCTGTGCACCCCTGCTCCAGCCAGAGGATGGAGGTCACCATGACCCCTCCTTCTCAGCAGTCACAAGGGCATGTGGCTCAGGAAGAAGCAAGGAAAGCAAGGAGACACTCTTGCCTCTCTACCTCATTCCCTCGTGTTCCTGCTTCTGGCCCCTCTCTAGAGGACTCTGCCTGTCCCCCAGCAACCCTGGCCATGCCTGCATCTCTGTGGAGTGTCAGCCCCTGGGTGGTGATCTCCAGGCCTAGGTCTCCCTCTGGCCCTTCCTGCAGCCCCACTCTCCTGGTGCTGGACTGAGCAGCTGTGAGCTCAGCCGACCTCTGTACCTTGTTTCTTCTGCCGGGGACCCATGTGCTCCCTGCCCTGCCTTTGCTTTGCTCACCCCTGCTCACAGGCACAGGGCCTGCCCTCACTTGGCCAGGGTCTAGATAAAGCTGGCCTTCCCCAGGCTCTCCCGTCACTGAGCACCCTGCTCTACCACATGCCCAGGAGGTGGCGCTGCCACGCATGCAGCCAAGCCCCACCAGGCCTGTACGGCGAGCTCCCCAGGGCACCGTGTGCCCACTCTGTGCTGGCTCATGCTGAGCCCTTGGGGGACATCCATCAACACACCAGACAACAGGGGCTCTCTCTCTGGAGTTTAGACCTAGAGGGGAGAGCAGACCATGGATGTGGTAAGTGATCCAGCTCCACGGTGTGTCCAGGGATGATGAGCGGCCGTGCCCAGGTGGTGGTGGGCACCAGGGCGTACAGTAGGTGGCACAGTCAGGGACGTGGTGCAAAAGTGAGATCTTGGCCAAGGTTGAAGGCAGTGAGGGAATGAGCCAAGTGGGGCTTGAGGAGCAGCTCAAGCAAAGGCCAGGTGGGGTCTGTTTGGCCTGCGTCGGCACACAGCCCCTCTCCTTCCTGTCAGCAGCCTGCGAGCCATCGCCCTGCCGACCCCCTCGCCCGGTGGACAGGATAGAATCGGGTCACCGACGGCCATGCTGACTGTGGTCCTTGCTTCTCGGCCAAATAGGCATTCCAACGTGGTGATTCTGACCACCTCAAACATCACCGAGAAGATCGACGTGGCCTTCGTGGACAGGGCTGACATCAAGCAGTACATCGGGCTGCCCTCTGCGGCGGCCATCTTCAAAATCTACCTCTCTTGTTTAGAAGAACTGATGAAGGTACCTTTATTTTTTTTTCTCCTGATAAGTGATTTCTTATGTGTTCTTCATTAATTGACATGACTTAAAATAAGCTCGTTCCAATATGGAGGATTTCAACGTTCGCATTTGTTATCGCTGAGCGAGCAGAGGAACACGCCGCACTCTGAGGTTGAATCAGGTCCTTTTACTGCCGACGACCGAGAGACGGCTAATGCTCAAGATTCTCTCGCCCCCGAGAAAGAGTTAGGTGGCTTTTTATACCCTAGTTTGAAAAAGGTGAGGGGCAACCGGGCTGAAGCAGTTTTTCACAGAAGCAGAGCAAGCAAGAAGTTAAAAGATGTGCTAGTACATAAGAAGTAAACAGTGCCAGGTGCAGGGGCTTGAGCTGTCACAAAAGACACACACACACAGATCTGGGGCTCTGGGTACTGAGCATCTGCGTTCCCAGGGGCTGCCGGTGCCCTTCGACTCGGTATCTTATCAGCAATGCGTTCCTGCACGTGCCTGGGGTCATCCTGCCGCAGCCACACGCTACAGCTACGTTCTTAATGGGGGAAAATAACTAGAGGTGAAGAGGCCGAGATGGACTTTGTCCGGCTTCTTCAATGAAGAATGATTTGGTTAGGCCCACACAAGGTTGACTCCCATCTTAAAACGAAAGACTAGTTTTGTATGTGGCCGGTTGAGCTGACAGTTGAAACCAGGGCCACCGACTCAATCTTGTTGTTCTTTTGGCACAGTACAGTCATCATTGTTCATTATTTGAGGTTCCAGTCGATGTGGGGGATGTTAGTGACTGACTGTGGTCACCCCACTGCGCAAATCCTAGTCCTCAGCTTACCCCAGGCTTTTCCAGTGCCTGGCCTCTTGGCCTGGATCCCCATATGAAACAGGAAGCATCATGGACGTAGTGCGGACTGGCAGTTGTGGTCATGGGGCCGTCACCCGATCGGAGGTCAGGGTCCACGTGACCTCATGTTCTTGAGTCATCTGTTGTGACAACAGGCACGAACATGGTGGCCATGAGCACAGTGGCGCGTGGTGAGTGAGTGAGTCGGGCTATCACGGACCTGCCCCGTGACTAGGCACTAACAGGGTGGCCATGAGCACAGTGGCGCGTGGTGAGTGAGTGAGTGTCAGGCTAGCGGGGACCTGCCCCGTGCTCACGTTTCTGCTGTGCTAGCACCCGTGGGAACAGGCCTGTCCCTGACAAATCCTCCTGCAGGGGCATCCCTGGACCATTCGTTGAGCGGAGTCGGGCAGTGACCAAGCAAACCAGTGACTGGGGTTTAAACAGCGCCGAGTTGAACACGGTTGTTGTCACCCGCTGGTGCCACAGAGCAGGGGCCTCCACCAGGGCGGCACAGGCTGCTCGGGTTAGGGTCGGGAGAGCTGGTCTCGGCCACGGGCCCACTGGGCCTGCGCGGGTCAGCACTGCCCAGGCATGGTTTTCTGTGGGGTAGGAGAAAGGACGCGGCCCTCTGTGGAGCTTTGGCTGGAGAGGCCAGTGATCTGAAGACTGAGCCTATAGCAGTTTGCTGCCCAGGAGCCCCACGTGATGGCAGATCTGGCGAGGACGTCCTGTGTGGGAGGTCCTCACGCACCTTCAGTGTGGGCTCCGGCCCGCAGTGTGACATTTATACACTTGTGCTGTGAATCTAGGGGGTGTGTAAAGTTTTAGCTAAAAGGAATTGACTTTTCCTGGGACAGCGCAGGACAGAGGTAGTTTTGTTTCGTTTTGTTTTTGTTTTGAGACAGTCTTGCTCTGTCGCCTAGAGCTGGAAAGCAGTGGTGCGATCTCGGCTCACTGCAACCTCCGCCTCCCGGGTTCAAGCAGTTCTCCTGCCTCAGCTTTGTGAGTAGCTGGGATTATAGGCACACACTACCACACCCGGTTAATTTTGTATTTTTAGTAGAGACAGGGTTTTGCCGTGTTGGCCTGGCTGGTCTCAAACTCCTCACCTCAAGTGATCCGCCCGCCTCAGCCTTCGAAAGTGCTGAAGTTATAGGCGTGAGCCACTGTGCCCAGGGACAGGGGTAGTTTCTTATTTCAGGCAGTTTATGTGAAATGAAGACATGCAGATGTCATGGTGGATACTGAACTGGTTTCGAAACCGTTGGCATGTAAGTGGGACGCCACTCTTTGACGCCTCTGGTCTGTGCCTTTCCCCCGTGTGCCCACTGTGTGGCGAGCGTCACTGGAGGGGCAGAGCAGGACGGGCCTGAAGAGGCTGCAGGGAAACAGGGTCAGCAGGGACCCTGAGGGAGTGTCGGGGAGGTCCGAACACCCCAAGCACAAACAGTGTGTCTTAATTTTGCTCATAACCCTCAACAAACCTCCAAAATGTGCAGAGAATGCTATTTGCTTCCTTCTCTTGGTTCCTGCGTCGGAACGGTTCATCTTAGAGTGCAGTCACAGGCAGTGTGCCCACCTGACAGTCGGCAAGGCTACTTAGCAGGACATCCAAACAACCGATCTGTGAAGCGGGCTTCTGGTACCCAGCTCCTCGGTCATTAGACACTGTCGCACTGCCAAGCAAGCCTCGCCTTTCAAACAGACCAGCTAGCACCCTGCTTTGGAAGCCAGCTGAAGTCCTGGCTCCAGCTACCAGCTCTGCTCACTGTGGGTTTTGGCGTCTCTCTGAGGTGAGATAACGGGCTGACTGGGTGCCTCCAGGTCCCTCCTCTTCCTGACACACAGGGAGGAGAATTTTTGACCCAAAACACCAAAGAGACTAGGTCGCTGCTGGTTTCTGACGCATGTTCCATTATTTGTATTCTTCGTTTGAAAAAGCAGGGCGTGTACGCTGAGGCGTGAGAGAGTGAGCTTGTTTCCCGGTGCCGCCGTGCAGTTTGAGCCGTCACCGTCGCGATTTCTGTGGGCCGTGACGTGGTTTACAAATGCTGACCCTCCTGCCGACGGTGCCTGGACTCCGCTGACCGCCTTTGCCTTTCTCCCCAGTGTCAGATCATATACCCTCGCCAGCAGCTGCTGACGCTCCGAGAGCTGGAGATGATCGGCTTCATCGAGAACAACGTGTCAAAACTGAGCCTTCTGCTGAGTGAAATTTCAAGGTGCGAATTGACCTCATGTTTGTAATCAAGAAGAATCCATTTGCTGTATTAACTAGGGACTCACTGTTTCCTTTGAGGAGACCAGGGAGGGTCCTGGGTGTGAACTCTCAACACAGAACAGGGGTGAACGTGCATGTACGTGTGTGTGTGCGCGCGCTTGTGTATGTGTACCCGTGTGAGTGTGTGTGCTTGTGTATGTGTACACGTGTGAGTGTGTGTGTGCACTTGTGTATGTGTATACGTGTGAGCGTGTGTGCGCTTGTGTATGTGTACACGTGTGAGTGTGTGTGCGCTTGTGTATGTGTACACGTGTGAGTGTGTGCGCTTGTGTATGTATACACATGTGTGTGTGCGCTTGTGTATGTGTATACGTGTGAGCGTGTGTGTGCTTGTGTATGTGTACACGTGTGAGCGTGTGTGCGCTTGTGTATGTGTACGAGTGTGAGTGTGAGTGTGTGCGCTTGTGTATGTGTACACGTGTGTGTGCGCTTGTGTGTGTATACGTGTGAGCGTGTGTGCGCTTGTGTATGTGTACACGTGTGAGCGTGTGTGTGCGCTTGTGTATGTGTACACGTGTGAGTGTGTGCGCTTGTGTATGTGTACACGTGAGTGTGTGTGCGCGCTTGTGTATGTGTACACGTGTGAGTGTGTGTGCGCTTGTGTGTGTGTACCCGTGTGAGTGTGTGTGTTTGTGTATAGAAACACGCAGCACAGCCACCTCCTTCTAAAGGAGATGTAGTGAGCAGGGAGGCCTGCGGCTCACGTGCTGGAGGCCTGCGGCCCTATGGCTGACGGCACTTCCGAGGACTCGCAGAGACAATGGAAAGGAAATGGCTTTGGGGATCCAGGGCGGGTGGAAGGGAAGGTAGGAAAAGGAACCAGTGCCTTGAAGGATAGACTTTGGTTCCAGCTGGCGAGACATCGGGAAGGCTGCTGGAGCGGTGTGTGCAGGTGGCCTAGCGGGTTGCCGTGAGGAGGCTGGGGAGGGGCTGGAGGGACGAGGGTGGAGTGGGCAGAGCCTCAGGTTTCTGGCCAGAGTTTGAATTTTATTTTGAAGCTGGCAAGAGTGTGGAAGGTTTTAAATGAGGGATAACATGAAGAATGCAGTATTTTTTAAGGATTTGGATTATCTGTTGGAGAGATTTAAATCAGTTAAGATGGGAACAAAGAACAGTTCAGAGGCTTCTACAAACATTGAAGATGTAAACCCGCCCGTTATTTGGGGAATCTGTGCCTACTGACCACGTGCCCACTGTGTTATGCCTCACACCTGGAGCTCCCAGGCAGTGGATGCGTTTCCTGAGCGCGAGGACGCTGGCCCTGGGGTGCGCCTCGGGTGTGCTTGAGAGCAGCGAGGGCACTGCGGGGAGCAGGAGCTGAGGACAGGGAGAGACCAGCCCCACACAAGAGGCTGTGGGGCAAAGGGGTATTCAGAGGACAAGGCTAGGGAGACAGCGAGGGGCAAGAAGTGCCCTGTGAGGCCCGGGGTGTACCCGAGGGCACTTAGGCCTGTGTTCCCATGGATGCCTCAGCCAACAGGGAAGATTCCTCCTGAAACATGTGATCATGTGAATTACTGTCTCTGAACTGGGTTTTCTTTCTACAGGAAGAGCGAAGGCCTAAGCGGCCGGGTCCTGAGAAAACTCCCCTTTCTGGCTCATGCGCTGTACATCCGGGTGAGTCTGCACTGCTGTCCCCAGCACCCGCCCGTCCATAGGTCTCAGCCTCACTGGGGATTCCACTTATAAGCCCTGGGGTATCAGCCTTACTTTATCTCAGTTTCTAAACCACAGGGTCCTAGGGCAGGAGGAGGAGCTGACCTTGACACCCAACCAGTGGGGCTGTCTTGAGGCCTTTGGGAGGAGGCAGCTGTGCCACGTGCCTCTGCTCACACGCACAGACACACATGCACGTCTGCCTCTGGTGTGCTGAGCTCAGGGCTGTCGCTGGCCTCGTCAGAGGCTTGTGCTCTTTGAGTGTGGCTCAGCTGACATAGAGCAGCGACCTGGAGCCATGCCCTCACCCACTGGGTGCCGCGCCTGCTGCAGACTCTTCTGCCCGGGGCACTCACCCCTCCCCTTCCACCTGGGGCACCCACCCATGCAGAAGAGGGGCATTCTTCCGCCTGGAGCACTCACCCCCTCCCCTGCATGGTCCCCAGCAGCTGGTGCGGTGAGGACCCTGGGTGCCCGGCAGAGCAGATGCACTTACATCTGAGAAGAGAAAACGCCCATCTTGGAATGGTTCCTTTCAAATCAGAAATGACCCAGGCTCTGTCTGGTCAGTAGCAGCCTCTGTGCTGGACACAGTGCTCAGCACAGAGGTGACAATGGCCATGGACCATGATGGTTGCCTTTTGATGCAGGGAGGTGACAGCTCAGGGCACCGGGCCATGGTGATTCTCTGGTTCTAAGCCCCAGACACAGGGTGGGCCCGTTGGAAAGGACTCCGGGGTCTGCTCCTGCAGCTTCTCATCCTGCTCAGTGTGTGGGTGGCTACACACGTGAGCCGTTTCTAATCTGCAGGACATGGGGGTCACATAGCCACCTTGTACGCCTTTTCTGCAGTAAAGAGCTGGGCTCATCTGCCCTAGACGTGTGTGGTGTGTGCTCACTGCTCAGCCTGTGAGCTGCAGCCCTCTTCTGGGCTGTCTGCACTGTGGGTGGCAGCAGGGGTGTGGATGCCAGGTGGCCCCACTGAAGGTGAGGCGGCCCCTCCAGTGATGACCATGTACCCTTCCAGGCCCCCACCGTCACCATCGAGGGGTTCCTCCAGGCCCTGTCTCTGGCAGTGGACAAGCAGTTTGAAGAGAGGAAGAAGCTTGCGGCTCACGTGTGAGCCTGGGCTTCCCCGTCTGGTGTTTTTCCCACGGAGAACACACAGCCAGGAAGTGAGGTGGCCCCGCACAGCGTCTCCCCATGCTCAGACCGCAGGCCAGAAAGCCACGAGGCCAGGCTTTGTTAGAAGAAGTGTGTTGCAGTTATGTTGTTTCAAAATTGCACACTGAGGGACAAACGGCTTGTCATTTTCACTGTTTGGGTTTGTCTCCTTGTGAAGACGTGTTTGTTCCCAGCCTGCCCGCAGTGGACGGGACAGGTGGTCTTTCTTCCGAGGCAGCCCTGCGTGTCTCTGGCAGGAGTGGGGCCTGACAGCCCCTGACGAGCCTCCAGCCGCCGTTCGTCTGGAGCGGGCTGTGAGCCACAGCGGATGCTCTCCACTTCCTTGTTCAACGATTAAAGAAGTCTGTTTCTCGGCCAAGTTTCCTTGGCGCAGAGGATGTCGTCGAGTGTGGAAAGCAGACCGTGCCCTTCCCAATCCCCTCCACAGCTCTCCGTCATCTCCTCACTACCCGGCACTCCCTGGTGCCCACCCAGACACACACCTGTGCACACAGCAACACTGCCACCCAAAGCACACACCTTCACACGTGTGCATGCCACACATGACACACCCATCCACACCCGTCTGTGCTCACATGCACCTGCCCGGGGCACTCTCCCCTCTGTGCACACTCACATACGTGTGCACTTGTGTTCCCATTCACCGCACGGCACACGCACGCACCCACGCACGCTCAGAGGCATCGGTAGTCGCGCATAGCTCATGCGCCATTTGTGCACACGTACACGAGGGCATTCACACATCTGCTTGCATGTATGCTTCTGTACACACTTGTGTGCACACTCGCCCACACTTGTGTGCATGGCCACAGCCACACTTCCACAAGTAACACTTACTCATGTCCTTACGCAGGACCACACAGGGGTCCACACTTCCACAAACGTGCACAGGGCCATACACACACTTTTGCACACACACTTGTGCAGAGATTCATGCTGGTGTTCACACACGCATTCATGCAATCACTTGCACATGTGCTCACACACCCACGCGTGCCCACTCCTTCCCTAACTTGTCCTACACGGCGCAGGAGTGCGGAGAGATGCGCAGGGTGGGGGCCTCAGCCAGTCCCCTTGAAATTCTGCTTGGAGTCACCATTGGGCAGCTGCGCTTTTCTGCCTGAGTCCGCACCTCCATAGCCCACTCCCTGCCACGGTGCAGTCCCACCGGGACTGGCCAGTGGGAAGACCTCAGCGGAATTCTGAAAGGCAGTGTCAGCCGAAAGCACCCGTCCATCTAAAAAGACTGCACCTTTGCAGGGTCTAAAGCCTGGGGGCCTTCACGTGTGATCCGGAAAACGAGACACACAGAAACCTGGCAGGAAAACCCATGGGCCGAGAACGAGAAGCTATTCAAAGAAGGGGAGGACCTCAAGGTAGCAAAAACGCACAAGGCGCTTAACAGCACAGCAGCCCCCACAGCACGGAGCTTCCCCACTGCCGTGCCAGCCCCTGGCATGGACAGGGTGCCCGGCGTTGGCAGGGGTGGGGGCGACCGCAGTGTATGTTCCCCGGTCCTGGGGCCACACCCTACCATGGGGCACCCCAGAGAAACCATGTCCATTTATGCTCACCATCCAGGGGGACACTGGAGGTCACCCAGGTGCAACACCCAGGGCAGGTGCGGGAGAGTTGACACAGGCACTTTGCTTGTTACTAGGATGCGACAGTCCCAGGGCTGTGTGCACTCCAGGGTGGGCGTCTCTGGGGGCCATGGGGGATGGCAGTTCCCCTGACTTTAGAATGTGACTCTGTGCTCTGCACCTGAGGCCCCAGAACACAGGGAGAAGCCCCCAGCAGCCGTGAAGGGGACCCTTACAGAGGATGCCACATCAGGCAGCTCTGCTATGGAAGGACTGCCAGCCAGAGCGTCCCGGGACCCTCCCTGTCAGCCAGAGCGTCCTGGGACCCTCCCTGTCAGCCAGATCAGCATGGGACCCTCCTGTCAGCCAGAGTGGCCTGGGGACCCTCCCTGTCAGCCAGATCAGCATGGGACCCTCCCTGTCAGCCAGAGCGTCCCGGGACCCTCCCTGTCAGCCAGATCAGCATGGGACCCTCCTGTCAGCCAGAGCGTCCCGGGACCCTCCCTGTCAGCCAGATCAGCATGGGACCCTCCTGTCAGCCAGAGTGGCCTGGGGACCCTCCCTGTCAGCCAGATCAGCATGGGACCCTCCCTGTCAGCCAGAGCGTCCCGGGACCCTCCCTGTCAGCCAGATCAGCATGGGACCCTCCTGTCAGCCAGAGCGGCCTGGGACCCTCCCTGTCAGCCAGAGCGTCCTGGGACCCTCCCTGTCAGCCAGATCAGCATGGGACCCTCCCTGTCAGCCAGAGTGGCCTGGGGACCCTCCCTGACCCTCCTGGGGGGGCAAGTGCTTCTTGTGTCTTGGACGTCTTTGGTTTTAAATGTGGAGGTGGCATTTCCCAGGCTGCTGAGCTCGGAGCATGGATTCTTCCTAACGACTGTGAGCCCTGGAGAACGGGTCTAATCCTGATCACAGGCCGCGGCGCTCCATCCATCACCTGCTTTCCTGTGGGAAAGCAAAGCTGCCCTTCAAAGAAAGATCCCCTCCAGGTTTCTGCCTTAAATTACCCCGTCCCGTAAGTGACGTCGGTGCCTTCTTTGCCAGGTTTTGAACCCACGCGCCCCCAGCCCCGCGCCCGCCCTCTGACCCCGCAGTGCACAGCCACCCTCTGCTCCGCGCCCGAGACGCGCTCTGAACACAGTCCCGCTTCTCTGCTCTGGTGATGAGAAGTTTTGTATTAACAGCTGTGTTCACATAATTTCCTCTTTGGAAAGATTCTTAGTGTTGCCTTGAATCATAACAAGGAAAACATTCTTGTGCATTATCTTCAAGTTTCCTCAGAAGTAGTTATCTACTTAGAAACCCATAAATCAATTGTTCCTTCAAAAGTGATTGAAGAGAAACGACGTGGCCATTTGGGGTCCCACGTGTGCAGATTCCGAGGGGCTGGACCTGTCAGCCTTTACCTGTTCTGGCAAAGTACAGATTGTCAAAGGTAAATGAACGAGCTAATGGTGCTGCGACCGTGTCCCCTCAGGCGGGAGGAAGCTCCTCTCACTCCGACGGCCACGCATCAACGAGGCTCCAGCTCTGTCTGCTCAGGAACTGGCTTCCAGACCCTCAGCGGGGGGTTAGTATGCGCATCTGGGCAGGTAGTGTGTGCACACCTGGTGGTTAGTGTGTACACACCTAAGGTTAGTATGTACACACCTGGGAGGTGAGCGTGTACACACCTAAGGTTAGTATGTACACACCTGGGAGGTGAGCGTGTACACACCTGGGTGGTGAGCGTGTACACACCTAAGGTTAGTGTGTACACACCTGGGAGGTGAGCGTGTACACACCTGGGTGGTTAGCGTGTACACACCTAAGGTTAGTATGTACACACCTGGGTGGTGAGCGTGTACACACCTAAGGTTAGTGTGTACACACCTGGGAGGTGAGCGTGTACACACCTAAGGTTAGTATGTACACACCTGGGAGGTGAGCGTGTACACACCTGGGTGGTTAGCGTGTACACACCTAAGGTTAGTATGTACACACCTGGGAGGTGAGCGTGTACACACCTAAGGTTAGTGTGTACACACCTGGGAGGTGAGCGTGTACACACCTGGGTGGTGAGCGTGTACACACCTAAGGTTAGTATGTACACACCTGGGAGGTGAGCGTGTACACACCTGGGTGGTGAGCGTGTACACACCTAAGGTTAGTATGTACACACCTGGGAGGTGAGCGTGTACACACCTGGGTGGTGAGCGTGTACACACCTAAGGTTAGTATGTACACACCTGGGAGGTGAGCGTGTACACACCTGGGAGGTGAGCGTGTACACACCTAAGGTTAGTATGTACACACCTGGGAGGTGAGCGTGTACACACCTGGGTGGTGAGCGTGTACACACCTAAGGTTAGTATGTACACACCTGGGAGGTGAGCGTGTACACACCTGGGTGGTGAGCGTGTACACACCTAAGGTTAGTATGTACACACCTGGGTGGTTAGCATGTACACATCTTGGGTGGTTAGTGTGTACACACCTGTTAGTATGTACACACCTGGGAGGTGAGTGTCTGCACACCTGGGTGGTTAGCGTGTACACACCTGGGAGGTGAGTGTGTTCACACATGGGTGGTTAGTGCATAAATATCTTGGGTGGTGAGTGTGTACACACCTGGGCAGTGAGTGCATTCGCACCTAAGGTTAGTGTACACACAACTGAGAAGTGAGTGTGTACACACCAAGGCCCCGTGGCTGGTCATCTGTCCAGGACACGGAGTAGAGAGAGATCTCCGGGAGGCAGGCAAGGCAGGCTCAGCGCTGAGGCTGCAGGGACTTCAGCTGAGGAGAACCGCGTAGCCGCCACTTTCTCCCGCCCCTCACAATGACAGGCCCCATCCTAACACCTCTCCGTGGGCCCCTCGGCACCCCTTCTCAGCCCATCCAACCCCTGGGCTCCACCAGCAACCCTCGGGGGGCACTTCTGGCTCCAGATGACCTCCAGCTGCATACGTTCCTCATGCCATGTGCCATGACCTTGGGCTGTGGCTGGGGGCCGCACACGGCGGGTGGAGGAAGGGGACCCAGCCGTGCGGCACAGCATGGGAGCAGCCTGCCCGTGCCCGGCAGTGACTGCTACCTGCCTGGAGGGTGCTGACACCCCAGTTTCCCCAGGGCAGCACAGTGCGTCAGGCTGGGACACCCCACACCAGGGCGTCTGCCTCATATCCAAGGAGGATGCCGCAGACGAGTCCTAAGAGATGGCACCAGGGCCAGGGTCACAGAGGACGGCAGAGAGGAAGGAGAAGGCGGATCAACGGGGCTGTGGGGTTGGGCAGCCACTCGGATGCTTCAGAAAGACAACCTGCTCACACCGCAGGGGAGGGCTGAGCGAGCTCCATTGCTTCTACGGGTGATCCGTACCCGGGAAGTCAAGTGCAAGGAGGCGGACGTCCAGGGTGAGGGGCTCCGTCCCCATGAGGACCCCGTGCACACACGAGGCGGATGTCCAGCGTGAGGGGCTCCGTCCCCGTAAGGACCCCACGCACACACGAGATGGACGTCCAGTGTGAGGGGCTCCGTCCCCATAGGACCCCGTGCACACGAAGTGGACGTCCAGGCTGAGGGGTTCCGTGCCCGTGAGGACCCCGTGCACACGAGGCAAACGTCCAGGCTGAGGGGCTCCATGCCCGTGAGGACCCCACGCACACACGAGGTGGACATCCAGCGTGAGGGGCTCCATGCCTGTGAGGACCCTGTGCACACGAGGTGGATGTCCCGTGCTCGGAGGAGCTTTGTCCTGCGGGGTGGCTGCTGGCCCCTAGCCTCATCCCTGTGTCACTTCGTGGCCCTGCTTAACTTTGAGGCACTGCGTTCTAGTTCTACCCCCCCTCTGCCCCAGCTGCGTCCTGTGACCGTCAGTGTGGGCGGCAGGCAGGCGGCGCCCCCTGACTTCCAGCCCCAGCAGCTGGGCCCCATCTGGAAGCCACCCCCACCGCCCCCGCTGCCAGGGTTCACAGAATGCTGGGAAATGCCGCCCCCAACATGGCCCCCCTCTGCTGTCTGAAGTCCAGCCAGCCTGCGGTCAACGGGAAGCCACCTCCCGGGAGGCCCTGGCCAGGCCTCCTCCACACAGACCACAGGTCAGGCCTGTGCCAGGGCGAGCCAGGAACCAACCCTCCCCAGGCTGTGAGGACCTGGGCTGTGCCGGCACCGGCCACCCCTCCTGGCAGGTCACGAGCTCCTGTGGCTCACAGATGTGCCGGGAGCCGAGGGGACAGCAGCTCTGCCCCGGCCGCTGGTGCTCCTCCCCCAGGACCAGGCGCCACAGGTGTCCAGCTGCCCCGGCTCTGCCTGGTATGTGCCTGGGCCTAGCGAGGAGCGACCCTGGGTCCCACCACCGGGACCCCTTCCTCATCTCTGGCTTCTCAGTAGCGGCCCTTGGGGGGGTTTGGCTCTTCCTCCTCCCCACACAGCTCTTAGCGCTGCGCTGCCACTAGCAAATCCCTGACGGGGCAACAAGGACGCAGAGGCCAGAAGCTGGGAACCAGGAGCGTCGTCCCCCCTCTGCCAGCTCCCGAGGCTCCTGGCAACCCCGGGCTGCAGCCGCGTCACTCCCGCTCCGCCTCCATTTTCCCCTGGGGGACCACCCTTCGGTCCCCCACAGGGACTCAGGGTCCACTGCGCCCCTCCCCTGCCCCTGTCCTTGACAGCAGCATCCCCTCCCTGGGTCTCAGCCTCCCCGATGTGTGACTTCCCGAACGCAGGCTGCTGCTGTGAGACCCTCCACGTCCCGGAGGCTTTCAGGGTTTGTCGCAAAACTGCAGCAGCGCAAGAGGAAACCCGTTTCCACACACAGATGGCCGTGGCAGGGCAGGAGATCCCACAGGCACGCCGAGTCTCCACACACCCCACCGTGGCCTGACAGCCGTGGACACACACCCCACGCCCCAGGTGGGGGGCCGTGGCCTCCCCCAGCTACCACGGGCTTCTGGCCAGGCCTTGGCCTGTGGGTTCTGTCCCGGCATCTGTAAGTAGAGGAGGTGCCAGGCCCTCTGGGGAACTGGGGGCTGGGGGACCGCACCTTCCCACCTGCCCACCCGCCCTCCCGTGGCCATGTCACCTATGCCAATGCCAGAGCTTCCTCCCTGTCCCAGCTGATGTATCGTCGTGGCCAGGAGCCACTTCTGGAACATCCCGCGAGAAGAACCCGTGGCCGGGTGCAGGTAGGGGCAGCTGCCCGGGACCCTAGGCCTCGCCCCAAAGATTCCCATCCAGGAGCCATGAAAGAGGACGCTGAGCTTTTAACTGGAAAGAAACTGGAACAAAAGGGGATAAGTCGAGGAGAAACGGGGCGGTGTTGTCACCGACGGGGCCGGCACAGGTGGGTCCGAGGTGGGGCGTGGGGAGGCGGTCGGACGCAGAGGCCAGCGCGAGGCAGGTGAGGACCCCCGAGGGGACGGGTCCAGAGGGGCCCTCCATGTGGAGCCTAACTCTCGAGAAAGCATAAGATCAGACAGTTTTCCTTCCTGGTTTCTAGAACTTTTATGAAACCTCAAGAACATTCCCACTGCCTTTGGTTAACCCTTTGTGTGAGAGAGTTTATCCTGTTTCACAGCCAATGCAAAGTACCGTAAATACACACGCACCACATTTCCTGGGTGTCTACTGGGTTAGGGGCTGGAGCTCCCAGGATGCCAGCACCACCCAGGTTCTCGGGGAACCATCTCAACCAGGAGCTTCCTCCACCGAGAGAGAAATCTTCCTCCCTCACTCCCTCCCTCCTTCCGTCCTTCTGGCCCCCACGCTTCCTCCCTTCCCTCGTTCCCCCTCCCTCTCTCCTTCCCTCCCTCCCTTCCTCCCTCCTTCTGTCCTTCTGGCCCCCACGCTTCCTCCCTTCCCTCCTTCCCCCTCCCTCTCTCCTTTCCTTCCTTCCTTCCCCTCTTCCTTCCTTTTTTCCTTCTTCCCCCCTTCCCTCCTTCCTCCTCCTCACATCCCTTTTCTCCAGCACTGTGGGCCTGGGGCGCCCTCACCCTCGCTGCCCACTCCCCACGTCAGTCCTGCTCCACCTGCAAACACCAGCCTGGGACACCACCCCATGTCCCACTGCCAGCTCCATCCGGATCGGTGCCTGACTCATGGGAAACCCCAGCTGGAGATGATGGTGAGGTGGGAGGAGGTGCCGGTTCCGGGCCCGTGTGTGCAGAGCTGGGTGACCCTGGGCATAAGCAAGAGAGGGTGAGGAAGCACGAAGCAGCGCCGTAGGTCCCATTCCCCGTTCTGCCCACGACTCGGAGGAAGACGCAGAAAGCATGGCGATCACACCTGCAGGTGGGGCAAAGCCGGGAGAACTCACGAGTGGAATCTGTAATCACCATCCAAATGGCCTCCTCAGCCTGGAGCAAGGGGCCCAAGTCAGTGAGAATGACACGGTGCGGGGAAGTCGCCAGTCACATTTGGGCTCAGACACTCAGCTGACAAGTAGAAGAGCAGGAAGGCCAAGCTTAATGGTGTTTGCGAAAAAGATCCAAGGGTGTCAGTGGACCACAAGCTCATTAAGAGCCAGCTCTGTGACTCGGTTGCTTAAAAGCCCTGATTCAGCCTCGAGCATCCCAGGGAGAAGGAGCCCCTCAGACCAACGAAGGAAACAATCCTCTCCTCACCACAGTCCACACTGGGCAGTGCACACGGGTCACACCCAAGGGTGACAGCCCCGGTGCTGAGGATACAGCCCCATGGCCCGCGGTGGACATTCCTCGTGTTGAGTCTGGTGGTCCTCACAGCACACGGCAGGCCCTTCCTTAGTTCGGATTCTACACTTGCCACCGAAGGGGCAGCAGGTGAGCCCAGGCGGTCAGCTCCAGACCACGTGCCGAAGCGTCGCCCCCCACGGCCCCCCAGAGCAGCCTGCCCGGCGTCCAGCCCTGGCCTTACGTTCTCAGAGCGGCGGTCACAGGTCACAGACGCAGACACCCAGTGTGACAGACCACGTCCTGTGGGAACGGGCGCTGGGGGTGGGGTGGAAACAGCCCCTGGAAGAGGCTGAGCTGGAAAGGGGGCGCAGCTGTTTTCTCCTGGGGCGACGCAGCGAGTTTTCACACTCGGAGGAGGCGTCAGCCAGGCGGAGGCAGAGGAAGCTGAGGGAAGAGCCGGAAACAGGCCCTCGTCAGACTCTCGTGCCTGTTCTTTAAAATCGTGGACTAAAGCGCGCTGACCAAGGATCGTACATGAGCTTATCTGCACGGTTGAAAGATGAGTGACAGCCGAAGGGCTCTCAGGCCGCACCCCCGGGAGGCTCGATGCCTCGCCCCGGCCAGCCCCTCCTCCCGCTGCCCGCATCAGCTGGATCTGGAGGGTACGTTTTTACCCAGACCCCTGAGGATGGCATTGCTTGGTGTCACCTAGTTTTGGTCTCTGGGATGGAGTTTCCCTCTGTGTTGAGCGACTTGTGTTCCCCGGCGTTGTGTTTCTGAGAGTCCCTGACTGTCCCCGATGCAGCGGGGCTGGGGGACAGCTGCCGTGTCTCTCTGTTCTGCACCGTGGAAGCCCCTCCCACGCCTGGCGGGGACAGGACGCTCTGCCCGTGGCCTGGACACCCTCGTGAGTGCCCCTCCAGCGTCCGGTGCCCCCGCGGGCCGCGTCGCCCAGTGCTGACAACGTCTTCCGAAGCAGCTGTAAGCTCCGTCCCCGCCCACAGGGATGGCAGCCCCCCTGCCCACACCCGCAGGACTGGACGCCGCCTGACTGCTTCGCTTTGGCAGAAACAGTGGAAAGAAACGGTCTAATTGTTCTTAATTCCCGTTTACCTGATTTCTAATGAGGCTGATTGGCTGAATTTTGGGGCTTGTGTACGTGCCCGAACGTTCGGACTTTGTTGATTGGGATTGTGTTGAAGGCACAGAGGTATTCGGAAAACTGTCTCTTTACAGCCGGAGCCCCCTCCGCCCGCACGGTCACCTCAGCCGGACCCCCCTCCGTCCACACGGTCACCTCAGCCGGACCCCCCTCCGTCCACACGGTCGCCTCAGCCGGACCCCCCTCCGCCCACACGGTCGCCTCAGCCGGACCCCCTCTTCCCGCACGGTCACCTCAGCCGGACCCCCCTCCATCCACACGGTCGCCTCAGCCGGACCCCCCTCCGTCCACACGGTCACCTCAGCCGGAGCCCCCTCCGTCCACACGGTCACCTCAGCCGGACCCCCCTCCGTCCACACGGTCACCTCAGCCGGACCCCCCTCCGTCCACACGGTCGCCTCAGCCGGACCCCCCTCCGTCCACACGGTCACCTCAGCCGGAGCCCCCTCCGCCCGCACGGTCACCTCAGCCGGACCCCCCTCCGTCCACACGGTCACCTCAGCCGGACCCCCCTCCGTCCACACGGTCGCCTCAGCCGGACCCCCCTCCGTCCACACGGTCGCCTCAGCCGGACCCCCTCTTCCCACACGGTCGCCTCAGCCGGACCCCCTCTTCCTACACGGTCACCTCAGCCGGAGCCCCTCCGTCCACACGGTCGCCTCAGCCGGAGCCCCCTCCGTCCACACGGTCGCCTCAGCCGGAGCCCCTCTTCCCACACGGTCACCTCAGCCGGACCCCCTCCGTCCACACAGTCGCCTCAGCCGGACCCCCTCTTCCCACACGGTCACCTCAGCCGGAGCCCCCTCCGTCCACACGGTCGCCTCAGCCGGAGCCCCCTCCGTCCACACAGTCGCCTCAGCCGGACCCCCTCTTCCCACACGGTCACCTCAGCCGGAGCCCCCTCCGTCCACACGGTCACCTCAGCCGGAGCCCCCTCCGTCCACACGGTCGCCTCAGCCGGACTCCCCTCCGTCCACACGGTCGCCTCAGCCGGACCCCCTCCGTCCACACGGTCGCCTCTCCCCGAATGCAGACCTTCACTCCTGTCTCTCAGTAAAGTTTCACAGTGTTTTCCTCAATAGGTCTGTGCCTCTTTTATTCGATTTTTAAATTTTAAATGCTTTTTTCTGTCGGGCGCAGTGGCTCAGGCCAGCACTTTGGGAGGCTGAGGAGGGTGGATCACGAGGTCAGGAGTTAGAGACCAGCCTGGTCAACCTGGTGAAGCCCCATCTCTAGTAAAAATACAAACACTAGCTGGACGTGGTGGCGGCAGCTGGAGTCCCAGCTACTCGGGAGGCCGCGGCAGGAGAATCGTTAGAAACCAGGTTGCGGAGGCTGCGGAGGCTGCGGAGGCTGCGGTGAGCTGAGGTCACATCATTGCCCTCCAGCCTGAGCAACAGGGCGAGGCTCCGTCTCGAAAACAAAAATGCTTTTCTCTGGAAGATGGAAATGCGATTGATGGTGAAAGCAGGGTTTGTGTCCAACACACTGGATACTTACTGTATCTGATAACGTGTGTGTAAGCCCGTCACGTTTCTGTGTTTGTGTCGTGTCTTAGAGTGTTATCTTCTCCCTTTCACGACCATGCTGCTGTAGCCCGTCACCCAGCTCCTTCCACAACCACATCACTTCCTCCCGGGGCCTCACCTCGCAATCCGCCCGCCACCGTCTAGTGCCGCCCTCCGCGTCTGCACCTTGGCCTCCTGGTCTGGACGATGGCAATTCGGCTTCGATGTGAGTTTTGGGAGAGACATTCTAACCACGCAGACGCGGTTTGCGAAGAACGTTCCTCTCCTGTTCCAGCCGTTGTTTCATTATCTCCCTGCAAATGCTTTGTCTCTCTCCGTGAGGGTCTGTCTCTGTTTCCTTCTGTCTCTGTCTCTCTGTTTCCTTCTGTCTCTGTCTCTGTCTTTCTCTGTCCCTGTCTCTCTGTTTTCCTGTGTCTCTGTCTCTGTCTTTCTCTGTCTCTGTCTCTCTGTTTTCCTGTGTCTCTGTCTCTCTGTCTTTCTCTGTCCCTGTCTCTCTGTTTTCCTGTGTCTCTGTCTCTGTCTTTCTCTGTCCCTGTCTCTCTGTTTTCCTGTGTCTCTGTCTTTCTCTGTCCCTGTCTCTCTGTTTTCCTGTGTCTCTGTCTCTGTCTTTCTCTGTCTCTGTCTCTCTGTTTTCCTGTGTCTCTGTCTCTCTCTGTCTTTCTCTGTCCCTGTCTCTCTGTTTTCCTGTGTCTCTGTCTCTGTCTTTCTCTGTCTCTGTCTCTCTGTTTTCCTGTGTCTCTGTCTCTGTCTTTTTCTGTCCCTGTCTCTCTGTTTTTCTGTGTCTCTGTCTCTCTGTCTTTCTCTGTCCCTGTCTCTCTGTTTTCCTGTGTCTCTGTCTCTGTCTTTCTCTGTCCCTGTCTCTCTGTTTTCCTGTGTCTCTGTCTTCCTCTGTCCCTGTCTCTCTGTTTTCCTGTGTCTCTGTCTCTGTCTTTCTCTGTCTCTGTCTCTCTGTTTTCCTGTGTCTCTGTCTCTCTCTGTCTTTCTCTGTCCCTGTCTCTCTGTTTTCCTGTGTCTCTGTCTCTGTCTTTCTCTGTCTCTGTCTCTCTGTTTTCCTGTGTCTCTGTCTCTGTCTTTTTCTGTCCCTGTCTCTCTGTTTTCCTGTGTCTCTGTCTCTCTCTCTCTTTCTCTGTCCCTGTTTCTCTGTTTTCCTGTGTCTCTGTCTCTGTCTTTCTCTGTCCCTGTCTCTCTGTTTTCCTGTGTCTCTGTCTGTCTTTCTCTGTCCCTGTCTCTCCGACCCTGTCTCAGGCTCTCGCTCTCCCCCTCATAGGAATGGCGGCCACAGCTCTCTTGGCATGCTGGACGGCCGTGTGTTTAGAAGTCTCTGCCGTGCTCTGGTCTGAGGGCAGCCTCTCCGTCTCGCCGTTTAGTGCCGTGGTGTATTTGCTGAAGGTTTTTTGGAGACCTTTACCCAGTTAAGGCCATTCTTAGCCTGCTGATACCGTTTTCGTGAATGGCCGTCGAATGCCACAGATGTCGTTTTGCCTTGGTGCAGGGGCCACGCGGTTTCCTTCTTGGCTTGGCGAGCGGGGGCTCCAGGAAGGTGGGGCCTGTGTGCGTGTTCACTGCTGAGCCCACTGCCTGGAAGTCGCTGTTTACGAGACACCTTGTGTGTCTGGCTCCGCTCTGAGCCTCGATGTCCTCATCTGGAAAACGGGTCCCTCTCGGTGATCTGGGCTGGAGACCTGGGATGCAGGACAGTGCCAGCTGGGCTGCAAGTGGAGGTGACAGCGGGGATCAGAGGGCACTGCAACACAGCAGGGGAGTGAGGGGCTGGTGCTGGCCAAGGGGCCTCTGACGGAGCTCTGCTCTCCTGCTGAGCTCCCAGGAGATGTCCCAGAAAGGACGGCAGCTCCACTGAGATCTTGAACCTCAGAGACGACCTTCAGAGAACCCCTCCCAGGGCTCTGACATGAGGTGCCCACGGGGTCTTCAACTCGCCTGTGAAGACCTGAGGTCCTCTGAGGGCAACTCTGCACCCCCCTGCAGTTCCACAGGACCGGGGGCTGGGGGCTGAGAGCCCTCCAGTGCAGCTCAGGACCGTGGAAGGGGCAGGGGAGACGAGGGGCTCCCTGCAGAAAATGCCGGCACTCCCCAAAAGACTCTTCAGGGTTGCGGGCAGACGTGGGGTGGAAACCCACCCACCTGCTTCAATTCTGACGTCGCTCACAGATCTCCGCCTCCCTTTGAAGTCCGCTTAGGTCTCACCCTGCCTTGGAGCCCCTATGCCCGTGAGTGGGGCAGAAATTCCCAGCGTCCTGGTGGGGAGAGTCTCGGGGCTCAAAGCTCCAGCCGAGAGCGGCCAGGACGCCGGCGTTTCATAAATAATTACACATTCCTTCAACTCTCTCAAAGCCCAGAGAAAACTAACCCACGATGCCGAGATTCCTGGAATGACTCCCAGTGACCTGGGCCAGGCGGAGGCGCGGTCAGCCGGTCAGGGCTGGGCAGCGCGCTTGGCCTGGGACTCAGGAGCAGACCCCTTTCCCCTTTCTTTCTTCATTCCCTGGGCACAAGTCCCCTTTCTTGTGGCATTTTAGTTAAAAGACCTGAAAGGAGAATGAAAGGCCCTTGATGACTGTGGTGTCCGTCAGGGTCCCCAGACACAACCCTGGGCAACCCCATGGATCTGTGCCCTGGCACTGACCTCAAGGAGAACCCTCAGACACTGAGGTCTCCATCCACTGTCTCCCCTCTGGGGTTGCTTTAGGTATAAGAGTCTCCTCTGGACGCCCCAGGGATTGCCTGTGACCCCCCGCCCGTAGCTCCTGTTCTAAGCAGGGACCCTGGGATTGCCCGCAAGCCCCTGCCCCGAGCTCCTGCTCCGAACAGGGGGCATCCCTGGACATGCCCTCATTCCTTTGAGGTTTTCTGTGGCTCTCACCGCAGCTTAATCCGACTCACCCCAGCCAGCTAGGGCGGTTTCCTTTTACAAACACAGGCTTAGTTTTAAGATCAAACAAGTGATTTGGTTCTGGTCTGACCTCGCAGGGGATGTGGTGCAGCCTGGCCAAGGGGTGATGTCAGGTCATGCTGGCTTCATCCCTGAGCACCGAAGCCTCCTGTGTGTCCACCGTCCCCGCCCACTCGGCCCCCTCGAGCCGCTGTCCCCCAGGTTCCACTCAGCAGTGGGTCACTGGCCCCTCTGCCGTCCTCACCACCGATGCCCAGCCTTATTTATTTGGGGTATATCTGGGTCATTCCACCCACTCCTTGAGGTCCCTCCTCTCTCCCGCCCCGTGTGGTCGGCGTCCATCTCTGAAATGCAGAAAGCAGGAAGCAAGGCCTGCTTATGGGAAGGACCCAGGGCTCTGGCCAGGACGGCTTTGGCGCTAAGCCAGAAAGGAGGGCGTGTGGAAGCCATTTGGACGCCAGGTCAGAGGGGAGGGGGCTGCTTACACGGGGTCATCGTATTGTAAATTTTCAGGGCTCCTTTCTACCCTCCTTCTCTGGTGGGCTTTCTAGCAAGGCCACGACATGACATTCTCATGCTGTTTGGAGCAGGATGAGGGGCTTGTGCCCAAACACTGCCAAGTGTGGACGGGGCTGAGAACGGCACACAGCTGCCACCTGCTGCGGTGGTGGCCCCCGGGAGTGTCCCTCGGAGAATGTCTGGCTGGCAGGGTGAGCGAGTTCCAGCCACGGGGCCCCTGCTCAGCCCCGAGGACACCCACACCTCCCCACACTGGCACAGGGTCTCAGCGAGAGACTGCGGCACTCGGGGAAAGGCCATTTTCCATTTGCGTTTCCACGGAGGTCGGCTTTGCTGGAAGCCACAGGACCCTGCCCTCCACCAGACACACAGTGTGCAGAGGTGTGTGCCCGAAAACAAAATGTGGCACCACACGGTTCTTTAATCTGGAGCCAAACTCTTGGCAAACAAACCAGACAGACGCAGGTACGTGCTCAGCTCTGCGGCTGCGGTTTGGTTCATGACTAGGGCCGTGCAGATGCCTGGTAACCCAGCTGGGCCTCGCCACGCCTGGGGGAGGACACGGCGATGGGAGTCCGTGGGCCGGGAGCAGGCGCCCGGGAATGCTTGGGTGGCTCTGGACAGACTGGATGTTCCCGCCATGGCGCTGCTGTCCTGATGAACCTACACGTGGGCAGCTGTGTTCAGTGCTCCCCGGCTCGGGGACCCTAAGCCGTAAGCTGGACACCACATTCTAAAGCCAGGGCGGT
The DNA here is from genome assembly GCF_030222135.1 of Aotus nancymaae. Lineage (NCBI taxonomy): Eukaryota > Metazoa > Chordata > Mammalia > Primates > Aotidae > Aotus > Aotus nancymaae. The sequence goes on from NW_026988425.1 coordinate 725,893, forward strand.
CACGACACCTGCGTGTGGCGTCCAAAGGCCAACTTGAGGCTGTGGTCCCTGCTGAGCACGCAGCAATTCAACCTGGGGAAGCGATGCCAGTAGACTCTTCTATTCAGATGACGTGAGGGTAAGTGGCAGAGAATGCCAGCGGTTGCACCTGACAAGTCTCCGGGCATTTGGCCGAGGGCAGAGCTTGGCTCCCCACCCCTACCCCGGCCCCTCACAGGACAAGCCCCCTTCAGTCCCCAAGTCCATCTGACCTCACACAGCAGGAAAGCCACTTTCCAAATCCCAAAAGGCCACTCCCCCACAATGGGGCCAGGACAGAGACGACCATAGTCCTCAAGCTGCTACGGGAACTTGGGTCACAAAGCGCCCCAATGCCCGGTTTTCCCCTGCACCTCAGTTTCCCCCCTGGGAAATGGCTCCATGTTGGCAATGGGAGACATTGAATATCTGCAACTTGGGGAGTGTCTGTGGCCAAGTCAGGACACCGCCCGCCAGCCAGGCCCAAACTGAAGGTGACAACTGTAAGGCTGGTTGTGTCGCCGAGACCTCGGACACACCCCCTCCCCCGCGGGGAGCTCAGACACACCCCCCTCCCTCGCGGGGAGCTCAGACACACCCCTTTCCCTTGCGGGAGCTTGCGCACACCCCCCCACCCCCGGGAGCCCAAGAAAAAAAGCCCCGCTGGGATCTACCTGATACCATTTTGTCCTATCTGGGCCCCACTCCCCACCATTTTGTCCCACTCACCTTGGGCACAACCAATCAAACGCCTCCACTCCCTATAAAACCCCATGTCTGAGAGGAGTCAGCGCGACTTCTCCGGGCCCTCCTGTTGGACCGCAGAACCTCACCCGGGAGCCTGAATAAATTCCTTCGCATTGGATTATTTTCGTGCTGGCCTGTTTCTTCATCTTACACTCGGTGAGGACAGACCTTACAACGACCAGGGCTCCGGGCAGCACGACCCCAGTGGTCAGCGGGCTGCCACGTCATCAGGCCATAAAATGTTGGGGCCAGCCAGGGCTTCAGAGGCAGCTCTTCCACTCTCACCCCGATGCTGTGGAGAGAGCCCAGGGCTGCAGGTGGGGGAGGGTGTGTGTGCGTCTCCCTACAGAGGTGACTACAGGGGCTCTCCTGCCTGCCGCCCACGTCAGATGCCTCTCTGCTGGCCCATCTCCCGTGCCAGGTCACCCACCATTCCCTTCTCACCCCGAGAAGCTCCCTCATCCTCACAAAAGCAACAGGGCCACCTCCACACCGCCCTGCTTTTCTGGACACAATGACCAGGATGGGACAGGACCCATGAACTCACATGTGAGACCACACTAAGATCCTAGAGTGTGAGCTTCTCCAGAGCGGCTGCTGACTCATGCACACCCGGCCTGGTGTGCCCACCCCACCCAGTATGCTCCCTGCCTGGTGACTGCCCCCTGCCCAGTGAGTGCCCCCTGCCTGGTGAGTGCCCCCTGCTTGGTGAGTGCCCCCTGCCCTGTGAGTGCCCCCAACCCGGTGAGTGGCCCCCACCCAGTGAGTACCCCCTGCCAGGTGAGTGCTCCCCGCCTGGCATGAGAGCCCACCTGGTCTTCCCACCCCTCCCCGCCTGGTGTGAGTGCCCAGGTCAGCCAGGCTGCGGGGTTCTCAAGAAGTCCAGGCACCCATCCCAGCCCCTGGCAACCCTCTTCTCAGCAGGCCTGGACCCAGAGCTTCACGGGGCATCCCCAGCACCTCCTGCCCCTGGGGTTCCTGTTCCTGATTCACCTGAGCCCAGACTACACGTGGCAGATAGGTTCCCACCCAGACCCGATGCCTCTGTCTGCTTGGGCCACTGGCGTCCCTCAGGCACTGACCCTCAGAACAGATGGTGTCTTTTAAACCTGTGCCACCCCGTTTTGTCCAGTAAATGCTGTTATTTGTAAGCAGCTGAATGATGTGGTCTTCCTGGCTTTGCTTCACGTCACCCTGAGGCTGCAGCTCTTCTGCCGCCCGCCCTTGGCCCGTGGCTCCTGCAGAGGCCTCCTCCCCACCCTCGACTCACGGTAGCCACATGGGCTGGGCTTCTCGCCTCTGCCACCTCCTCCCATGTCACCTTGTGATGATGACAGAGGGCCCAGGGGACCGCCATCGTCATCCCTGTCTGTGGTGCCTGGACTCAGAGCTGGAGGGCGGCCAGCTCCCAGGCCCGGCCCCACTGTGTCAGCCGAGCTCTGCAGTGCAGCGCCAGCACCCTTGCTGAAGACAGCGGCCTCAGGAGCTCGTTTGGGGGCATGAGAGAGCCTGCTGGGCTCACAGGGCCCCACCTGCTAGAGACATGCTGCCCGCAGATACGGCCACTCCCCCTGGTGTCAGCCTGAGGCAAGACAGTGGGCTGGAGGTCACAGAACTGGAGGAGGAACGCCCATCCTGAGGGGGTCTTGTAATCATTTGGGGTAACAGACACGTGAGTGTGGAGAACCCTCCCTGACCCAACACATGCATCCCTGAGATGAGAGTGGGGGCCAATAACTCCAGATACGTATCATGAACACACAACGCAATGAACTCCTAAAGTCTGTCTTGTCAGAGAAGCCGGTCCGTGTCAGGAAGAAGTTACTGATATACGTGTGCCTGTGAACGCAGAAACTGTCCTCTGATATGAGGGATGAAGAGGAGGGTGAGGATGGGAATGAGGATGGGGATGAGGGTTAAGATAAAGATGAGGATGAAGGATGAGGATGGGGATCAGAATGAGGACGAGGATGAAGATGAGGATGAGGATGGGGGTGAAGATGAGGATGGGGATGAAGATGAGGATGGGGATGAAGATGAGGATGAGGATGGGGATGAAGATGGGAATGAGGGTGAGGATGGAGGATGAGGATGAAGATGAGGGATGGGAATGAGGGTTAAGATAAAGATGAGGATGAAGGATGAGGATGGGGATCAGAATGAGGACGAGGATGAAGATGAGGATGAGGATGGGGGTGAAGATGAGGATGAAGGATGAGGATGGGGATGAAGATGAGGATGAAGGATGAGGATGGGGATCAGAATGAGGATGACGATGAAGATGAGGATGGGGATGAAGATGAGGATGAGGATGGGGATGAAGATGAGGATGGGGATGAAGATGAGGATGAGGATGGGGATGAAGATGGGAATGAGGGTGAGGATGGAGGATGAGGATGAAGATGAGGGATGGGAATGAGGGTTAAGATAAAGATGAGGATGAAGGATGAGGATGGGGATCAGAATGAGGACGAGGATGAAGATGAGGATGAGGATGGGGGTGAAGATGAGGATGAAGGATGAGGATGGGGATGAAGATGAGGATGAAGGATGAGGATGGGGATCAGAATGAGGATGACGATGAAGATGAGGATGGGGATGAAGATGAGGATGAGGATGGGGATGAAGATGAGGATGGGGATGAAGATGAGGATGAGGATGGGGATGAAGATGGGAATGAGGGTGAGGATGGAGGATGAGGATGAAGATGAGGGATGGGAATGAGGGTTAAGATAAAGATGAGGATGAAGGATGAGGATGGGGATCAGAATGAGGACGAGGATGAAGATGAGGATGAGGATGGGGGTGAAGATGAGGATGAAGGATGAGGATGGGGATGAAGATGAGGATGAGGATGGGGATGAAGATGAGGATGGGGATGAAGATGAGGATGGGGATGAAGATGAGGATAAGGATGGGGGTGAAGATGAGGATGGGGATGAAGATGAGGATGGGGATGAAGATGAGGATGAAGATGAGGATGAGGATGGGGATGAAGATGAGGATGGGGATGAAGATGAGGATGGGGATGAAGATGAGGATGGGGATGAAGATGAGGATAAGGATGGGGGTGAAGATGAGGATGGGGATGAAGATGAGGATGGGGGTGAAGATGAGGATGAGGATGAAGATGAGGATAAGGATGGGGGTGAAGATGAGGATGGGGATGAAGATGAGGATGAGGATGGGGATGAAGATGAGGATGGGGATGAAGATGAGGATGAGGATGGGGATGAAGATGGGAATGAGGGTGAGGATGGAGGATGAGGATGAAGATGAGGGATGGGAATGAGGGTGAGGATGGAGGATGAGGATATGGACGTGGATCAAGATGAAAAATGTGGATGAGGATGAGGATAAAGTGTGAAGGATGAGGATGGGCATGGAGGATGATGGTGAGTATGAAGAACGAGGGGGAGAATGAAGAACGAGGGGGAGAATGAAGAACGAGGGGGAGAATGAAGAACGAGGGGGAGGATTAAGATGAGCACGAGGGTAGAGGATGAGGATTTGAATGGTGTTGAGAATGAGGATGAGGGTGAAGGATGAGGATGAGGATTGGGATGAGGATAAGGATGGGATAAGGATGAGGATACAGATGAGATTAGGGAATGCAGATGGGCATGAGGGTGACAATGTGAACGGGTGGCCTCTGAATCCAATGGTGAGTGTCCTCTTAGTGGAAAACAGGACACACAGATACACAGGAAGGAGGCCATGTGGTCAAGGAGGGAGAGGTGGAGCAGTGTGGTGACAAGCCCAGGAACAGCTGGGGCCCCAGAGGCTGGGAGAGGCAGGAATTGTCCTTCCCTGGAGCCTCTGGAGGGAGCTCAACCCTGCAGATCAAACCTGCTGATTTCAGATGTGACCCCCACGGCTGTGGGAGACGGCAGGTCTGCTGCTCAAGCCTCAGCCTGCAGCGCTCTGTTGCGGCAGCCCTGGGACGCGGTGCCCCCATCCGGGATGTTCCAGGCAGGATGCTCAGGGCTGCCCCCACTCTGCGATCCGTCCTGCCTGGTCACCACCCGCTGGGAGGGCAGCCCCGAAGGCCCCTCCGGGTCGGCGTCCACACCCCCGACAGGCCGGCCTTTCCATGGCCCCGGTGGCAGCCCACACTCCGCCCTCCAGGAAGGCCACAGGATGCAGAGAGGACGAGGTGCCCTCCACGGCAACATGGCTGCCGCCGCTTCTAGGGGGATCCTCGAGGCCACTATGGGGCCACTTGCCAAGCTGTTCCCCCTTCTCTGTCTCTCTCCGGACCTGCTTCATCCTCTGGAACCCAGCCGGCCGCTCTCCTCAGCAGCCTCCACACACGGGTGTGGCCATGAAGCCGCTTTCCTTCCAGGGAAGCCAGGGGAGGGAGGTGAGCCCCTCCCGACAGGGCATGGGGTATCCCCACGTGGGTACCTCAGACAGCCCCAGAGACCGTGGAAGCCTCTGCCATGGCTGGATGAGTGAAGGACATCCTTCCTAGTCATCCATTGCTACATAAAAACCACTCCCAAACTCAACAGTGGATAACAAGTGTTTCCTCCCTCAGCAGAGCTTGAATGAAAGAGGGGAATGGGGGATGCTTACACCAGTGGGGCCCCAGGGCACTCAAGGCAGCCGCGTCACGGGTGCCCAGGTCTGCAGAGGTGACGGAGGACGCGGGGGCCTCGGCAGGCTGCCTGAAGGGCTTGGCTGGGTGGGTCCAGCTCGGCCAAGCAGCTCTCCGGGGCCGAGGCATCTGAGGGCTCCCCAGGGCTGGAGGGCCAGGTCCAAGCTCACGCCCACTGCTGGCAGGTCACCGCTCCTCGAGGCTGTGGGCCGGGTGGAGGGCGTCTCTGCACAGAGCCCCACACACAGTGGCTGGCTTCCTTCAGGATGAGTGACCCAAGGCAGAGAGAGTGACCAGACGGAAGCCGCAGGGTCCTTCAGGCCCAGCCCTCAGAAGTGGCCTCTGCTGTGTGCTCCGGCCACACGGACACATGTGGCCCGGCGTGGGAGGACGGCATGCAGCTTTGAGTACCTCCTGGTTGCCGGGGCCACGCCCAGCCCTCAGTCCCCAGTGATTCTGTGACTCTCTCAGCAAAACTTAGCCCCTCCTGCCAAGACCCCCAGAGTCTGCTGCCGCCCGAGGGCTCCACTGGCCCCAGGAGACCCTTCAAGGGTCCTGTGCAGCTCCTGGCAGGTTTTGGTCCTTGCGGGCTGTTGTCTGGAGTCCCGTGCACCTCGGGACATGGCTCCATCCTCATGTCGCCTGAGTTCCCTGAGTGCTCTTGACACAGCCTCTGGCTTCTGAGCCCACGACCCAGGAGAAGAGTGAGGAGCAGAGGACAGCCAGGAGGACACCTGGTGTGTCCCGCCAAGTTTCGGAAGTGACCATCAGCGCTCTGCTGCGTGCTGTCGGCCGCACAGACTCGCCTGGATGACGCGGAGGAAATCGCAAGGGTGTGAGTGCCAGGAAGCTGGGGTCCCGCGGCAGAGCCATTCCATGAGGAGGACACAAACCCCCGCTGCTGCGTCCAGATCTTTCCATCCCTGGGTCCACTTCTTGCGGCAGGTCAGCCCGTCCCACAGACACAGAGATGGGAACCTCCATGCAGGGCGTAGAAAAACAAATTTCTCCAGCGTGGTTAGGCTGGGGAGGAACAGACATGGCAGAGGGGGACGGGGCACTGCCCAGGGCCAGGGTCTATGGGAATGCAGAGCAGACTACACCCCACTGAGCCCAGACCAGAAAGATCCGGAAGGACCTGGAGTCAGGCGGCCCTCGCTGCTCCCCGCTTTCTGAGGCTGTTGTTCCCAAAGGAGATCTGGGATGCGTCCCTGGCCCGGGACCCCGGTGAAGTGTGACCGAGGGGTGTGGATGGAGTGTGGTAAACGCGGCGTGACCCTGGCCATGTGTCCCTGGGCAGGACGGCGTCAGCTGCCTGGCACAGAGTGGTGCCCAATTCTAGAGCTTGAACGGAAGAGGGGAATTAGGGTATGCTTACACCAGTGGGGCCTCGGGGCACTCAGGTGGCTGCATCTCGGGTGCCAAGGTCTGCAAAGGTGATGGAGGACATGGGGGCCTCAGCAGGGCTGCCTCTACTTCCCTCAGCACACAGCAGGTGGGCAGGGTGGACGGGGGTGACCTGGCCCGGGGCCTGGGCCTCGCCTTAGACCCCGGCTCCCCTCCGCATGGAAACAGAGCCAAGACCCGCAAGCCCCTGACTTAGGGACCCTGGCCTCACCCACCACTGTCCACACGGCCCCCACACCCTCAGCTCTCATCTGGGCCAAAAGAAGGGCTCCTAGAGGGCGCTGCCCACCCGGCCCACCCCTCGAGCTTCCCTGGTGGACTGGCCGGGCCGGCAGAAGCCACAGCCACCTCTCATGGTCACCGCAGAATGGGTCAGGGTGTCAGGTGACTCTCAGGGACTTGGAGCAAGGACGGAAAATGACCCCCCAGACAAGGGCAGACACAGGAGGGGACAATGCTGGAGGACACAGGCCTGAGGCAGGCCGAGCACTGCCATGCGTGGAGTGGACGAAGGCCCATTAGACGCAGCCTGGCTGGAAGCCAAGGACCGAGCCAGCCCCTCAGCCTGGAGCGGGGTAGGGGGAGCTGGTGGCTAGCCAGGCTGGCAGCTCTGAGCCCTCCACTGGCTTCCGCTTGCTGTTCTTATTCTTCTGGAATTAGGGAGGCTGCTGGGAGGTAGAGGAAGCCCCTACCCATCCTCAAGGGCGGAATTGTGGGAATGCTGAGTTCCCCGAGACCTCCTTCCCACCTATCACGCCGGGCCAGCGTCTCTGTTCCTGGCGGCCCTGGGCCTGGCCTGTGCTCAGCACCAGCGCTGGTGGGTCTTCCAGGCCACGGTGGCCTCACACGTCCTGCCGCAGGTGAGGGGTTGTTTCATGTTTCAGAAGCAGAAGAACCTGCCCTCCCTGTCACCTCAACACAGCACGTGGCGGAGAAGCAGCTCCTCTGTCTACCCCGGGGGCTCAGACGCCCCTCTGCAGCCGGAAAGTCGGCCTCGGGCGGCGAGAAGCTGGCAAACTCCCTGGTCACAAGTGCGTTTGCCCTCAGGGGCTCCAGACCTGGCAGCTGGTTGGGAACTGGTTATCCTGGACCAAAGCCTCCCCTCGCTCCACCGCAGGGGTGGAAGGAGGTGGCTTGTCTGAGAAACACCGAGGTGAACAGCGACGCTCACATGCAGAGACCAGGCCCGGCCCCACCTCCCGGCAGAACTCCCTCCCCAGTGCCCGTTCTGACCGCGGACCCGGACGACACCCAGTTCCGCTCCCCTCATTCTTGCTTTCCAAAGCATCAGGTAACGGCAAACCCTCCTCTCTCAGCGCGGGCGGCTCTCCAACAGATGGACGATCTCAACGCTCTGCATCTTACATGACTACTGTGGCCTCCCCAGAATCCTACACCCCTCGGCTCTGCCCTCAAAGCCTGCACCCGCCTAGGAGGCCCCCGAGCACAGAGATGGGTCTGCGTGCCTGAATTCTGCAGACACACAAACTCGGCTACAACGCAGGCTTGGTCAGCGTCGTGTCACGTGGTCCTGCGGCTGCTCTGAAAACGGCCATTAGGTGGGAGTTTTTCTTTCCTTTTTCCTCTGCTTTCTCTGTTGTTGATTTAGAAACTTCACACTGAAATTGAATAGGAGGAAGGGGGTGACAGTCCTCTGAAACCTGAGATCTCAGCCATGCCAGGAGTAGCCAAGGGCATCTCTTAGAATGAAGCCTAGACAGTGCCAGGAACCGTGGGTCCCACCAGACACAGGTGGCACCAGTACGGCGCCTGCCCAGACCCCGGAGACCCGAGGAACCACCAGGACGGTCAGACTCCAGAGACCTGAACCGCCAGGACAGTCAGACCCCGGAGACCCGAGGAACCACCAGGACGGTCAGACTCCAGAGACCTGAACCGCCAGGAGAGCCAGACCCCAGAGACCCGAGGAACTGCCAGGACAGCCAGACCCCACATGCTCTGCTCAGTGTCCGCCGTAGTGACCCACAGGCCCTGTGCTTCACTTCATTATGGGTAATTTTGACCCTGGTCACGTGGCTATATGGTAGGGTTTGCCTGTTTCCCCCACTGTAAAGTTACTATTCTTCATTTGCAATTTATTGATTTTTATTTACTTATTTTGGGACAGTCTCTGTCACTCAGTCTGGAGTGCAGTGGTGCAATCTCAGCTCACTGCAACCTCCACATCCTGGGTAAAGCGATCCTCTCACCTCAGCCTCCCAAGTAGCTGGGACTGCAGGTGTGTGCCACCACGCCCAGCTAATTTTCATGTTTTTTTTAGAGACAGGGTTTTGCCTGTTGCCCAACTTCTCTGGAACTCCTGAGCTCAGGTGATCTGCCCACCTCGGCCTCTCGGGGGAGAGACTTTGAGACTACAGGAGCATCCTATTTCTCCCCAAACTCTTTTCTGCTAATCTTAGCATCCATTGCTGGGCTTTTTCTGCAACAGTGATGCAGTGTTTCCACACAGCCCTGCTGGAATTCCTCTGAAGGAAGGGCCGCCCCTCCCCGTACTGATTTATTTATTTATTTATTTACTGTGCCTCCACGTGGACTTGTGCGTATTTGTGCTTTGGGAGATCATTCCACACTGCCATTATTTACTTAGTTGCTTAGACTTACCCAGCTCTGGACACTGGGCTCTTCCGGGTGGGCTTTCTGGATGCCCCCCATCCTTTGGGAACAGGCCCTCACTTTCCCGCATAACCCCAGGCTCACCCGGTTTCTCCCCCAGCCCCAAATCCATCACTTCTCCCAGGAGCCCTGCTCTTCTTTACTGGAGAACGAGCTTTAGAGACCAAGGTCGGGCACTAGGTGTGCTCATGGCTGCTGGGGTGTCCTTGAGCAAACAGAAATGTGAATAGCAGATTAGCCTGTAATTATTAATCAGCATTTATTGGTGGGTAAATGAAGGAATGAATGAAGGAACAATTATTCAAAATACTCAAAAGATGGATGTTGAGTAAAAGACACTTACTCTTTGTAAGAAATAATTTAAGCGTCAATGATCATGTGTCTACTGACTGCCTCTCCGCGTTTTCCTGTGTGGAAGATGCTGTGACGGGTGACACATGGAGGGACACCCAGAGGCAACAAGAAATGCTGAACGACGCGAAGCAAAACAAAACCAAGCATCTAAAACAAACCTCTAAGTCTACAAGAAAGAAAGAACAGACTCTGAAAAAATACCCGCCTGTCAACAAAATGAGATAAATTGGCCACAGGTGAGCCTGCTCGTCAAACAGTCTGGGATCCACATTTACATTTTTTCTGTGATGCCGGAACTGCCAGGGTTAAAAAGACAAACACACAGAAATGGTCCCAGGCTGGGGGCAAGCCAAGACTGCCTGCCGAAAACCACGGCCACCTGCTCTGAAGGGGCACTCCCCCACCTGCCCCCTGGGATTCCCATGGTCAGAGTCTCCCCGAAGATGATCCTGCAGTCCTAGTGACGAAACACCCAGGGAAGCCAGCCCTGTGAGCGACAGCTGCCAGAGGCCACCTGTGCCTGGACACGAGCCCAGAGTTAATCTGCAGTGACCATCTTTAAAGGTATTAACTCTAGAAGAAGGGCTCAAAATCAAAGGAAAACACGGGACACCATGAAAAATACAAAGAGCTGTGAGAGAACAAAATAAAGCTTCCAAAAATGAAGTGTGCAGCTACCGAGATTTCTTTTTTTCTTTGAATGCCTGAAGGGTAATTCCCTTTGCCTGTGCTTTTCAGCAGTTCCCCTGTGATTTTCCATAGGAAAAGCAACAGGTTAGGCATCGCTGAACGATTTCCCCTTAAAAACAGCCCAAAATGTCCACAGAGAGTGAAGGAGGTGAGGACACACGAGAGGCGAAGGCCCACAGAGGACGGAATGGAAAGCTTCCACTGGTTGTTAAGGGATTCACAGGCTGGCAATCACCGAACGACACGGATAAACTCACATCCAGACACACTGCAGTGAAACCATAAAGCACGGAAGACCGAGACCTTTAAAGCAAAAAGCAGTGGTTTCAAGGCACATTAACTACAAAGGCGATTTGGACTGTGGAGGCTTCCCAGGAGCAGAGGTGAGCAAGACCCCAAGTCCCCCGCACAGCGGGGCAGCCACTGTCGGCCTCAAATTCCACACCCAGTTTGTGGGGTGAGAGGTTTTTTTCACTATCTTGATTGTGATGATGGTTTCATGGGTTTATATCTATATTTCAAAACCTACCAGATTGTAGAATTTCAATATAATCGTTTTCATAAGCCAGTTCTTCCCGCATAAGTTTGTAAAAAAAAAAAAAAAAAGAAAAGAAGAAAAGACAAAGCTTGCAGACAGGCTTCAAGGCAGATCAGACACAGCGAGGCGGAGAGGGAAGCCAGAGCACAAGGCAGTGGAAAACATCCAGAGAACAGCGAGAACAACCTAAAACCTAGAATAAAATGCAGCAGTTCAAAAGATGGACACACGACGAAGACGACGAGCAGCAGCAAAGACAAGTCCCGGAAGGAGGGGAAGGAAGCGCAGCTACCCCTGAGCCAGATAAACACAGAGAAAACGGCGTGGACGAACCTCAGGAGAACTGCTGGGAACCACAGACCAAGGGAAATATCCTGTAAGGTTTGTTCTTGACGAGTTTAAAAGGAAGAAACTGAGGCCAACACAAGAAGATCCAATGTGAAGGAATTTATTCAGGCTCCCGAGCGAGGTTCTGCAGCCCGACAGGAAGGACCAGAGAAGTTGCATGGACTCCGCGCAGACGTGGGGTTTTATAGGGAGTGAAGGAGCTCGATTGGTTGTGGGAGAGCAGGACTGCTATTGGGTAAGGTTACAAGCCTTTGTTTGCATACAGGACTTGGCTGCTATTGGTTAGAATTACTCGGCTGCTATTGGCTAGAAAGACTCGGCTGCTATTGGCTAGAAAGGCTCGGCTGCTATTGGCTAGAAAGACTCGGCTGCTATTGGCTAGAAAGACTCGGCTGCTATTGGCTAGAAAGGCTCGGCTGCTATTGGCTAGAAAGACTCGGCTGCTATTGGCTAGAAAGGCTCGGCTGCTATTGGCTAGAATCACAAGACCCTGCTTGCATACTGGGTTCTTTAAGGGAAAGCCAGGCTGTGCGAGAAAGGGAGAAGGGAACGTGCCCGAGCTTGTCCGAGCTTTCGGACAGAAAGTCGGGGAGGGTGTGCGTTCGAGCTCCCGGCGAGGCAACCGGCCTTACAGATCCCTAAGGCACTCAGAGAAGAAAAGAAATGCTGTTTTATGAGGAGCAAGAAAATGACGGAATCCAGGGAGAATGGCCGTCCACGTCCCTAACGCGAGGAGAGGTGACTGCCGAGCCCGGCTTCCCCGCCCGAGACGAGCGGGCTCCGCAAGCGAAGGTGAAACAGACATTCCAGGTTATAAAAGGAAAAACAAAACAGAGCGAACTCTTTAGATCCTGCACCAAGGGAGACACGACAGGAAGCTACTCAGGCGGAGGAAACGTGTCACAGGCGGAAGCGGGGACGGACGGCGGGGCGTGGAGGCCGAGTCCGCCCCGGGCCCACCCCTGGCGAGGGCGCCACAGCGACTCTGTGCGTCCGCGTCCGAGTGTAGAGCAAGACGGACAAACTCACATCCGGGCGCCCTGTGCGGAAACCACAAAGCTCGGGAGGCCGAGACCTTCAAAGCAAAAAACAACTGTTTTCAGGCACATTAACTACACAGAGGCGTTTGGACCGATGGAGGCTTCCCAGGAGCAGAAATGGGGCAGTTCCAACGCGCGGCCAGCCAAGCGCAGCAGGCGCCGTGGCCCTCGGACGCCAGGAGCTGGACCGGGCGACCCGGCTCTGTGAAGGACGCGCCAGGCCTCGTAACCTGCGTCTAACTAACGAGTTCACGGAGGGAAACTGGAATACGTGAAACGTGACCAGCTTTCTCTCTAGTAAAGTCAGATGACCAATTTAAATACAAATACATCGGGAACTGCACTAAACAGTCTAGTTAAGAGGCAGACATCTCCAGGGTCGGGTTGGACCTGAAACAAAACGGAACGAAAACCTACTTGTGGCTTTTGAGAGATACGTCTTAAATATAAGTATATTAAAGGTGAGGAGTGGGAAGGCAGGAAAAGACTGCCCTCCGAACTCCAGCCCAAGGGAAGTGATTCACTCTTTAGCCCATGAACCATTTAGAATTAAACTCCCACGTTTACTTAGACCCTACTTGTCAGTTTTTGCTTTAGTTGCGATTGGTTCTGGTGTTTGTCATGAAATCTTCGCCCGTTCCTGTGTCCAGGATGGTACTGCCTAGGTTGTCTTCTAGGGTTTTTATAGTTCTGGGCTTTACATTTAAGTCTCTAATCCCTATTGAGTTGATTTTTGTGTATGGTGTAAGGAAGGGGTCCAGCTTCGATCTTCTGCAAGACGGATTCTTTATTAATCTGCCGCTGACGGGCATTGAGGCTGATTCCGTGTCTTTGCTGTTGGAATGGTGCCTCAGGGAACATTCGTGTGCCTGTGTCTTTACAGAAGAGAGACTTCTATTACCCCCAGTAACCAGATTGCTGGGTCAAACGGTCGCTCTGCTGTTAGCGTTTTGAGGAATTGCCACACTGCTTTCCACAATGGTTGAACTAATTTGTACTCTCACCAACACTGTACAAGCGTTGCCTTTTCTCCACAACCTCACCAGACTCTGTTGTTTTTTAACTTTTTAATCACAGCCATTCTGACTGGTGAGAGATGGTTTCTCATTGCGGTTTGCGTTTCTCTAATGATCAGTGACACATTTTTTTTCCTGTGCTCGTTGGCTGCAGTATGGCTTCCTTTTTTTTTTTTTAAGTTCTGGCATACATGTGTAGAACATGCAGGTTCTAGCACCCTGAAAATAAAAGAATAAAACAAGAAATCTGAATAGATTCCTTTAAGAAATGGAATATGTGATTTAAAGTTTTATCACAAGGAAAACTCTAGAGCTAAATGGTTTTACTAGCAAATTATTCTAAACATTTAGAAAAGAAGTAACACCAAACTTGTATAAATGCTTCCATAGAACGGAATATTTCCCAAGTAATTCTACGAGCTGGCATACCTCCATGTCCAACAATTAGACAAATCACAAGAAAAAAATATTACAGCTCAATCACTCTTGTGGACATGAATGCAAAAATCCTAAACAAAATATTAGCAAACCAGATTCAGATTTACAAAAAAAGCATAATATATAACAGCCAAGATGGATTTTTCTAGAAATTCGAGGTTGGCAATTTAACGTATTAATAGACTAGAGGGGGAAAAAATCATGTAATCATTTCAACTGATGTTTTTTAAAAAGCATCTAATACAAGGCAACAGCACTCGTAAAAAAATCTGTTACGCAAACAGAAACAGAACGTCAGTGATGAAAGGCGTCCACAAAGCCCCTGAGCGGGCGTGCTGGGAAGACACGGAGCACCTTCCCCGAGAGGGGTCGGCTCTCACCGGGCCCGCGCAGCAGGGTGCTGGGGTCCTGGCCAGGGCTGACCAGGTAAGAAAAAGAAGTGACACAAAAGAAACCAGCACTTGCCGAAACACAGCCGTGCCAGTGGAGAGGCCAAACCAACCTACGGAGCCTCAGAATTAATACATTTCACAAGGTTATTGGGTACGAGGTCAACATAAGAGCTGCATTTCTACAGATGGGCAGAAGCAAGCAGAAAGGGTTTGAAGATGGTAAGTTTCATAAACGGCAGTGAGCCCATGAAAAGACGCTGAGCCCCACTCATCACGAGGGAAACACAACGAGATGCAACCTCAGGCCTATCAGAGGCTACAAGAAACAAACAAACAGCAAAACCCAGAAAATAACACGAGCTGGGAGGAAGCAGAGAAACTGGAACGGCGCGCACATTTCCTGGGAACGTAAAATGGCGCAGCTGCTGTGAAAAACGGTGCGGCGGCCCCTCCATGACAGATGGATTCGCCGGACGACCCAGCCGTTCTGCTGCTGGGTCCATATCCGGAAGAACCGAAGGCAGGGTCTAGAACAGGTACGTGCACACCCGTGTTCATAGCAACAGCACTTGCAATAGCTGAAAGATGGATGCAACCCCCGCGTCCACGAATGGATGGATGAGGACAGGCCACGTGGTCCGTTCACACAGCGGAACGTTGCTCAGCCCTTAACAGGAAGGACATTCTGACACAGGCTACCACATGAGCGAAGCCTGCGGACGTGATACTGAGTGAAATTAGTCACAAAACTACAGATTCTGCATGATTTCACTTACAGGCAGTCCCTGGACTTGTCCAATCCACAGAGATAGAAGGTAAAACGGTGGGTGCCAGGGTCTCGAGAGGCGGACGGGGAATTAGCATTTAATGGTGACAGAGCTCCAGTTTTGCAAAATGAAAATGTTCCAGAGATGGTGGGTGGTGACAGTCGCACTGGATAATAGCGCTGCTGAACTGTGTGCTTAAGAAATGATTAGGATGGTACATTTTATGTTTATGTATATTTTACCAAAATTAAAAAATGGGAAAATATTGCATTTTCAGCTGCATAAAATGAGACGGTAAATTTGGCTAAACTTTCCTCTACACAGAAATTGACAAGGTCTGATTCAGAGGGAGTAAAAAGGGCCACAGACTATTCAAGGAGAAGGGTTTCTGGGGGCAGCAAGCCAGGGCCCAAGCAGCCGGGCCCGTTTTATTCTCCTTTTAAAGGAGGGCAGGACAGCTGCCCCAGAGGCCCTTCGGCAGGGCTGGAGCGCATTCCTGCCGAGCAGGATGGCGCCCAGGCGGTGGCCCCTCCTCTGGGGCCTCGTGGTTCAAGGCTCTGGAACCTCCTCACGTGGGGCAGAGTCTTTCCGAGTGGGAACCTGTAGGCACTGGGAGATGGAGGCTGGGGGGTTCCGGGCAGCTGGGCGCACGGGCCTGTGTGGCTGCGTCCTCGGGAGGCTCTCCTTCTGCAAGGACAAGTGGGCTGCGCAACTGCAGAAAGAGGACCAGGGCCCAGGGTGTGGAGCGGCCTCGGACGTGACTCACTGACGTTCTGTGGCCCCACGTGCTGCCCTGCTGCCCACCCCACACTCCTCGTTCCACCAGGGACCCACTCCTTCCACACACATCCTCAGTGGGCACACTGGTCCCTTGCCCAGGACCAGATGCTGAGCCCACCCTCCAGGTGTGGCTCCCGTGACCCCAGTGAAGCCCGAGGAGCCACTCCTTGGGGTGAAATCTGAATGTCTCGATGACACCGATGTCATTCAGCAGGAAAGGCAGCCCGGCACATACCAGGTGTGAGGGAGCCGCTGTGGGCCAGGGTGGCGGCAGTTCTGTGGACACAGGCCCTGGGTGAGGGCCGCCCTCCTCTGCGGGGATCAGTGCCACGGCAGCCATTTCCTCTCGGACCTGTGTGGAACTGCAGCATGTGGGGGGTATCGGCGGCCTGAGTACAGCTTTCAGCGGGAGGGTCGGGTCCCAGGAAGGGGGCAGGGGCTGCCGGCCTCCACAGGCCACCTGACCTGCAGCCCCTCTTTCTGGCCCTCTGGACAGGGGAGTGGGGGTCAGAGCAGGGACACATGGGGGCTGGTAGCTGCCCTGTCCACACGCCCCCTACTCCACACTTTCCCCCTCCCGTCATTCCCAGAGGAACCGAGGGAAGACCGTGCCTTTTTAAATTATTTTTAATTTGTATGGATACCTAACAGTTGTACATATTTATGGGGTACATGTGCTATTGCGGCGTGTGCACCTAACACCTAACGATCAAATCAGGGAAACTGGGCACCCACCACCTGAGCGCTGATCATTCCTGTCAGGAACATCCCAAATCCTTTCTTCTAGCTATTTATAGTCACCCCACTGTGCCACCAAACAAGAGATCCTATTTCTTCAGCCTGGCAGCCTCCCGGCACCTTCACCAGCCCTTCATGTCCCTTCCCTCCCCAGCCTCCATGGCCACCAATCTGCTCCACTCCGTGAGGCCCACTCTCAGCTCCCGCAGGAGGGAGGCGTGGGGCGTTCGTCTTTCTGTGCCTGCTTGGTTCCAGTTCCATCCACGCTGCCGCAAACGGCAGCATTTCGCTCTCCTTTACCTGAAGAGTACCCCACGGCATCCACGGACCTCGTTTGTCCTGTCCACGCGCCTGTGGATGGACAGACACGCAGGCTGAGTCCGCATCTTGGCAGTTGTGATGGGGCTGCAGCAAACCCTCCACAGATCTCCTTCCTGTGGGTGGGCATCCGGCGGTGACGGCTGGCCCTGCGGGAGCTTCGTTTTCGGAGCAGCCTCTGCAGCATTACCCCTGCCAAAGGTGCTCACAGATTCCCCTTCCTCCACACCCTGGCCAGAACATTGTTTTAAAAATCGCTTTATTAAACTTTGCAAATGTGGATCTAGAAGCAGCTCTTGAAGAAAACCTCTAAATGCTGTGACTGTTCCCCCGTGAGCTGAAGGCGTGGGTCGCTGTTCTCGGTGGCAGCAGGCAGGGCTGGCTCAGGCTCTGGGGAGCAGGATTTACGGAAGGTTCCTGTGGGTCTCCTTAAGGAAATGGGGGATTTTGCTGTTCCCAACCCCAAGAGAGACAGTCTGGAAGAAGAAGGGAAACAGACAAATTGGCTACAATCTGCAGTGTGGGCGCCAGGCCCTCGGGAACTGAGAGGAGGAGGTGTGACAAGGGGAAGGGAAGGCAGACAGGAGCTGGGGGTCCGTGGGCGGCACGATGCCTGCACCGAGCGGGCCGGGACCCCGATGACGGCACCTTTTGGGTTCTGCTGTAACTCCTTTCAGGACCCCACACATCCAGGAAGCAACACCACATGGTCTTGTGTTAGTAGGTCTCAAGGGGGAGAGAGGAAGCAACGCTCCAGGGCTGGACGGGGAGGTGAGGGGAGAGGGGAGATGGCAGACGCAGGACCCAGGAGGAGGGGCCACTCAGCGGCACCCGGGCTGGATCTGCCGCAGTTTCCTACAGGAGCGAAACTCAGGCTGGCCAGGCCTCATGGGGGGCGGCACGCATGGACGGAGGGCGTGAATCGGATGAGTCTGGGCATGAGTGTGAGACATGCCCCTGCTGTCTCCCAGGCGAGGCCTGTCCCCAGTGGTCTGGCGCACCAGGGGTCCAAGCAGCCCAGGGTGCTGGAGATGGAGAACCGCGAGTGAAGAGCAGGGCGCAGCATCGGGGGCAAGTGTCAGGACAGCACCCGCTGTCTGCTGTGAGAGCCCACCCACCACACAGCCGCCTTCACTGTCCCAGACAGCCAGGTGTCCACAAACCCTCATCTGGCAGCCTTTGTGATCAAAGGAAAGTGGGCTGGCTGTGAAGTAACAGCAAATGGATAGCGGGTGTCAGAAGAACTGTATTTCCACAGCTGTGCACACACACACACGGACACACACAATGACATGCATGCGCACACACACGCACACGGACACACAAATGACACACACGCACACATACATGCACCAGGCACACACATACATGCACATGCACACACAGGCACACACATACATGCATATGCACGCACCCACACACACACGCACACAGACATGCACACACACACGCACACGCAGGAACTCGAACCTCCCCTTCCCACTTTGTCAAAAGCGAGCTGGATGAGAAGCGCAGAAGGGTTGAGTTCTGTCTCGGTGACTGTACATCTGAAGCCACACAATTGTGTGATCTTCCTGACAAGGAACCGGGTGAGGGATGCTGACGGGAAGCCGTGCACGCGACCAATGTCAGGATGTGCCCCAGGCAGGAGCGGCCCTTCCGGGTTGACTGCTTGCCCTGCCCTGGCAGAGCCCAGTACCCCTCTGGCCTGGCGTGGTAATGACAGGGGCTTAGGGTGCACAGCCAGCAGGTGCCCCAACATTGCAGGGAGCAGTCAGAGCAAAACCACTTCGGTGTGCTCCCAGGAAGGGGTGAGCAGGCTTCCGGCACCTCTGGGCCTCAAGCTGCCGGGGAGGGGCTCACTCTAGAAGGGAATGGGGGGCCCAGGAGATAAGGAGAAGCCGCCATTGGCACCACCCCCAGCGAGGATACCCAGGGAGAGGACCCAGTAGCAGATGGGGGCAGGCTCCATGAGCATGGGAGGATGGAGAGACGCGTGTGCTCCGTCGTCTCCCGCTGTGGCGTGGGATGGGCTGTCGAGGGTGGCAGCTGTGGCTGAGACTCTGGGCAGTGCCGGTCCTTCTGTGCTGGAAGCAGTGCAGGGCTGCAGCACAGGGCAGAGGCGGGCAGAGGGGCAGAGGCAGGCAGAGGGGCAGAGGGGGGCAGAGGGGGCAGAGGCGTGCAGAGGGGGCAGAGGCAGGCAGAGGGGCAGAGGTGGGCAGAGGCGGGCAGAGCCCCACCCTTTCTCCCTCCTTTCTTTGCTTTTCTCTGAGCTTACACATCTTTTACAGCAGAAACCGTCCTCCTGATGACTCCACTCCCACCTCAGTGCCTGGTATACAGTGGGCACTCAATAAATGTTGGTGGAGTGAACGGTTGATGGCAAAGGCAGAGGCCATAAAGGGGGGATTTGGGGCATCATCCGAGAGCTCCCGGACACTGTGGGGCCTTCTCACTCACTGCACAGGTCCACCTGCCCAACCTGCTGAGGGATTGCGGTGTGAGTGTGGATGAGGCCTGGGTGTCCCCAGACTTCTCCAGTACCCATTTCTCAGGCAGCACGGAGGAGCCAGCCCTGCGCCCCTGCAGTGGCTCCAGAAGGGCCCCGGGGACTTGGCATTCATCTCCTGAACTCCAGGGAAGAAAAACCAGTCCTAGTTACATCCAAGGAGTGCCGGTTGAGACACGGGGTCTGGGAGGACAGTGTCAGCCAAACCTCACGGCCCTGGGAGTGCGTCCCCACAACTGCTAAGCCCCACACAGACACAACACGTGGGTGGACGTCATGGATGAGAAGCGACTTCCAGGCGGGTCCGAGAGAAAGGGGCATTGTTCTTCCTGCCAGAGAGAGGAGGGCACTCGGGGAGCTGGGGCAGTCCCCTCCATGGCCAGAGGAGGAGGCTGGGAGGTGTCCTGGGGCCTCCGAGGTTGGGCGACGTAGGCGCCCGAGGCCGCCAAAGCAACAGGCCACCGCCGTGTGCACTCAATCACGACAGTGACTTACGCATGTTTTCTAGAATAGCAGCCAGTCACGAAACACAGGACGTGGTCTCAGAACGTTCCAGACTCCAAACATTTGCCATCAACCTCCATGCTTTTTAACAAACGTCTCATAAAACCAGACTCATCTTTTGACATATCTGTAGTCACTGTTCTGGTGTCCATGTCTATTTAGGTACGTTTGTCTTGGCAAAGCCTGGAGCTGCTGTTATCAGAAGCCTCTAAAAGCTCAGGAGCTGATTGCTTTTAAAATTAACAGAACTAACACACCAACGTAAACAGCAAAATGTAGCACGCTGCCATTGGGAGGTGTCTCAACGCAGACTCGGGAATCACTGTCCGAGGTCCGCTTACTCCGGGAGGCATTTCTAGGTGTCTCAACGCAGACTCGGGAATCACTGTCCGAGGTCTGCTTACTCCGGGAGGCATTTCTCTTTTTAGAAAATTAAAAAATTAAGTGCTCCATCCAGACACTGAGCGTCTACATGTGACAGTGTTTGGTTCCAGGGAGAAAGGACCAAGCCACAGCCACACCCCTCATTCCGCAGCGTTTCCCACCCTCCCCCCAGATGGAACGCCGCATCTGGGGCCTCCCAGCTGAGCCGGAAGCACACTCGCTTCTTTTGCTTTGATGAGGTTCTGCAGTTTTTGCCAGGACTTTGAAGTTTATTTATTGTCACTAAATTGCGTGAATTATTTTTGAAGTTTATACCTTTGTTCACAACTTTAAGACTTCGTAAGGGCATAAAGTAAGTGTAAATTCAAAAATTCCAAGCAATTGATCCAACAGTTACTTTTTATTAGCAGCAGAATACGGCCCCCAATTTACTACAAACTCACATTCGATGGTTTGGAACTAATTTTAACTTTCCCTTGAAGCTGGAATTCAAAACCTCACTGGTGGCTTGACGTGGTATTATCCAAGGAGAATGTTTGTTTCATAATTTGAAACAAGAACCTCGATCTTTTATGAGTCCCAATACTACTTCCATATGAGGGAGCAGAGTGGCAAGGAGGCAGGTGGAACCATCCAGCCCCACTCCAGGCTCACTCCAGGTCCACTCCAGCCCCACTCCAGCCCCACTCCAGGCTCACTCCAGGTCCACTCCAGCCCCACTCCAGGCCCACTCCAGGCTCACTCCAGGTCCACTCCAGGTCCACTCCAGCCCCACTCCAGCCCCACTCCAGGCTCACTCCAGGTCCACTCCAGCCCCACTCCAGCCCCACTCCAGGCTCACTCCAGGTCCACTCCAGCCCCACTCCAGCCCCACTCCAGGTCCACTCCAGGTCCACTCCAGCCCCACTCCAGGTCCACTCCAGGTCCACTCCAGCCCCACTCCAGGTCCACTCCAGGTCCACTCTGGCCCCACTCCAGGCCCACTCCGGCCCCACTCCAGGTCCACTCCGGCCCCACTCCAGGTCCACTCCGGCCCCACTCCAGATCCACTCCAGGTCCACTCCGGCCCCACTCCAGCCCCACTCCAGGTCCACTCCGGCCCCACTCCGGCCCCACTCCAGGTCCACTCCGGCCCCACTCCAGATCCACTCCAGGTCCACTCCGGCCCCACTCCAGCCCCACTCCAGGTCCACTCCGGCCCCACTCCAGGCCCACTCCGGCCCCTCTCCAGCCCCGGCTCCAGGTCCACTCCAGCCCCGGCTCCAGGTCCATTCCAGCCCCGGCTCCAGGTCCACTCCAGCCCTGCTCCAGCTCGCTCCAGCCCACTCCAGCCCCGCGGGGATCTGACCCTCATCATGCTCCTTCCCCCAAGGGCCAGCCAGGGGCCCACACAGCGCAGCCTTTTGTCTGGGGTCAGAGAAACCTATGGGCAAGGGCAACAATAAAGCCACCCCCACACCACTCCCAGAGGGCATTCCTTGAAGCAGACCCTGGCCCGCCTCCCCGGCCCACCTCAGCTCACCAGTCTAGAGGTCTCGGCCAGCCTCAGCCCCACCCATCCCCTTCAAGGGCCATCAGGCCATCGGTGTTCCTTTCCTTTCTCCACAGTCCCCAGCTCCAGGTCCAGTTGCAAGTGGGGTCCGGGCCTCCTTCAGCCGGCGCCACGGGAGAGGCCGTCAGCTGGTGGAGGATGCCTGGGTGTGGAAAGGGACGGGGCTGTGTGGTGGGGAGGGTCTGGGGGTGCCCTCCAGCGGACGAGGGTGAGGACTCTGATGCAGAGATGTGGGGGCAGGTGGCCTCAGAGGCAGTGGGAAGGTGGAGGGAGCTGGAAACGGGAGGGAAAGACCCCACACTGGGTGCCCGCCCTGCAGGGATGGCCTGGCCAGGATGAGAAGCTGCAATTCAGCAGCCAAGTCAGGCCCAGGGACCGCCCAGGCCATCGGGAAGCGCTCCAGGGAGGGGCCAGCGTGCAGAGGCCGGGAGGGATGGGACCGAAGCTCCAGCTGAATGGGCAGCAGGGCCTTGAAGAAGCTGAGGCTGGGGCATCGTGAGACCCCTGCCCTTGAGGAGGGGTGGTGCCAAGTGGGCTGTGCAGGGCTGGGTCTTGCCTCTGCCTGTTAGAGCCCCTGGTGCCCTGGAGGAAGGTCTGGGGGCAGCCAGGGGGGCCTGGATGGCTGGGGGTGGAGTGAAAAGGGAATGTGGGGTCTGGGGTTTTCCTGAGCCCAAGGAGGTGACCTCAGGTCTGGGGGACAGAGCCCTGGTGGGGGGTTCTGTCTGTGAGGCACTGGCTGTGAGCCGGAGGGGACATGCTGATGGGCGCCAGGGCAGAAACAGGAAGACTCGGAATTGGAGTCTGGGGTCTCTGGGAGGGGAGCTGTCCGGTGAAGAGGCCCAAAGTCAGGCTGGGGCCACGGCTGCGAGCAGGACCCCCTAACACACACACACACTGACCCAGCACACAGGTCCACAGCAGAGGCTCAGACCCTACTCTACATGGGAGGTGGGGTGTGCTGTGGGGAGCCGAGGCCTGAGTAGGGACGGGGCGGGGGGCGGTGTCCAGCAGTCCTGCCCCGCCCTGCCACCCACTAGGTTCCCAGGGGTCCCACAGCCCCCCTGCCACTGACTGGTTCCCCAGGGTCCAGCAGCCCATCAGTGCCACAGGGGCAGTGTACCTTTTATCTCTGTGTGTGTGGTGTGCCTGTGTGGTGTGTGTCTCTGTGTGGGGTGCCTGTGTGTGTGACGTGTGTGGTGTGTGTGTCTGTGTTTGTGTATGCACTTTTCTTTGGTCCTGGCTTTTTTCAGTGATGGCAACAAACTTTACGAGAGTTTATTTTTCATCTTTCTTTCTTCTCATCTCTCTTGCAGTTTTTCCTGGATTTGTTTTTCTTTTCATTTTGAGGTTTTCTCCAGAAATGTTTTCATTGTGGGTTTTGTTGGCAAATCTTTTGAAGCCTGATGAGACTATTTTTATTATGCTCTCAAAATACTTCTTTCAACTATTATTTATTTATTTACTTATTTTGAGACAGAGTTTTGCTCTTGTTGCCCAGGCTAGAGTGCAATGGCTCAACCTCGGCTCACCGCAACCTCTGCCTCCCAGGTTCAAGCGCTTCTCCTGCCTTAGCCTCCTGAATAACTGGGATTACAGACACGTGCCACCATGCCCAGCTAATTTTTTTTGTATTTTTAGTAGAGGCAGGGTTTCTCTATATTGGTCAGGGCGGTCTCGAACTCTCAACCTCAGGTGATCCGCCTGCCTCAGCTTCCCAAAGTGCTGGGATTACAGGCGGGAGCCGCCACATCCGGTCAACTATTACATATTTTTTTACAGCCACTATTTCTACTTTTTTGTTTAGGACAGTTTTAATTTTCACATTGCTAACGCCTTTTCATCTTACTCACTTTAGGTCACGTGTCTATTCTAATGCACCTGCTGCAGACGTCGTGCACCTTCCCGTTTGTGGCTTTTTCTTTTGTGATATTTAAATTGCCTGAGTGTTTGGTTCCCTTGACCCAGGAGCTCACCTTCCTCTACAGGCAGTTTAATCACCTCTGAAGGAGGATACATCCTCCAGAACTTCTATTTTTTGTGCATAGCATCCAAAACACGAACTTCCAGCTACGCCAAAGGCCGCACGGCCGACCACCGAGAGACAAAAAGGCAATGTTAGCAGAACTGCACAGGAGCAGACGCGGGACCTACCAGAACGATTTTAAATGAACTGTAGTTAACATGTGCACCAAATAGCACGTGACAGTATGAACAGTTCTATGGGATAACTGAAGGTTTTTTGTTTTTTGAAAATCAAACAAAAATACTAGAACTAAGAACTGTATTAACTGAAAGTAACTACTTAAAAGATGGGGTTGGCAACTGATTGGACATCAGAATAAAGAACAACGAACCAGAAGCCAGGTAGGTGAAACACATCAAGAATAGTGCGATGAAAACTAAAAGGAAGGCCGGGCGCGCTGGCGCACACCTGTAATCCCAGCACCTCGGGAGGCTGAGGAGGGCAGCTCACGAGCAAGACATCCACGCCATTCTGGCCAACGTGGTGAAACCCTGTCTCTACTAAAAATACAAAAATTAGCCAGGTGTGGTGGCATGCACCTGTAGTCCCAGTTACTCAAGAGGCTGAGGCAGAATTGCTGGAAACCGGGAGGCAGAGGTTGCAGTGAGCTGAGATCACGTCATTGCACTCCAGCCTGGGCAACAACAGTGAAACTCTGTCTCAAAAAAAGAAAACTCAAAGGAAAAAAGTAAAAAAAAAAAAGGGCATGATGCAAATGTATGACATACATGGACTGGAGTCCCAGAAGAAGAGAGAGAGAATAAGGGAGAAGAATATTTGAAGAAACACTGGTTAAGACATTCCCAAAACCACGTAACTATGAAGCTCTGCAAACATGAAGCAAAATGAATGCAAATAAAACCACCCCTGGTCATCTTACAGTCAAAACTAAAAAGAAGAGAAAAATAGTGACAGTCAATAGGCTGATGGTTTACTTCTCAACAGAAAATAATGGAAGCTGAAAGACAACTGAATGATGTATTTTTAAATTCTGGGGTAAAAATAACAGCTCACCTGGAATCCTATATCCAGTTAAAATATTTTTTTGAAAATAAACATGAACTGAAGATGTATTCAGATGAAAAATTTGAGGGACTTTGTCATCAGTAATCTTCACTAAAATAAACATAAAGGAACTTTGTCAGGCCGAAGGGAGATTATCCAAAAATACCTTGTTTTCTAAAACAAAGAAGAAAATTTGAAAAACAATAGAAAAGGTAAATGTGTGGGCAAGCCCACTGAAAACAATACAAACAATGACACGCTGTAGAATTAGGTACGTATAAATTCAGGATACAGGAAAATGATGCAAAAGCTCGGAGAGGTCAATAGGACTGAAGGATCGTAACGTGCCTGCATCCAGGAGCAAGGGCGCCAACTCTGACACATCAGAGACACAGCTGAGGAGTCATTAAGAGAACGATTTAAAATGCCTATGACTAAAAGGTTAGTGGGGAAAAATGAGAAGTATTGTTGATTCATCAAAAACTAACAGAAAATGATGAAAAACAGCTAATGAGCCCACAATGAAGAAAACTGTAACGTGGTAAATCTAAGCACAGAAGTATAGTTAACTGATGTAGTCACCACTGCTCACCCTCACCTGTGACAAGTGAGTGACTCTCAGCCTCCCCTGTGAAGGGTAAGTGGGTGATGCTCAGCCTCCCGTGTGACGGGTAAGTGGGTGATGCTCAGCCTCCCGTGTGATGGGTGAGTGAGTGATGCTCAGCCTCCCGTGTGATGGGTGACACTCAGCCTCCCTTGTGACTGGTGAGTGACGCTCAGCTTCCCGTGTGATGGGTAAGTGGGTGACGCTCAGCCTCCCATGTGACGGGTGACACTCAGCCTCCCTTGTGACTGGTGAGTGACGCTCAGCCTCCCGTGTGATGGGTAAGTGGGTGACGCTCAGCCTCCCATGTGACGGGTGACACTCAGCCTCCCTTGTGACTGGTGAGTGACGCTCAGCCTCCCGTGTGACGGGTAAGTGGGTGATGCTCAGCCTCCCGTGACAAGTGGGTGACGCTCAGCCTCCCCTGTGACAGATGAGTGACGCTCAACCTCCCCTGTGACAGGTAAGTGGGTGATGCTCAGCCTCCCATGTGACAGGTAAGTGAGTGATGCTCAGCCTCCCGTGTGACGGGTAAGTGGGTGACGCTCAGCCTCCCGTGTGACGGGTAAGTGGGTTATGCTCAGCCTCCCGTGTGACGGGTAAGTGGGTGATGCTCAGCCTCCCGTGTGACGGGTGACACTCCAGTCCCCTTGTGACTGGTGACACTCAGCCTCCCATGTGACGGGTAAGTGGGTGATGCTCAGCCTCCCCTGTGACAGGTAAGTGGGTGACACTCAGCCTCCCGTGACAGGTAAGTGGGTGATGCTCAGCCTCCCGTGACGAGTGAGTGACGCTCAGCCTCCCCTGTGACAGGTAAGTGGGTGACGCTCAGCCTCCCGTGTGATGGGTGAGTGAGTGATGCTCAGCCTCCCGTGTGATGGGTGACACTCAGCCTCCCTTGTGACTGGTGAGTGACGCTCAGCTTCCCAAGTGACGGGTAAGTGGGTGACGCTCAGCCTCCCTTGTGACTGGTGAGTGACGCTCAGCTTCCCAAGTGACGGGTAAGTGAGTGACTCTCAGCCTCCCTTGTGACTGGTGAGTGACGCTCAGCTTCCCAAGTGACGGGTAAGTGGGTGACACTCAGCCTCCCTTGTGACTGGTGAGTGACGCTCAGCTTCCCAAGTGACGGGTAAGTGAGTGACTCTCAGCCTCCCCTGTGAAGGGTAAGTGGGTGATGCTCAGCCTCCCGTGTGACGGGTAAGTGGGTGATGCTCAGCCTCCCGTGACGAGTGAGTGACGCTCAGCCTCCCCTGTGACAGGTAAGTGGGTGACGCTCAGCCTCCCGTGTGATGGGTGAGTGAGTGATGCTCAGCCTCCCGTGTGATGGGTGACACTCAGCCTCCCTTGTGACTGGTGAGTGACGCTCAGCTTCCCAAGTGACGGGTAAGTGGGTGACGCTCAGCCTCCTGTGACGGGTAAGTGGGTGACGCTCAGCCTCCGATGTGATGGGTGAGTGAGTGACGCTCAGCCTCCCGTGATGGGTGACACTCAGCCTCCCTTGTGACTGGTGAGTGATGCTCAGCCTCCCATGTGACAGGTAAGTGGGTGATGCTCAGCCTCCTATGTGACGGGTAAGTGGGTGACGCTCAGCCTCCCGTGTGATGGGTGACACTCAGCCTCCCTTGTGACTGGTGAGTGACGCTCAGCCTCCCATGTGATGGGTAAGTGGGTGATGCTCAGCCTCCCGTGTGACGGGTGACACTTAGCCTCCCTTGTGACTGGTGAGTGACGCTCAGCCTCCCATGTGACAGCTAAGTGGGTGACGCTCAGCCTCCCGTGTGACGGTAAGTGGGTGACGCTCAGCCTCCCATGTGACGGGTAAGTGGGTGACACTCAGCCTCCCGTGTGACGGGTGACACTCAGCCTCCCTTGTGACTGGTGAGTGATGCTCAGCCTCCCATGTGACAGGTAAGTGAGTGATGCTCAGCCTCCCGTGTGACGGGTGAGTGACGCTCAGCCTCCCGTGTGACGGGTAAGTGGGTGACGCTCAGCCTCCCGTGTGACGGGTGAGTGATGCTCAGCCTCCCGTGTGACAGGTAAGTGAGTGATGCTCAGCCTCCCGTGTGACGGGTGAGTGACGCTCAGCCTCCCGTGTGACGGGTAAGTGGGTGACGCTCAGCCTCCCGTGTGACGGGTGAGTGATGCTCAGCCTCCCGTGTGACGGGTGAGTGACGCTCAGCCTCCCGTGTGACGGGTAAGTGGGTGACGCTCAGCCTCCCGTGTGACTGGTGAGTGATGCTCAGCCTCCCATGTGACAGGTAAGTGAGTGATGCTCAGCCTCCCGTGTGACGGGTGAGTGACGCTCAGCCTCCCGTGTGACGGGTAAGTGGGTGACGCTCAGCCTCCCGTGTGACGGGTGAGTGATGCTCAGCCTCCCGTGTGACGGGTAAGTGGGTGACGCTCAGCCTCCCGTGTGACGGGTGACACTCAGCCTCCTTTGTGACTGCTGAGTGATTCTCAGCCTCCCGTGTGACGGGTAAGTGGGTGACGCTCAGCCTCCCGTGTGAGAGGAGGCTGGCAGGTGCACTCACACTAGCTGAGTGTTCATAATGCTGGGTGCTGTTTGAACAGGATCTTTCTTTCCATGGTGTGTTTGACCAGGTCCCGTTTCCTCTGCAGTTCAGTTTTGCAGCCATGCAGCCCCAGCCCCTCCATGCCAGTAACGCTCGCATCTGCTCCACCAGGCAAGCCGCAGCTGCAGTAGGCCCTGGTTTCCTTCTCATGGCTCTGCCTCCTAGGAGGGCACAGATGCCACGGAGCTGCTCACCTTCAGAAAACCGCTGCCTTCCCTCATGGGTGGCTGTCTCAATACTGCCTCTGTCAAGACCCCGTCCTTGTCCATGCGAACCCTAGGTAGAGGATAGTGGGGACAGGATGGCCTCGTGCCCGCTGTGCCAGGGCCTGCGTGAAGGTTGGGGAAGAGGCAGATTCAGGAATGAAAAGCTACATCCACCCTCGGGAGACGTGTCTTCCATCATATGAAGTCACATTTGTGGGAGCTGCAGGGTCTGGCACGGCCGCCGGGTGGGAGGGTGGTGGGGTCAGATGCTGGGCTGGGCACAGAGCAGAGGCCCTTTCCCGGTGAAGGGACCCAGGTCCAGGCCACGGACAAGGCCAGTCATGGGGGCCACCTGGGTCTACCCAGATCAGCCCTTGCCCTCCTGGCAAGCAGTACAGGCTCAGCCAACCAGAGGCAGGGCCCAGAGGCCCCTGGCTTGCAGTGGAGCCCACCTTCGGGTCTGGCCAGGCGCCGGGACCCAGAGCATCTTCACGTTCCATGGCTGATCCTGGAAACGCAATTTCTTTTTGTGCATTTGCTTTTGATTTTCTTGTTTTTTTTTGTGCATTTATTAAAGGACTTTCAAGGCATTCCTTCCCTATGACAAGCACAACAAAACCAGTTCTCCCCCACCGTGCGCTCCGTGAGCGGCGTTCGCTGAGAAAGCACCTGTTTCCACAGCGTTAGCGTCAAATCTTTGCTCTTCTCGCGGCCCTGCAACATCTCCCCTGCCTTTTAACACAGAAGTGCGTTTAAAGTGCTCTAGTTTACTTGATATGTTTTCTTTTCCTCTTGATTTTGGTGTAAATAGTGTCTTATTCCTGCAATTGGTACTTAATAAACATTACGGTCACAGGGAAATGCCAGCTCGTTAAGAGCTGAGAAGTCGTGAAGGAGACAGAGAGTGGGGTAGAAGACAGTGCCAGGACATGGTTTAAAAAATAGTAGGGCTGGAAATTTCTCAAATAAAAGGTTCCATTGTGCCTTATTTATTTATCTTACGCTGTCTTGGCTGGTGCATCTGCTAAATGCTTTCCTGGGGAACAATGCCCTCTTCTTCCAGAGCAGGCCATGGAAGCCTTGGCAGCCGTAACCGGTTTTCTGCAGCGCCTGTGGCCCCAGGTCTGTGGGTGGCAGGTGCGGATTTTTTCTCCGGACCACAGCAGGGTGCCAGGAAAGTGGAGGGACCAGCTACCCTGAGGAGGTCTCTTCTGCACTTCCCTGAAGAGAGTGGGTGGTGGGTTAATCTGTGGGTCCCCACCACCCTCAGCCTTCAGGACATTGCCAGGGACGTGGCCTGCAGGGGCCATGGATGCCTCAGTGACCCCAGGAAGCTGTTCAGGGGCTCCGCCTTCCCTGCTCCGAGCTCAGTCCTGCCCTCCCTCATAGGCCTTCTCCCAGGAGTGGGCTCTGGGAGCTGTCACAGAAGCCCCTTCCCCCAGCACTTCTCCAGGCATGCAGCTGGTGCCTGAGCCCCCTCCCACAGTGACCCTCTTTGGGGTGGCCGCCTCATGACAGCCTCACTCCCACCCCCTTTCCATCCATGCGGCCACTTCTAACCAGGTCTCTCAGGACCCAGTCCCTCCACGGCCAGGCCACCCAGCTCCGATCCACCACACCCACACTTCTGTCCATCCCCGATACAGAGTTCAAGGCCGGGTGTCACAATGGTGTCCTCAACCTACCCCTACCACTGGCCCCACACCAGCTTCACACAGACAGCCCCGCCTTCGGGGGAGGGTCCTGCATCCTAACCTCAGTCTCAGAGAGAGATACAGAGAGACAAAGACAGACAGAGACAGAGACACAGAGAGAGACATGAAAACACACCTCTCCACCTCCCGTGGCTGTGGGTGTGCCCAGCCCCGTCTCCCCGCTGTTCACACGCTGCCTTTAAATACACGCACTTCACATCACGGCCCCTGGCCCTGGCTGCCCTCACCACGTTAAGTGACGCCTGTATGGAACAGGATGTGTTGACTGCAAATGACAGCAAAGTAAGGGACTGCCTCCCACAACAGCAAGTCTACCTCAGGGCGGGTTTCAGGTGCAGGGTGCTCAAGGCTCCGGCTCTGCCCCTCTTGCCCATCAAGCTGTGGAGCCTCTTCCTGTCCTCAGCCTGGCTCTTCAACACTCTGGTTCTGCTCAGCTCTGGGATTAGCTTTGTCCTCAGGCTGTCTTCCTCGAGAGAGCAAAGTGGCTGCCAGTGGCAGCCGCAGCAGCACACTCCCTCATTGCACACTCTGGGGAGGACAGGGGAAGGCGATTGCCCACCTGCTGTCCCTGAGGCAGTTTCCTGGAAGCCACAGAAGTCCCCTCCCTGAGTCTCATTGGCCAAAAGTGGACGTGGGTCTTATGCCAGTTCCAGAACAAAGATTGGCAAGGAAATGGTGAATGGTGTTCCCATGATTGGCTAAAAGGGTAGAGAAAGAGAGAGGAGAGAGAGAAGAGAAAGAGAGAAGATGAGAACGAGAGAAGACAGAGAAAGGGAGAGAAGGAGAGAGAAAGGGTGAGGGGGGAGAGAGAGGGAGGGAGAGAGGGGTCTGGGGGAGAGGGAGAGGGGGACTGGGGGAGAGGGAGACGGGGACGGGGAGAGAGAGAGGGGGACTGCGGGAGAGGGAGAGGGGGACGGGGAGAGAGAGAGGGGGACTGCGGGAGAGGGAGAGGGGGACGGGGAGAGAGAGGGGGGGACTGCGGGAGAGGGAGAGGGGGACGGGGAGAGGGAGAAGGAAAGAGGGAGAAACAGAGGAAGAGGGGAAAAGAGAGACAGGGAGGGAGGGGGACGGGAGAGAGAGAGAGGAGGAGGGGCTAGAGGGGAAGAAGGAGAGGGAAGAGGAAAGGAAGGGGAAGAGAGGGAGAGAGGGACGGAGGGGGACAGAGAGAATGAACCTTGGCCCACACTTCACATGAAACAAAAATGAGTTTAAAATGGGTCTGAACCCTAGGTGGGAATGCTGAGAAAGTGAAGCTATGGGCGGTCACAGGCCCTCACGGTCCCCGACAACATCCAGACGCACCCACCCCACAGCCAGTGACACCCAACATGAGTGACTCCACAGGCCACCAACAGCCCTGAGCACGAGCGTCCTCTGTGCTGCCCGCAACAGCTCCAAGCGGGAAGCCGCCCACACCACCCACAGCAGAGAGAGAAACTGGAGCCACCACACCCGGCTGCCCCTGCGCCAGGATGGCCGTGTGGCCGGGGTGGGGCAGGCACAGCCCTGTCTATTGCGTGAGGTCAGAGACAGCAGAAGCAGCTCGGCCGTAATGGAAGGAACCGAGGGGGTGTCTGGTGGGGCCCACGGTGCCTCCGGGAGTGTCTGCACCACCCTCTGTCTTGATCTGGGAGTGGGTGGGAGACAGATACACAAATGCCATGGACTGTGTGTCTGTGACACCCCCAAGTTCACATGTGAAGCCGGCATGGGACAGCCCTGGAAGGCCCCAGAGAGCCCAGCTCAGATCGTTCCCTGGAGTCACAGCCGCTGCAAAGTAAAAACAACGCGGAACATTTTCTTGGGGAGCATCGTCAACTGTCAACTGCCAGTTCTCAAATCTGACACTGGAGCCACACGGAAGCGAGCGACAGGCTGTTCCACTTGGGTAGCCCCGCCCCCGACACCCTGACACCTCCACCACACGGACCCAACCCCCAACACCCGAGACCCTCACCACACAGACCCAACCCCCAACACCCGAGACCCTCACCACACAGACCCAACCCCCAACACCCGAGACCGTCGCCACACAGACCCAACTCCCCAACACTCAGAGAACCTCATCACACAGAGCCAACCCTCCGACACCTCGTGACTCACTACCAGAGAGCCTCCCTGGGAGTGGGGAAGAACCTGTGAGGGAGGCTTCTGTAAAGCCACTGTGTGAGATGTGGCCGCTGGCCCTGGAGCTCTGTTTCTCTCGCTGCATGTCTGCCTCCATCTCTGTTTCTGTGCCTTTCTCTGTGTGTCTCTCTCTTTCTCCCTCTCTGTCTGTGTCTATGTGTGTCTCTCTCCAGCCCGCTCCGGATGCCCCGCAGTCCCGGCACGTGGCTCACACACAACCTTTCTTGAGGAGTGAAGATGGGGACTGCAATCCCAACAGCTGCAGAGCCGGGCGTAAGGGTAGGGGTGGGGCGAGCGGGTGTGAACTTGGTTGGAGGAGGGTCCAGGAGCTGCAGAGATGGGCATAAAGGCAGCAGGGGTGGGGAAAGCGGGCGTGAACTTGGTGGGAGGAGGGTCCAGGAGCTCCGGCTACTCTGAGGAGCTGGGGGCAGCACCGTGGCCGCTGAGTCCAGAGCCCTCTCGTGCACATCCTCTCATGCACATTTTCCAACATCACCTTTGTTCCCACCCAAGAACAACGTGATCAACCTGGTGTGGTCAGCGGGGACGCCCACGTCCTGAGCGTGTGAGGTTCTGTGGCGCCCCGGTTGCCACTCACCTGAGTGGAGGCGGGGACAAGATCTTGGGGGCACGGGCGGCCCAGGGTGACCACCAGGTCCTTCCACGTGAAGAGAGATGGGAGGGAAGGATGGGAGGACTCCAGGGCCACCGCTGAGGCAAGGATGGAGGACAGGCCACAAGCCTGGCACCTGAGGAGCTAGAAGAGGCAAGGAGCAGACTCTGCCCCAGGGACTCCAGAAGGAGCCAGCCCTGTCCAGATCCGGACCCTGGCCTCCGGGACTGTGAGAGAACGTGAGTGTGCTGTCTTCAGCTGCTCAGTCTATGGTGACTGGTCATGGGGCCTGGCTGTGACGGCTGAGTGCAGCCACCCCTCCGGGGAAGCCGCTGTGGGAGCAGGGCCTGCAGGGCATGAAGGAGGGGGTGGACCTGTCCTGTCCCAGCTGCGGCTGCACTGGCTCTGTCGCCAGCCCCTCGGCCTGGGCTGTGGGGGAGAATTCCTGTTCTCACAATTGCTGGGGGCTGGCTCTTGTTTTTGGAACTTAGGGTGAGGCTGTGTGCTTTCGTTACAGAGGTGGGGGTGCCTGCGGAGGGGTGCACGAAGGCTCTCCATTCTCACAGCCCGAAGGTGCCTTTTGCTCTGGGATTGCCAGTCTGTACCGTGTCTGCTCAAGGCATTCCTCTATGAACTAAGACATAATTACATATATATATACACACACATACGTTATTTCATATATATGTAAATGTGTGTATATGGAAATAACTATACACATATATGGAAATAACTTAGTAGTAAGGCAATTCAGGCACTAATTGTTCTGACTATAAACAAATACATAATTATATATAAAGAATTATATAAAGGAAGGAACTGAGCAATCACACTATGAACTAGGATATTCTTCAAATGTGTGGGGGATCTGCTTAGCTCTCCTTCCTCGGTGCCCAGATGGTTACTCACACGTGTGTGAGTGCATGTCTGCATATGTGTGTGTGCACATGCATGTCTGTGTGCATAGGTGTGTGCACGTGTGACTGCATGGTCTGTGTGCACGTGTATGAGCGTGAGTGCATGTGTGTAGGTGAGGATGTGCGCATGTGTGTGCATGTATGAACATAGGTGTCACATGTGTGAACATGTGCACAGCCACCCCAACTTTCCTTCTGGGCCCTGCAGCTGCCCAAGCTGTCTGGTGGAATGAGCCGCAGAGGGACTTGCCTCCTGAGGGGCAGGGCTGGGGGCCCAAATGCGGGAAGGGTGGGGGATACTTGACAGACAGAAGCCCTGACACGGGGTCTTGTCCACTAGGTTGGGGACCTCCTGTGGGCCCATGTGGCAGGAGGTGGGCGTTGGGGCCCCGGGGAAAAGCCATGCGAGGCAGGGGAGTCCTGGGGCTGCCCCAGCGGCTGGGACCATGGGGTGGGCCGTGGCAGTGAGGAGGGATCCTGAGGAGGCCGCTGTGGCCAAGGGGCTGGTGTGGGGCCCCACAGTGCTTGGGAGAAGGTTCTTGCTGCTGTCTCGAGCCCAGAACCCCCTGCTGTGCTTTCTGGAACCACAGTCGGCGCCGAGTCACGCCCGTTGAAAAGCGGAGCTGGATTCAGCAGTCCTCAGCCTCATCTCACCTGTGCCTCTTTTGCCAAACAGTGTGAATAGGAGGCAAGCACCTGAGGCTGGCAGCTGTGTTTACAAAACCTGCTGAGTGGCACCCACAGTCCAGCCATGCAGAGCTCACCCCGGACGTCGCCAGCACCAGGCAGCAGGAAGACACTCAGTAGGCTGCTCTCTCCTCTTCTGCTGCTTGGCCGCGTCCAGGACAGACTAGGCCTCTGAGAGTCTTCCCGAGACGTCCTCTCCTTCTGTAAGAGGGTGGTCAGTGAGGGTCAGAAGTGTGGCCTAGGCGGGAGATCTGGACTGTGTGTGTAATTCCTGCGGGGTTAGATGCAGGTGCCACATGTCCCATCTTCCCCTTGGGGGCCTTGTCCCTGCTCACAAAGTCAGTGGAAGCACAGCCCCAAGGCAGGTGCCAAGCTTGCTCTCCATCCCACAAGGGGCCCCCAAATGCAGGCTGAGGCTTGCCTCTGCCGGCTGGTAGTTTCTCCCTTTCTGGCCCCAGGGCCACCTTGCTGTGGGTTCCTGAGATGAATGATCACCCCTCTTCTCACTCCATATTCCAAGGTTTTCAGATTGATGTCCAGCGTTCACTGGGATGCATCCCAGCAAGTTTCCAAAAATGCCTGCCAACTGCCTTCCTTCTTCACCCAGCGGGCGTGTGCTCAAAGCACTCTTTCTGCAGGAACCGAGGCTCTAGCTCCATTAACCACTGCCAGCGAGTCCCACCCCACTCTCCCCCCTCGCAGATATCCCCGTTCATTCTCAGGGGAAGCACCCGGCCCCTCCGGGATGGGTATGTGTGAGTGTACATGTGACTGTGTGTGCATGCCTGTGTGTGCATGTGAGGCATGTGATTGTGAGTGCATGTATTCCATGTGCATCGGTACACGTATGTCTGTGAGCATGTGTGCACCTGTGTGCATGTGCGTGTTTAAGTGCATGTGTTCGTTTGTGTGCATGTAAGTGTGTGCATGTGTGTGCATGTGTTCGTGTGTGAATGAGTGCGTCTGAGTGCAAGTGTGCATGTGTGTGCATGTGCATGTGTGGGTGCGTGTGTATGAGCGTCCATGTAAGCGTGTGCATGTGAGTGTGCATGTGTGTCCCCATGGGTGGGCTGCCTGGCGCAGCTGTGTCCTGCAGGAGCCAGTGGTCAGCTGGGGCTCCATATCTTCCTAGGACTTCTGTTGAAGGAATTTGGAGGAGACTGGAAGAGAAGTGTCCAGGCTCTAAGGAGAAGCTTCCCTTCATGGTGGCAAAATCAGGCTGTGTGTCTCCTCCCGTCTTGCCCCAGCTGCGGATGCAGGGTGTCAGAGCAAGGCGTTCAGGCCAGGCCGTGGGCTCCATCCAGGCTTGAACCATGTCCCCTGAAACCAGGAGGAGCCATTCAAATGCAGTTTCCTGAGGACAATGACCGCCCCAGAGAAGTTTCCTTCTTTTGTCCTGCCAATTTTCTAGGGAAGAAAGCTGCCTTTTCTCTGGAGGCTAGGAAGAGCCGTCTGGGGGACTGAAATCCAGCCCCTTTCTTTCTGTCTTTAATTTCCCTTCAAAGCTGAGCAGGAGAAAAACATGACTTTGGGTCCGAGGTCCGGTCGGCAGCATCAGGTCCTCAGCACCCTCCCCTCCCCTCACTGTGCTCTGAGCGAGCCCCACACGCACTGGAGAAAAGGCAGGAGGAAAAGGTTCAGAAAGAAAAGAAGAGGATGTTCTCCTCTTCTTCACTGTGGTTGACTCAGAGCCATTCGTCTCCAGAGCCAGAGAGAAGCTCTGTTTTTCCTCTTATTTGCTGAAAGAAGTCGGGGGCAACTCTTTTCCAGCACGCCTTGCCTAGAAAAGAGAGACGTTTTGTGCCAGCTGATTTTTAAACCACCTGGAAAAGCGAAGAACCTGCTCCGGGAATCTGTTCCCAGCAGCCCCACCCTGCGCCCCTTTCATTATCCTGGCAGTATGGGGGCTGCTTCTGACTGCATCCCCCAGCCCCACTGCACCCTGCGATTCTGACAGCAGCTCTCCAGTGTCTGATGGGCCCAGAAAAGAGAAACTGGCCGAGATGTTTAGATCCGGATGAGCGCCTGGAGTGCCCTGACGTCCCATGGTCAGGTTTCAGTCTGGATGCTGGGAACTGAGTGTTTATTCTATTCATTCCTGTAAGGCAAACTGAATGATGGAACAGCACGGACTGTCGAGCTTCGGTTTCCATGGAGCAGTCTTTGAAGAAAATGAAACATATCCAGAAACATCTTCACCAAGCTCTTTCCCTCATTTCCACTTTTCCTCAGTGAAAGGTGAACCGTCTTTCCCTTCCTGGGGCAGGAGAAACTCAAGCCAGTTACCTTGGAACCACAGCAACCCTCCCGAGGACCAGTAGGGTAGGCCCGGCCGCCAGCCGAGTGGCAGAGGGGTCCTCTCCCCAGATCAGCTCACGGAGGGTTTCTCAGAGTGAGCATGACGCTCACTCTGCCATTCGCCTTCCCTTCAACTTTTAACTTTTCACAAGTTTGTCCCCAGCTGTTAAAAAAAAGTGTTTATTGCAAAAAGTAAACGTTCACAACTAAAGCAAAATTCTCATCCTAACTGAAGTAGCTTCTGTTAACACTTTACTGCGCACCTTCTGAGGCATTTGCAGTGCAGGCAAAGTCAGAAACGTTCTTTTACATACACGGAATCGTGCCAAAACTATGACCTGAGATTGGTTGATTTCACTTAACAGCCCTGGACATCCTTCCATTGGAGTCTGCTCAGATCGCGGCCTTTCTGAAGACTGAATAGTATCGTATTGCTTAGATGAGCTACATTATTCCCTACTTTCCCATCGACACGTCGGGTGTATCTAGTGTTTTAATCTATCTGGAAAAAATATTGCAATTAAGGCATGCATACACACACACACACACACGAGGAGCACACACACGAGAGTTCCACACATGCACACACACATGACCAGTATACATGAGCAGTACACACGAGTTCGACACATGCACACACACACGAGCAGTACATGCAATAGTTCCACACGTGCACACACAAGAGCCGCACACACACTAGCAGCAAACATGAGTTTCGCACATAAGCGTGGTGCACATGTACACACACGCATGCATGAGACTGGCACACACACGCACGCCAGCGCGAATCAGACTAGCGTCCCAAACAAGGACAAGCCCGGTGAAGCTGTGCTCCTCAGCCTGATCCCGTTGGCCTGTTTCCTCCCCAGTGCTCCACTCAGAACACACGCACCTGCTGAGAGACGCGCTCACCTGCTTAGAGACGTGCTCCCTCCGCCAGACGCTCACCCGCTGAGAGACGCTCCCTCCCGCCAGACGCTCACCCGCTGGGAGACACTCCCTCCCTCCAGACGCTCACCCGCTGGGAGACGCTCCCTCTGGCCAGCGGCCCCTCCCTTCTACTTCACAGGTTTGTCCAGCACCAGGCCCAGTCGTGTCATCTTTTGCAGATACGAGTGAGGGACACGGCAGCGTTCCCTTGGGGCCCTCCCCAGGACCAGTCCTGAGCTGAGGACACTGCTTCCCAAAATGCAAAGGGAGCGCGGTCTCCACCTGGTGCCCGGCGCGGCTCCGAAAGCCTGGTGCTCGCCCTTGACTGGGCCTAAGCGAGGCGGTGTGTGTGAACTGCGGCTCCCTGTGAGGGGTGGGCTGGCGCTGGGGACAAAGCTGTCCTAACCCCAGGATGGACTTGGGAGGTCTATGAACTGGCTATTCTGGGGCCCAGTTCTCAGCTGTGCCTTGGGACCGCAGGTGCCCTTTTAAACGTCGGGGTGCCCGGGCCCTGATATGGGAAGCAGCTATGGTTGTTTCAGCAGGTCACCAGGCAGAGAAGCCCCAGCTCTCGCGAGAGGCCTGGCTGACCTGGTGCCGGGACGGACCCCTCGGGCCCCAGTGGCCACAGCAGCTATGTGTCCACTGTGAGTGGCTGGGTCTCTCAGCGGAGGGCAGAGCCCAGGGCAGCTGCTTCCGAGAACTC
The DNA here is from genome assembly GCF_030222135.1 of Aotus nancymaae. Taxonomy (NCBI): domain Eukaryota; kingdom Metazoa; phylum Chordata; class Mammalia; order Primates; family Aotidae; genus Aotus; species Aotus nancymaae. Next base: position 764,071 of record NW_026988425.1, read on the forward strand.
TCGTGAGTGCCATTTTAACTCCCCTACCACTTGCAGAACGAGAGTCCCTTCTTTGGAAGGAGGGCGGTGACAGCCGAGTTGCAGAGGCAAGGCTTATGTCTTCAGGCTGTTTTGGCCCCAGGGAAATCCCCGTGCAGCCTCCGTGCCTGGCCCCGGACTGTGCCCCACAGCCTGCCCCACAGTCCACCATTATCTCTGTCTACCTTATTTGCAAATCCTTCCAGCGAGGCGCTCGGCCAGTGGTTCCCAGAAGCCTGTGCCCGGCCCAGCAAGCGCTGCACGAGATTTTCCCCAGCACGCAGTAAAGACAGGACAGCAACTGCACCAGTGGAAGAATCTTCCCGAGGCAAAGGGAGCTCACTGCCCGGAGTGTCCTCCGCTCTGAGAACCCTCTTCCTGCTGCCCTGAGAATGAGGCCCCCACATAGGCCCTCCCATCATGGCGTATCGGTCCCTGCATGTGTGAAAAGGGAGCAATGTGCCATCGCCATAGGACATATGTGGGGACCTCATTCTTTGTTGGGCTAATAAGGAAATGCACCTGATTCAGTCTACAAGAGATTCTCCGAAACCAAAATGACCCCAGAACAATAAAGATTCAGGGTCCAAGGAAGTCTGTGAGGCACGTGTGAACAGGAAACGCTGGGAATTGGTAGTGCTTTTGTATAAAATGAGATTAGTAGTGAAATGCATTACATGAAAAAACAATGAACACTGTGTATTTATAGAAGACTGAACCCACCGTGGAACGAAAGAACCAAGCTACTCGTACCACAAAACATAGCTTTGAAAATATATAATACAAACTAGTTAATCAACAAATCCACAGAGACTTCAGCTGGCTCTCAGCCCTTCCTCGCTGGTGCAGAATTCTACCGTCTGCCTCCTCTCCATCCTGGCCCGGCATTAGCCCTGAAGATCAGGGTGCCCAGCCCAGACACTTCCTGCTCCCCACAGTGATCTTATGGCACTGAGCCAAGAGGACGCCCTGGCAGGGGGGCTTCTGGAACCAGGTGGCCTTTGCCAAGCCCATCTGCACCGCCTGTCCAGGCTCCCAGGCAGCATCAGGGCCTGTCTGGCCCGAGGGGAGGTGGAGTGCCCAGGACCTCCATACATGGGCAGGTGAGGGCTGAAATGTGTGGACTACAAGCCAGGCCCATCTTTCTGGGGAGAGCAGAGAGAGTGGCCCTGCACCCACCTGGGTGGTGGCCCGTCTGCACAAGCCGTGTCAGAAGAGGCATGGCTCCACCCCCAGCCTCTGCGATTAAGAACCCAGATGAACTAAGCTGTGCAGCGTCAGGCACCCCTCAGCGGCTCAGGAACCTCAGGTCTGTCCAGCGTGCATTTTGTTCTTAATAAAATACGGTGGTTTTTAACCCCTTTGAGCCAGAGCTCGTCTGCTCGGGTGAGGTCCCACAGAACATTCTGTCTCCCGACTCCCCCATCAGGTGTTCGCCCTGAGGACCCCTGTCTATCCCAGGATCTCATGGAGGAGAATCCTGGGTTTAGAGTCTGTTGTTCAGATGAAGAAAATGACTCCAGATCATGAGGCCCAGCTGAGCAGCCATGAGCAGGTGGGTGGGCACAGAGCCACCGCCTGGTCTTCGCCCAGTTTGTCCTGAGGAGATCGTTTCCGGGGTGAGTGCAGAGTGGACAGCCCACCCTCTGCTCTTAGAGAAACAGCGGGGAGGAGAAGGCCACAGTCCAACCTCCATCCCCATTTCCTGAGTGTCAGCCAGCACGATGGACTCTGCGGTCATTTCCAGAAGAGCTTGTGCAAGCAGGAAGCAGCTGGACAGTGGTGGCCTCAGAAAACCCATCTCCATCTCCATTCTTTGGACTTGGTGGATAGAGAGTGTCAGAGTTGAGCCAACCCTGCCTCTCGCCCGCCTCTCTCAAGTTGCCCAGTGTGGTGGAGATAGGGGGTCTGGAGGGACTGGTGACACCGGTTCAGCAGGGCCAGCGGGTTGTCCCCTCATGGCGCTTGGTCCCAAAGGCTGAACTGTGTCTGCGAATTGCAGAGATCCTTACACAGCGAGAAGCTTTTATAAATGGGGGGTGCCTGCAGACCTGGCGACAGAGTGAGACTCTGTCTCAAAAAAAAAAGAAAAAAAAATCTAAAGCAACTGAACTTTTGCCAGGCGTAGTGGCTCACGCCTGTAATCCAAGCACTTTGGAGGCCAAGGCGGGCAGATCACCTGAGGCTGGGAGTTCAAGACCAGCCTGACCAACATGGTGAAACCCCGTCTTTAAAATAAAATTAAAAAAGAATACTTAAAAAAATTTTTTTTACTATGTAGAGATGTTAAGCTTCTGTAAATCAAAAAGCAGAGCCAGGCAGGATGGTTCGCGCCTGTGATCCCAGCACATTGGGAAGCCAACGTGGGCGGATCATCTGAGGTCAGGAGTTTGAGACCAGCCTGGCCAACATGGCGAAATCCTGTCTCTACTCAACACACAAAAATTAGCTGAGCACGGTGGCATGCGCCTGTAGTCCCAGCTGCTTAGGAGGCTGAAAGAGGAGAATTGCTTGAACTCAGGAGGCAGAGGTTGCAGCGAACCAAGACTGCGCCACCGCACTCCAGCCTGCACGACAGAGTGAGACTCTATCTCAAAAAAAAAAAAAATCAAAAAACAAATAAATGTAATAGCAAACTGGGTGAATGTTTGCAGCAAAATTGCAGAGAAAACACATCCCTCACAGAGGAAAAGCTCTTACCAATCAAGAAAACAGCACCATCATAAAGAGAAATGTAACCACAGGCGTTCAACATAGACACCAACCTCGTCCACGGCCGAAGAAAAACGCTGAAGCCATCATGAGACTTCATTTTTCAGTCTCCTGCAGTTTGGAAAGGCAACGAGTTTGCCCCTGTGTGGCTGGCGGGCACGTGAGCTGGCACCAGCTTTCTGGCACCTGCCCCTCTAAGAACAAAAGCAGCTCCATCCCTCTGTCCGGGAAGCTCGGCGATCAGTTAGAAATGTGCACAGGAACGTTACCTGCAATGGCAAACCCCAAACAGTGGGGAGGAAGTGGTGACACCCACGCGCCTACATTTGGACCCTGGAGCACCAGGCAAAAGTGTAAATTGCACTTTTAAAGAATATTTGAACATTGAGAAATAAGAATACAGTCCCAAGACCTCCAACTGACTAAACGAACCCCTCCTTGGCGAAGGGGACTCCAGAGAAAGCTTAAACACAGGGTTCCCAGCCACGACGGGGAGGGATGCCGGACAGGCCTCACGATGCCCCTCCCTCCCCAACCGCTGCCATTTTCTCTCCTCAGCATAAACAGAAAACAGCCCTTCTGAGAGATTTGCCAGACGCCCCGCCCCTCCTGCAGTTTTGACACGACCACAGACCCCAGCTGCGGGCTGGCTCTGGCTGGTCTAGAGGCTGCATACAGGAGTCTCTGCGCCCTTCATTCCACCTTTTGCCGTACCAACGCACTGAAAAGTTAAGTCACCGCCCCGAAGTGAACACGGGACACATGCAGCACACACGTGAGCTCACCATGCACGCGTGCCCCTCAGCCTCGCCGAGTGCTCACAGCGCCTCCTGCCGCCTCTCAGCCACCCTTCCCACCCCAAAAGGGCCTGCTCCTGACTTAGGGCGGAGGCCACGCCTCCCAGCCCGTGGACGGCTGCTTGCAGGCTGCGACCCTGCGAAGGAACAAACCTCTCCCTGCCACGTGTGTGAATCCCACGGATCTTCAGTTGACAACATGTAAGGAAATGAGCATGTCGTGACTTTCAGTAAAAGAAGTAGGAAACAAAACTGCAGATAATTAGGTGATTATCGTGGGAGACGGGAATCTGTAGGTGGGGGAGGGAATTTTTATTTTGCTCTTCGTATTTTTCCACATTTTCAAATTTGTTTTACAATGATCATACAGTACTTTCATAACAAGGAAAAAGAATAAACGTTTTATTTTACAAAACCACAATCTGGAAAGAGTAATTGTGATAAATGTGTATGAGTGAATTTTCCGCAGCAGTGAGAACGGATGAGGCGTCCACACAGCAGGTCTTCAGAACACCAGGCGCGGCTGCTGGTATCGGGCGGCTTTGGCTCCTCTCCCACTGGGCAGGGGTGGGAGAGGCATCAGACCCGGGAAGGGGCGCAGTCCATGGGCCCCACTGGATCGAGGCAGTGCCCTCCACTACATCGGGCCTGCTGGAGACGGCCGCACTGGCCCAGCTCTGCCCAAGCAAACGCACCCCAGTGTTGCCTCCAAGGCATCCGCCAGGTCCTCACCTCACCCCCTGCCCCAGTTACTTCTGGTCTTCTTATCAGAGAAACATTCAATATGGCCATATTTTTCAATAGCTGCTTGAGTCAGGCTCACTTGATTGTGATAGCTCAGAAGATGGGTGATCAGAGAGAGAGAAGAGGAAGTGGGGAGGGGAGAGGGAGCGAGGGGAGGGGGCTGTGGGAGGGCGTTTCCTGGCCCGGTTCCTGCTGGTTCAGACTCAGTCCGAGTTTCCTGAACCCATGTTCTGGAATGTCTGGTGCTGCCACAGGGTAAGGAGGCGGCTCCCAGCCACGTGGGTGAGGACATGAGTGCACTCTCTTCCTGGCTGAGCCGAGTTCCCACCAGGCCCAGGACTTGTTCACAGAAGCAGCTTCTCAGGCAAACCACACGGCACTCCCAACCCCTGCAGAAGTGCCTCCTCTCCAGCTCGACCACAGAGCCAGAGCTGTGGCGGCACCGGTGCTGTGGGAAGTGCCTTCAGTAGCTGCGGCCCTTCACCCATCCCTGTACCTGCCTGTGGCTTGGCAGGGAGTTTGCTGCTTGCATTTTGTGACCCTCGGGAACCAACTGTGCCTTCTAAACACACGGTGGAATCTGACACCAATGATGCATGGGAATGCTTTTTCCCCTGGAGACAGACTTTCCAAGTATCCTACATTGGTTCAGTGGGGCCTTCCAGCAGCTATCCCAACTCAGAGCCAGACCTGCAGGCCCAGGGGCCAAGACAGAGCCCTTCCCCAGCAGCCTTGAAGATGGATGGAGAGCACCATCCCTGTGTTTGCTGTGAGTGTGCAGGATGACGACGGATGTGTGGGCAGAGCCAGGACCGTACTGCCCAGGGAGGCGTCGACGCTTTACGGCATCCAGACAGTTTGCGAGGCCCGACAGGCTGCTCCCGTGGTGGGACAACCACCTCGTGCTGCAAATCCTCTGACAAATCACTAAGCCTTGAAGCGAGGAGTCTCTCTGGAGCGTGAGCCCATTCCCCCAGATGCTGACTCGGATAGCTGAGGACCCAGTCCTGCCTCAGCCATAGGCAGCCTCTTCCTTGGAATCCAAGCACATTGCTGCCACCTGTGCAGATGGTGGCAGAGACCTCAGGCCGCCTTGCAGGAATGCCTGGCCCCACTGCCCACGGTGGGGAGCTGGACGTCCAGGGCAGGGAGGTCTGGCTCTCACATTCTGCAGAAAAGACTCTGTGTCCACCTGGGGCCCTGTGTGGGCAGTGGGGTCAGGGACACCTCGCTGCAATTCATTGTTCTGGCAGTGGGGTGGGAAGAGCCTCTTTTAGTAACTCCCAAAACTGCCACTGGAGAGGGGATGCTGGACGTGGCCAGCAAAGAAACGATAATACAAGGACTGCTCAGGTGCCCTGCAAGCAACAGGCTTGGCCCAGCAGGCGCCATTCAGACACGCGAGCAGGCCCCATTGGAGAATCCCAGAGAGAGGGGTCCCTCCGGCGCCCAGCTATACCAGCTCCACTCCACAGCTCGCCCAAGATGGACATGGGGACTTCAAATCGTGGTGTCCAGTTTTAACTAAACGAACTCCCCAGAAACTGGACCCATGACTTTATAAGGCTTTTGCTCAGGAGCCCTGGGCTGCAAGGAACATTTACGGGGTAGGTGGGCCCAGGCAAGGAGGCAGATGGAGGCAGCCCCTTGTGGTCTGGGTCTGCGCTGGGAAATGGCCAGCAGGATTCTTCTTAGAGGCAAGCTGGAGGTTTTTATGTCCTGGCTTGGAGGGAGGACTATACAATCCCCCTCAGAGACCTGGGGATGGAGGGACTGGACCCTTCCAGCCACCTGTGCTGAGCCCATCTGATGCCTTGTAAGGGGCTCCTAAGGGGCAAGAGGTGGAAGTCTCCTGGGCCATGCCCTGAACAGACACCACCCTTTCTGCTCCTTTGCAAAGATGACTCTCAGGATCAAGGAGCTGGTGGCCTGGTCCCTGCAGGAGGGAAGGGAGGGCCAGCTTCCTTCCCTGAGAGCTGTGGGAAGATGTCCCCCAGCCCTGGCCTTGGGAGAAATTCCCTAATCCTCATGGTGAGTGCCGTGCCTGGTCCCCTCATCTCTCTGGGGAAGAGGTGATAAATGCTGCTGAATTTCCCTGACTCAGGCACAGTCACTTACACATCCTTGTCACAACCTGGGCTGCAAATGCTGCACCACGCGTTCTCAGCGTGAGTGAGCGCTGTCTGTCTGGGGGAGCCTGCCGCCTGTGGACGCCCGTCAGGATAGAACTCGCAATCTGCCCTCCACTGCCTACCATGTGGTCCTCAATGGCCCCAGGCCTCCTCCTGCCAAGTACCCGCGGGCTTCTGTGCCCACTGCAATCTCATCGTAGTAACATTCATGATGTGGTGAAGACTTGAAGAAAAAGATGTTAAATGAGGGGATCTTTCCTCAAAGGAGAAAGCCCCTTTTGTGGGCTGAGAATTGGAGACTGAGGACTGGCTTGTTCCCTGAGTCCACGCCCACTGCTGCAAGGAAGATCCGCATGTGTTCCCAACCCAATCTGCCTGGTATCTGCGCCTGGGCACTGGGCAGGGGAAGAAGTGGGTCCTTGTTGCCGGGACCCTAGGGAGTCAGGCCACAGAAAGGGCCTCCCCCACCACAAGAGCTGCACGACCTGTTAAAAGGGCCGAGGCCCTGACTTGGAGGTAATGACAAAAGAAAAGAAAAAAAAAACATAAAAAAAACGTGGAGGCCGAGGTCTCCATCTTAAAGATAACTGGCTTTAGGCCAGGCTCAGTGGCTCACGCCTGTAATCCCAGCACTTTGGGAGGCTGAGGCTGGCGGATCACTTGACGTCAGGAGTTCAAGACCAGCCTGGCCAACATGGTGAAACCCTGTCTCTACTAAAAAAAAAAATTGCCGGGTGTGGTGTTGCACACCTGTAATCCAAGCTATTCTAGTGGCTGAGGCAGGAGAATCGCAAAAACCCAGGAGGCAGAGGTTGCAGTGAGCCGAGAGCGCACCACTGCACTCCAGCCTGGGCGATAGAGTGCTCCAGCCGCCTGGGCAACAGAGAGAGACTCCATCTCAAAAAAAAAAAAAAAAAAAAAAAAAAGGTAAGTGAGATAAGCAGCTTTGTGAGCCCAGGGCTGGGGACTGTCCTGGGTGGCTATGACGCGGTAGGACCAGCTTACCTGCTGTCCCTGGAAACTTGGGACTCGGGCAGGTAACAGTAGCCGTGTCTCAGCACTGCCCCAGGAACTCGGGACCCTAGGTGGGGAGTGGACAAGGGCACCTTCCTTCCTTCTCGGGGCTGATGGGCACAATGAAGTGCCTTCTGCATGCACCCAGGGTGGGAGGCAGGGCACTCAGGGGCGGCAGCAGGTGTCCCAGCAGGAGGGAGGACGCACCGTGGTGAGAACCATCAGGAGAAAGTCTGGCATTGCATGACCAGGCTGGAGAGGGGGAAGCCCCGGGGCCAGGCCACAGAGAGGCATCTCGAGGCCCACCAGGTGGCGGGGACATCCCTCAGGGAGCATTCACTGCACACCCACTGACAACACACACAAAGACATGCGGATTCTTCTAGAAGCAGCTCAGAACCACACAGGGAAGATGGCAGTGCAGTGGAGAAGCAGGACCCAAGGCTGACCACACTGAGCTGAGGGGAGGACGAGACTGAGCCCCTTCACCTGGAAGTGAGAGCAGCAACTCACTGCTGATTCACTCTCATTTCCAACCGGGAGAGGCTTTCCTCCAAGCCAGAGCTGATAAGATACAAAGACTAAGACGAAAACCCCAGGTCGGCATAAGATAAATATCACTAAATTACAGCGAGTGTTTAGGTGGAGAGGACCTCAATGATCACAATTGACTCCCACACACGTTTCTCCGCAGCTGGGCTTCCTTCACTACTCACTCAGATTCCAGGGTTATTTTAAAAATCATGGCCAGGTGCAGTGGCTCACACCTGTAATCCCAGCACTTTGGGAGGCCGGGACAGGACGATCACTGGAGGTCAGGAGTTCGAGACTGGCCTGGCCAACACGGTGAAACCCATCTCTACTAAAAATACAAAAACTAGCCTGGCGTGGTGGTGCACACCTGTAATCCCAGCTACCCGGGAGGCTGAGGCAGGAGAATCACTTGAACCCGGGAAGCGGAGGCTGCAGTGAGTCAAGATCACACCACTGCACTCCGGCCTGGGTGACAGAGTGAGACTTTGTCTCAAAACAACAAGCAAATCGCACACACGGGACTCCAGGAAGGCGGCCTCTCACATCACTGCCATCTGCCCGGCTACAAGTGATGGCCGTGTTTCGCCTGTGCACGGGTGTGTACGCCCAGGTGAGCTTCTCTCCTGCCCATGAATTGTGCCTTCCACCTGCCCCCGCTGCCCGGCCTGCAAGGCCCTTTTACAGACCTTACTTTACTTCGACTGATAAAAACCAGAAAAACCCCAAAACAAATGCCTACAAAACTGGGTGGGTTTTTTTCCTTCTGGGTCTCTAATCACAAATTTGCATGAAAGATTTGCACAAATATTTACCTGAAACTGAAAGAGGTGTTTCCTCAACCGTAAATCGTGGCCAGTGTGGGTCTCTTTGAAGCAATTTCCCTTGAGAAGCGCGTGGTTATTAAATTTAATAGTCGATGCAGATGATTCATCTTTCGGACACAGTCAGAATGATGGCTGAAGATAAATACACAATTATCCTTCTAAGTATCCAGTGGTCTGGCAACCTTCCAGGTGTGCCAGGAAACAGGTGTGCCTGCTTCAGATTCACCTCCCTTTTAATAGTTTTAACAGCCAATGTACCAGAGGTGATATCACAACGACCCTGTGATTCAGAATTAGTGTCATGGCAACACCTGGGGAGTGCGGGCAGCAGCTGAAATGCCAGGCACTCGCGTGTGGCCGCCACATGAACTTCTTGTTCACGTCTTGGAAGGAAGTCCATAAATGCCAAAGCCTGTGAGTCTGCAGGGAAACCCGGTGCCCGTGGGAGGCGCAGCCAACGCCTCAGGGGTCAGCACTGCTGGGCGGAGGCAGCACAGCCAAAGAGAGCTGGACGCGAACCACGCGGTCGGTGTGCAGGTGACACCGAGTGCATCCTGTGCACTTAAAAACACAGTGATCTATCCGCAAGTTAAGAGCAGGCACAGACGCACACAAAGGGGAGCACACGTCAACCCGGGTGCCATCCTCCTGCGTGGGGCCGATCTGCCAGGGCCAACGCAGCATGGGCAGGGCTGGGAAACAACCCCGTCAAGCGCTGTGAGACTGCGCCACAGTAGCGTTCTGTCCCATGTCAGGCACGCAGAGACCAGCCCGAGTGTGAATGTCAGTCTTGCCGGCCACCTCAGGTCCCGAGGCTCACAGCTTTTCTCGCAAGATAGGGACAAAGCTGGGCAGCAAAGAGGTGTGCGGGCTCCTCATGTGCGCCCATTTCAGCTCCAGCCGCAGCCTCCGGCCAAGACAGCGTCTTCCAAAAAGCTCCCCATGCCAGGGCACAAGGGGGCCATGTGGGTAACCCCCCAGATAGGCACCGAGGAATGAGAGCTAAGCAGACCCTGGCACAGTTAGGGCTTGAGGAACATCTCACTTTATAGTGTTACTACTCAGCTATCTCCTTTTATATAATCCTTTACATAATCATGTATTAGTTTATAGAACTAGGGCTTGACGAATCCCTTTGTATAATCCTCTACATATAATCATATAACAGTTGATAGTATGAGTGCCTAAAGAATATTTCCCTACATATATACCTATAATTATACCTTAGTTCATAATCGGAGGAATGCCTAGAGCAGACACAGTGCAGAGCATGATTTAAGGGAAAACAGTTACACCAGGACAAGAACCCATGGCCCAGGTGGCAGCGTTCAGTATCGTAAAGACACCCGCTGTATGGCAGGCTTGGGGCGAGAGCCACTCCTCCCGATAAAGGAGTTGTAGGACCTTGCTCCAGTTCTTGTGGAAGGCTGCCCTCAGACCGGCAATCCACCTTGGTGACTGTGAACTTTATCAGCTCTTGCTACTGTGCTGCTTGAAAAGCATCTTCCCATAGAAGCCACTGGAAGCTGCCAGAAGGTGGCGGTAACCCTGACAGCTCTGTCACTGCTGTGTGACTTAAAGCATCCTCCTATAAATCTTCTTAGAAGTAGTTTCCCATAGACAGAAGTATTGCACACTGCACCCTCTTCACTGCGCACGGCCCACCTTCAAGCCTCGGTGACCTAATGGGGGTGGACCCCTTACTGCACACGGCCCTTGCCTTCATGGGAACCCACCCCTTGCTGTGCACTGTCCACCTCCTGGCCTAGGTGACCCAATGGGGGTGGACCCCATGTTTTATTGCTCACGACCCTATCACTATCGTTAAAGATGACTTCACTCACTGCCCTGCCCCCAACCTATACACAATAAATACTCACGTTTCTGGACATTCGGGGCCTCGCCTGACTCCGTTCATAGGTGGCGTGGCCCCCCCAAGCCCAGCTGCGTTTTCCTTGTACTTCTGTGTCCTGTCTCTTTATTTCTCGGATCCTGCGCCTCAGCGTAGCATAAGGCTCACCCCACAACCCTGTGGGGCCCTCAGCCTTACAGGTCACGCCAGGCCTTCCAGACATGCTGCACCGTGACATCACGCCATGGACACCCAGCAACAGAGGACACCCCTCACTCCACGGACACACCTCACACAGGGACGCCCCTCACTCTATGGACGCCCCTCACACAGGGACGCCCCTCACACAGGGACGCCCCTCACACAGGGACGCCCCTCACACAGGGACGCCCCTCACTCCACGGACACCCCTCACACAGGGACACCCCTCACACAGGGACGCCCCTCACACAGGGACACCCCTCACTCCACGGACACCCCTCACTCCACGGATGCCCCTCACACAGGGACACCCCTCAGGGACACCCCTCACTCCACGGACACCCCTCACTCCACGGACGCCCCTCACACAGGGACACCCCTCTCTCCACGGACGCCCCTCACACAGGGACACCCCTCACACAGGGACGCCCCCCACACAGGGACGCCCACAAAACCGGACGAACCCGGCTCTCAGGACGGTGGCGTCGCGGTGGGAGCGGGTGAGGCCGGTGAGACTCCCGAGTCCGTCCCACCCCGAGAGCGCGCGCCTGTTCGGAGCCCGGGGTCCCGGGATGCTCCCGGTGGGGACCCGGCGGCGCCCGCGGAGGACGAGGAGGAGGGGCCGCAGCGCCCGCGTCTCCACCACGCGCTCCTGAGCTGCGGGCCGGGGCAGGGCGGACTCCGGGCGGTTCTTGTGGGTCCCGCGGCTCCGCCTCCGCCCGGAGACCCGGCCCTGGGTGAGATGGAGAGGCCGCCGGGGAAAGCTCCTCTCCGGGCCGGCTTCGCCCCGCGCGGCCGGTTGGACGTGCTGGGAACGGATTGTATCAGCGGCGACACTGTCCTCGGGGCTCCGCGGCCCAGATCGGCGGGGCGGGGACGGCTGTGGCCCTGGTGGCCACCTGCACGCTCAGATCGGAGCCCCCACACTGGGCGGCGCGGGCCCCGGGGGTCCAGGCTGCTCCTGGAGCCCAAGCCGCGCGGCAGCCGCTGGGCAGCCCCGGGGGCCCCGTGTCCCTTGCTCCGGCGGCCGTGGGCGCCCGTGGGCTGTCCCCGCGTGCACTGGCCTGCCCCAGCAGCGGCGGCTCCCACCGGAGGGTCCCAGCCATCTCGGGCGCACGCAGAAAGAAAGGCGAGGCGGGCGGCCGTGGAACCCGGGGACCGGGCGAAGTCCCTGCAGGGCTTCTCGGCAGAGTCCCCATCCCCCGGAGGAGGCGGCAGGTGTCTGCCCCGCAGACGCCCCGGGAGAGGACACTCAAGCTGGCGTCCGCACTGGCCCCAAGGCCTCCAGGGAAAGTAGACGGGTGCTCACGGCAGCCACCACTGAGGCAGCACCAGGAAGGTGTGGGGGGTCCCCAGCGGGCCCGCAGAGGGCAAAGGCGTGGGCACGCCAGAAAGGAAGGCCAAGGGGAGCAGAGGGAAGCCCCTCTTCGTGGAATGGCGGAGGCGACCAGGCTGCCCAGTGACGCAGACATCTTAAGGGGCTAGGTGATTGTGAACTGGCCTGGGGGTGGGGTCTCCGGGCCTGGAGCTGGTGACCCCGGCTCTGGAGCGACCCCAGGCGGGCTGTGCCCCCCTCCCCAGAGATGGTACGGCATGGGGGGCGGGGAAGAGTACAGTGGGCGTTAGGGGCATAGGGGCCACTTAGGGTTGCCGTTTGAGCTGAAAGTGGGGTCCAGATTCAGCTCTGCAGTGCCCCCCAACCCCCACTGTGGGGTCCAGCAGGCGGGAACACCCTGAGGACACTCAGGAGGTGAGGGTCAGGTGTGTCCTGCCAGGTGGGAGCTCCGGACCGTCTGGGAAGGAATGGGTGAATCGGCTGCTCTTACTCCCCAGCTCCTGCCCAGAGGAGCCCTGGGGGATCCCATCCCTCCGCCTCAGACGACTCAGAGGACTCTCAAGACACCAAGCCCACGTAGAAGGAGGGCACACAGCCCTGATCTGCCAGCAAGGGGGCTGAGGGTCAAGCTGTGGGCCTCGTGTGCTGGCAGCGTCCTGGGTCAGACACGTGGAGACACTCTGTACTTTAATGGGTGAATTGTATCTCAGTGAAGCTGTTAAAGAGAAAATGTAAAATCTTTGCCTGGTAACCCGAGTTCACTGGAATGCACAGGAGCTTCTGCTGTTTGGACTCTGCCTGTGCCTGGTTCCAGCTGCCAAGGTGGGTGCGAGGGCACGGCCGTCAGTGCAGGCCCAGCCTCACGGGCTCCTCCAGCCCGGGTGCTCCGTGGCGTGTGGTGTTGGTGCCACGGGTGCCCCCGCTCCATCTGCCCTCTCAGGACACTTCCTCCCCAGTCCCCTTGACATCCGCATTTAACAAGGACTGGAGCTCAGGCAGCAGAGGAGTGAGGCACAATGGCCCTTCCCCGCCTGGCTGGGGCACCTCAGCCAGCCTCCCACAGTGGGGCCTCCCCAGGGTCTTGGGAGGAGGGCCCATGCGTGTGTGAGGCAAGGCTCCCAGCCACACAGGGGTCACGAGCCCACCAGCAGATCTTCACCCAGGGTGGCTCACCAGTCCTCAGGTCGGGGCGGGACCTAGACGGGTGGAAAGAGCCGCGATCCGCAGGCCGTGCTACTTGGCCTAACGTGTAGTTAACAGCACCGTCATTGCCACACACTCATAGGACCCTGAGACCACAGGAGATGATGGCGTTACTTTCTAAGTTGGGAGTTAAAGACCACATGGGGTAGTGCGAGGGACAGAGGGGAGAGAGGAGGGGCTGGCAGAGCCTGGGAGGGAGGCCCCAGCCCTGAAGCTGGACGCCCGGATGCTACACCCAAGGGCACTCCCAGCCCAGCCCAGGCAGGGCCTGGCCGGATGCAGCCTTCTTCCAAGGGCCAGAGCCGTCCGCCTGCAGGAAGCGGCCCCTCCACTGGGGCTCCTCAGGCAGGACCACTCCCAGCAGGGTCTGTGCACCCTTGTTCACGCGCTCACCTGCAGCTCAGGTCCCGCGGACAGCTGACACGGGGCTCTGCCAGGCTCGGGGCAGGCTTCTGCTTCAGCCACCTGAGCAGCCTAGGCCTCTGTAAAATGGAGTGATGGCGGCATCTGCCCCAAGAATGGGAGGCAGTGATTAGGGTGAAAGGGCTCGGCTGGAAGTCAGCTCCAGACGGGCAGGTCGGCACCGGGCGGCTGCGGGGCCGCACTGCTCAGTTGAGAGACCGGGTTCCAGCCAGGGGAGTAAGAACAGAGATACCGGGTGGGACCTGCGCCAGCTCAGCGTAGGCCTGGCAGGGCGGGATCTGGGCAGGTGAGAGGTCCCCCACCACCAGCCGCGGAGCTCCACCTCCAGGTTCAGGACCTGCCCTGGCATTAGGTGGGGTCACTCACTGAGGTTGGAGACGTGTTGTGGGGGGCGGGGATGCTGAGCTTGCTCTTGGAAGGCTGGGGAGAGAATGTATCAACGCGACAGGGCTTGGCAGGGAGGAGGTTCGGGGGAGGGAAGCCAGAAAAGTCCCAGAAACAGGAGCAAGCTGGGGTTCCAGGAGGAGGGGAGGGAAGTTGGTTCCTCTGAAGGTCAATAGGGAAGAGAGCCCTGGGTGCCTAGCCAGGGTAGGAGGCGGGGAGGGGGTCCACGGCAGGGTCCTAGGGGAGGGGTCTCCAGAGCCACCTGGAGGAGCTTGAGATGAGGCCAGGGTGGGAGCTCAGGCCACTGAGTTGGACACGTGGAGAAGGCAGCGCAGGTGGCCTGGCCGGAGGCTCCCACACCCTCAGGGCCCAGGTTGGCGGAGATCCTGCCCAAACCAAGGGCGAAGCAAGCGGGTGCAGGGCCCCTCCAGCTGCGGAGGAGCAACGATCGTTCTTCATCCATGTGGGGCGCCACGGGAGGGCGGGGATCTGGTCCTGCACGTAGACCCCGCCCTGGGCTGCCCACACCCCCACCCCCTCCCCCGCAGCCAAGGGAGGCGGGTCCTCCCCTTTAACGGGAGGGGCCCTCAGGCTCCTCTGGAACTGGGGATCCCTGACCCAGGACGGCCTGGGGAGGGGTCGGAGCTGACTCCCGCCAGGCTCCGCTGCAGCCCCTGACCGCCCTCACGGGTGGCTGGGCCGGGTCCTCGCCGCTCTGGGGACTCTGGGCCGGGGGCCGGGGGCGGGGCCGCTGCGCTGCGGGAAGCGGCCGCCGGGGGCGCTGCGGGAGCCGCGGTTAAAGCCCCGGAGCGGGCGCGCGCGCTCAGAGCGAGTCGGGCCGCCGCCCCCCGCGCCCCGCGCCCCGCGCCCCCAGCCTCCGCCCCGCGGCTGCACCTGGCGCGCCCCGGCCCCCGCGCGGCGCAGAGCCACATTCGCTCACCGCCGCCCGAACCCCAGCTTGCTCGCCGTGCACGCGGCCCCGGCTCCGGAACTCAGCGCTGCACCTGAGCGCGGGCCCGGCGGGGCGCGGGGGCCATGGGGAAGCTGCAGTCCAAGCACGGTGAGCCGCGGGCCGGGGGGCGGGGCGGGGGCGCGGGGCCGCCTCTCACCGTCGCTTCCTCTCCCCGCGCCGCAGCCGCCGCCGCCCGCAAGCGGAGGGAGAGCCCGGAAGGTGAGCGGGCGGGCGGGGGGCGGGGGCCGCGACCCGGGCCGGGACCCTCGGAGCCCGGAGTCCGCGCGCGTCCTGCCTGGAGCCCGCGGGGCTCACGGCGCGTCTCCTTCCCTCCTCCGTGCGGGTTTCCCGTGCGTCCGCCCCCGGCCCGCAGGGGACAGCTTCGTGGCGTCCGCGTCCGCGAGCGGCCGCAAAGGCGCGGAGGAAGCGGAGCGACGCGCGCGGGACAAGCAGGTAGGCGGCGGGGCGGCGGCTGGGGTCGCGCTGCGCACCTGCCCGGGGCAGAGAGTGATGTCGGAGCTGTTCCTCGAGTCACACGGGGACAGACGGGGCGTGGGCCGCCATGGCCGCACGAGTGACTTAGGGGCCAGGAGAGCTTGTCCCTCCCCGGCCTCCAGGACGTCTGGGGGTCCCATGGGGCGAGGCCTTGTGGGTGTCCCGTGCTGGGTGGTGGGTGGGGGAATAGGAATTCCTGGTCCTAGGCTGGAGGCGGGGTGGGGACTCCATGTTTCGGGCTGGAGGAGCTGGGGAAGCGCAAGGGGCTGGACCTAGACGTCCTGTATTGAGGGTCCTGGGGAGCACGACTGCAGCACCCCAGCGGGAGGAGCTGGGGGACGGGCATCGCTGGCCATCGCCTCCGTGCTCGCTCAGCAAACATGGCCAGAGTCCGAGGCGTGGTGCCTCCCATCTCTGGGAGGGGTGACCACAGGCGTGCCAGAGTCTCAGGAGACAGGGACATCTGCACAGCTGGCGCCACCTAGACTGCAGGGCTGGCTCAGGACCCAGGTGGCCCTGAGGGTGGGTGAGGAAAGCGCTATGTCTAGGAGCGGAGAATCGTCCAGGCCTGGGGCCCTGGAGGGACCTGGGGTGAGTGTTTGCTGAGGTGAGAAAGCTGACCTGAGACGTCATCGATGTCAATATGAACTGGATCTGTGTAGACAGCCCCACCAGGTGGCCAGGCCCCCACCTGCCCCCTGCTTCCTCTCCGCTGTCCCCAGAGGTCCCCAGACACAGAGCACGCCGGGTACGCAGTCAGCTTCCTTTCTGGAAGGTCATTGTTCTGTCAATTGGTCAAAAAAAGCGTTGTGTGTTCAGAGACATTTTCTCTAGCTCTGTCTAGAGAAGGGGCTTAGGTTTGCTTGGAAATTAACATGCGGTAGAGTTAGGATTGGTGCTTCCTGAGAGTGACCGTCTAACACCGGTGATGGTGGGATGCATGCTCTAAGGTACAGAGACTTGGCTGGTCCTGTGAGCCTTTGTCTGGGATTGGGAGACCAGGGTGAGGCCATCCAGGGAGCTGCCCTGCCCGTGGGTGATGAGGTCTGTGAAGCTCTGGAGAGCAGCCTGTGAGGGATCCGGAGTCCCTGGGGTCACGCGTGGTGAGGATGAGTGGTGCCATGGCCCCTGCGCACTTGTGTGGCTGTTTTTAAAGTGTTAGTGACTGTGGGGAGGATGGCTCCAGTCCTGAGCACAGGCTGCCGCGCACCCTCGCCCTCACCGCCTGGTCTGCGGGACCAGCTTTAATTTTCCTGGTGCTCCCTGAGGCTGACAGAAAACGGTTCTGAAGACGAGAGTCACTGTTAATTGGAATGTTGCTGTGAACAGAGCACGGACTTCCATTAAGCAGCCCCGAGGAGGATGCACAGAGGCTAACCCCAGAGGCAGCCTTGAAGCGGACACTCCTCACAGACCCACCTGTGCATCAGGGAGGCTGTGGCCCTGGAGGGCTCTTGCCCACGTCTGCAGGAGGCAGCGGGCACAGCTCTGATTGGCCCATCTATGGCAGGTCCGAGCTTCCAGGATGCACTCACAGGTCCCGCCCCCGTGCCACAACCGTTCTGAGTGTGCCCACATGGCGCCTGTCTCCCAGAAGGAGGCAGCCTCACAGGGAGCCGGGATGGCTGCAGCCGTAAGACCTGCTGGCTCGGGCCAGGGCCCAGGCCTTCACCTGCCCTGGCTTCCGGCAAACTCCCTGCCCTCAGCACGGCCTCGCTCACAGGAACCGGGAGCTCAGCCCCATCATGTGGCTTGGTGTCTTCTGACTGGAGCCAGCCACAGTGCCCCAGACGCTCACACGCCAGCAGCTGGCCCTCCCCCAGAGGCAGGGGTGGGGCTGCCCCTTCCCGGTCGCTGGGCACCCAGGAGCCACCGCCCACCTGTCCTCTGTGGGGCCAGAGGGCTGGATGTGCCAGTGGGAAGCCCAGGTCTCAGTCAATGGGAGCCGCTTCTTGTAGAAGATCCTGGGAAATTCTTTATGGCTTCATGGGCAGTGTGCACACCATGGCATCAACACAGAAGCGGGGTGGGGGCAAGATACACATTTGCAGGAGGGACTCGGGCCGGCGCACGTGGCACGTGGGACGAGAGACGAGGCAGCGTGGACCACACTCTGCTCGGTGCTCCACCACGTGCCACGCAGAAAGAGAGGCTGTCGGTGCCCCAGCCCAGCCAGCTCTGCATTTGGGGGTGCAAGCCACCCCAACATGTCCAGGAGAACGGCAGCCTCCAAAGGGAGCAGGGGCGCCTGGGGACGCCTCGGGCACAGACTCCGAGGGCCGACCTTCTGTCTTCTGTGACCCGCGTTCCAGGACCCTGTGGGCTCGTGGGGCTGAGGCCCACGTGGGGCCTTGTCAGAGCCGACGGCAGCTGCGGGGCATTGTACCCACCCTTTGCTTTCTCTTTGGTGCCCTCTGTGTGCCCGGCCCTTGGATACAGGCATTCGTGTTCCTACCCTGGTATGTGGCCGGGCTGTGCGGCGATGCTGGCACAGACATCCACAGAGGGTCCTGCACAGAGGAAGCGGAAGGACATTGCCAGGCTACCTGCCATCCGCCCCCCTGTTGTGGAAGGCGTCGAGGTCACCTCTGGGCACGCAGCCGATGGCACCTGATGCCCAGCACCTGAGAGTCATGGGATGGGCCAGACACCATGTGTGTAGTCTCGCCCCAGCCTGGCTTGGGGCCACCGAGGGCCATGTGTGCACCTGAGTTGTCCTTCACCAAGTACGGGCATTCTCCATCCCATAGCTAGGGCTCCGGGGTGGTGAGTGAAGAGGCTGCTGCCCATGCCCGGCCGTGAGGCTGGGGCAGTGGATCCGTGCTGGCCATGGTGGAGGCTGGAGGCTGGCCAGTGGCATGGTGCTGCCCGCTGGGTCACTGTGCCTGGAAGCGCAGGCGTGTGTTCTCACAGGCAGCCGCTTGGCTTCACGTTGGCCCCTGTGTCCTCGAAGTACGCTATGAGTGCATCCTGAGAAGCTCGCGTGTGGGCAAGGCAGGTGTCTGGATGGAGGCCCTGGAGCACAGAGCATCCCTGCCACGGGGCCTCGGGCTGGAGCTGGGGGTTTCACAGACGAAGTCAAAGAAAGAGCCCCCAAGACCACGAGTAGCTGTCACCTGGGGACTTCCAAAACAGCGTCCTCAGGCTAAACTGCCCATTTTGCTGCAGGATGAGCTGAAGTTTGAGATTTCCGGGGGTGAAAGGAGACGCGTGGCTGCGCCTTGCCCTCCTCACCGGCTGAGCCACCTCGGGACGCCTGTGCCACCCTCTCCTCCTTCCTTCCTACTGTGGCCGAGTCATTTGAATTCCTTGGAGGTTTTCATCTTGTTTTGGCTGAAGAGCTTACATCTTTCTGTTTCTTGAAAAACCCAGGCTGGTTTGCAATCCTCAGAAACCAGCCATCAGCCCTGCAGCTTCGGGCCGCCCTGCGCCTGCTTTAGGCGGGTGTGGGTCCATCAGACGCGTGGCATGTGCGACTCCTGAGAGCCGCGGGAGCTGCGGCTGGTGAGGGCTGAGGCGGTCGTGCCAGGAAGGGCAGGACTGTCTCGAGTGCCGTCCGCGAGTGCGCTTGTGCGCGTGTGTGCACTGGGCCCGCCTCACGCCTCCTGTGCGAGCAGCCAGGTGCTGGCGAGACTGGAAGTGAAGCTTCGTCTGCCTCATACGAGCGCCTGGCTCTCCTTTCCCCCCCGGGTGGCCACCGCTTGTTCAGAACCGGCTGGAGCAGGCAGCAAGTCCATGGCCGCCTCAGGTCCAGGCCCCGACGAGGTTGGGGGGAACGTGCACCGTGCCACTGTCCTCCTGCCTAGGCTGCGGTCGGGGGTTCGGCTGTTTCTGTTACTCAGGAAGCCAGGAGTCTGGGCCAAGGGCTCCTGCCCTCTACGCCTGCTGCGAGGCCAAGGGACACCCACCTGGTTGGCCTTGACCGAGGCAGTGAAGGAAGTCCTGGTCAAAGACCACAGTTGGGAGCCACCATGTGGCCGTTTTACATGTGACCCCCTCGCCAGCAGCAGGTCTCTGTCATCCCATCGTAAGCAGAGGCAGCTTGTGGGGTGGCTCCGCAGCCTCTGGACCCGGTGCCGCCACTCACAGCATGGCCACGGCCCTCATGTCTGGGCCTCCCCTTCTCCTGGAGGCACATGGGCTGCCTGCTTCCCCTTGTCCTTCGAAGAAAGACAAAAGGGACAGAAGGACCTGGGACGGTAGCTGGCACAGGACTGCTCCATGCTGCACAAGCCGGGCAGCAAGGGCCACCTGGAGAGCAGTCCCCTGCAGCCGGGCCCCTTACTGTGCCTTCCTGGGCTTTTGCCACACGTGCCGGGGTGCTCCAAGCCAGAGGGGTGCATCAGGCCGTGAGTTCGCACCAAGATGCCATGGGCCCGCCCCGTCCTACGCACCGGTCGGAGCTGTCGACGAGCTCTCACGGGTTGGCAGGGCCTGCAGCCTCCCGGTGTGGCTGGGTGTGGTGGGAGCAGAGGTCAGTGGGTGGGAGTGGGGTCACGCTCTCCTTGTAGAGAAGAAGCCTCTGGCCTCCCAGCTGCTGGTCTTGAGTTGGCAAAGGCACACTTTATGGAAGCAACAGTTCTCGGGGCCAGGCACACCTGGATTTGGAGGTGTCCAGCCTACCCCAGAATCTGGAAAGCTACCCGCCGAGTCACTGGGTCCCCGGAGTTCTGAAGGCTGAGCCCCGTAGCCTTCCTGCCAGGCTCTCAGACAGATGCCTGCATCAGAAAGTCCCTGGGTTATGACGAGAGGCCTGTGACACCCCAGGGTGTTGTTGGGGAGCCTGGGAGGCCCACAGCAGCCCCTGCGTGGGTGAGGTCAGCTATTTGGGGCGGCCCTGCCCGCTCATGCCGCTACAGGCACTTCAGGGTGGGCTGCTCCCAGCAGGACTGGTTCAGCCTGGAACCCGAAGGGCCTGTGTTTCGTCCTGGGGCACGCGTGCCCGGAGGGTTCCTGTGGCTCCGTCCTCTCATGGGTCTTACCAGCCGTGGCCCCTCTCCTGTTAGACTTGCCTTCCTGAACATGGGAAGGGGTCCCGAGCCCAGGATCCCTAATCGGTTCCCTGCCACCTCCTGAGCCATCGTCTGTCACAGATCATGAATGTCAGTCGTCCCTGCAGGTTCAGGAGGAGCCCTTCCCACGGGGCTGCTGGGTTAACGCTGGAACCGTGGGGAGCAGATGAGTGATGTGTGGGAGAGGTCGCCCAGGTAGCAGGATCCCCCACACGCCGGACACTCCCCAGTGTGCCGTGGCCTGCTGGGGCGGAGCTGGTGGAGCTGGTGGTGCTGGCCATGAGGGACACACAGCGCTGGCCTGGGTCAGCACCACGGCTCTGGCCACCGCCTCAAGGCTGCGAAGCCTGGACCTGCTGGGACCCTGATCCGCTCTCACGGTAAGCTGCACCCATGGAACGTTCATCAGCTTTCATCTTGGCAAATACTTGGCAGGGCACTGTCTGGCAGCCTTTCATGCCAGAGTTAAACAAATTGGATCTATTCGATCCCGTCCTCGCAGAGCTGATGGCCAGGCCTCGGCAGCTGGAGGGGGAGGATTTGGTTTCCTTTTGTTCTGCAGAGTCTTCCAAGGAAATTGTAAATAGTTTTGTGGTCTGAAATCAGAGAAGCTAAAAAGCATGAAGTACCGTAATAGAAAAATTCAAGGCGGAGATTATTGTAATGATAAGTGTCTTGCTGGATTCGGACTGAGAGCCTGGCCAGGGGCTGATGGGAATGGGGTCCCCGCCTTCTGTCTTCAGTGAGGTTCCAGAGCACTCACGTCGGTGGATGGCAGGACCCTCCATGGCTCCCACCTGCCCTTAAGACCATGGTTCTGCGTGGACGTACCTCCAGGATGAGGCCCCGCATCCGCTAAGGGGGAGGTGACAAGAGCTACAGCTGCTTTTGGATAACGGAGCCCACCCCATCCTCATTCCCACACAGGATAGCAGAGCCCACCCCATCCTCATTCCCACACAGGACGGCGGAGCCCACCCCATTCTCATTCCCACACAGGATAGGGGAGCGCACCCCATCCTCCTTCCCACACAGGATAGCAGAGCCCACCCCATCCTCCTTCCCACACAGGACGGCGGAGCCCACCCCATTCTCATTCCCACACAGGATAGGGGAGCCCACCCCATCCTCCTTCCCACACAGGATAGCAGAGCCCACCCCATCCTCCTTCCCACACAGGACGGCGGAGCCCACCCCATCCTCCTTCCCACACAGGATAGCAGAGCCCACCCCATCCTCCTTCGCACACAGGATACCGGAGCCCACCCCATCCTCATTCCCACACAGGATAATGGAGCCCACCCCATCCTCCTTCCCACACAGGATAGCAGAGCCCACCCCATCCTCCTTCCCACACAGGACGGCGGAGCCCACCCCATCCTCATTCCCACACAGGATAGCAGAGCCCACCCCATCCTCATTCCCACACAGGATGGCAGAGCCCACCCCATCCTCCTTCCCACACAGGATAATGGAGCCCACCCCATCCTCCTTCCCACACAGGACGGCGGAGCCCACCCCATCCTCATTCCCACACAGGATAGCAGAGCCCACCCCATCCTCATTCCCACACAGGATGGCAGAGCCCACCCCATCCTCATTCCCACACAGGATAATGGAGCCCACCCCATCCTCATTCCCACACAGGATAGGGGAGCCCACCCCATCCTCATTCCCACACAGGATAGGGGAGCCCACCCCATCCTCATTCCCACACAGGATAGCAGAGCCCACCCCATCCTCATTCCCACACAGGATAGGGGAGCCCACCCCATCCTCATTCCCACACAGGATAATGGAGCCCACCCCATCCTCCTTCCCACACAGGATAGCAGAGCCCACCCCATCCTCCTTCCCACACAGGACGGCGGATCCCACCCCATCCTCATTCCCACACAGGATAGCAGAGCCCACCCCATCCTTATTCCCACACAGGATAGCAGAGCCCACCCCATCCTCATTCCCACACAGGATAATGGAGCCCACCCCATCCTCATTCCCACACAGGATAGCAGAGCCCACCCCATCCTCATTCCCACACAGGATAATGGAGCCCACCCCATCCTCATTCCCACACAGGATAGGGGAGACCACCCCATCCTCATTCCCACACAGGATAGCAGAGCCCACCCCATCCTCATTCCCACACAGGATAGGGGAGCCCACCCCATCCTCATTCCCACACAGGATAGCAGAGCCCACCCCATCCTCATTCCCACACAGGATAGGGGAGCCCACCCCATCCTCATTCCCACACAGGATAGCAGAGCCCACCCCATCCTCATTCCCACACAGGATGGCAGAGCCCACGCCATCCTCATTCCCACACAGGATAATGGAGCCCACCCCATCCTCATTCCCACACAGGATAGGGGAGCCCACCCCATCCTCATTCCCACACAGGATAGGGGAGCCCACCCCATCCTCATTCCCACACAGGATAGCAGAGCCCACCCCATCCTCATTCCCACACAGGATAGGGGAGCCCACCCCATCCTCATTCCCACACAGGATAATGGAGCCCACCCCATCCTCCTTCCCACACAGGATAGCAGAGCCCACCCCATCCTCCTTCCCACACAGGACGGCGGATCCCACCCCATCCTCATTCCCACACAGGATAGCAGAGCCCACCCCATCCTCATTCCCACACAGGATAGCAGAGCCCACCCCATCCTCATTCCCACACAGGATAATGGAGCCCACCCCATCCTCATTCCCACACAGGATAGCAGAGCCCACCCCATCCTCATTCCCACACAGGATAATGGAGCCCACCCCATCCTCATTCCCACACAGGATAATGGAGCCCACCCCATCCTCATTCCCACACAGGATAGCAGAGCCCACCCCATCCTCATTCCCACACAGGATAATGGAGCCCACCCCATCCTCATTCCCACACAGGATAGGGGAGCCCACCCCATCCTCATTCCCACACAGGATAATGGAGCCCACCCCATCCTCATTCCCACACAGGATAATGGAGCCCACCCCATCCTCATTCCCACACAGGATAGGGGAGCCCACCCCATCCTCATTCCCACACAGGATAATGGAGCCCACCCCATCCTCATTCCCACACAGGATAATGGAGCCCACCCCATCCTCATTCCCACACAGGATAGCAGAGCCCACCCCATCCTCCTTCCCACACAGGACGGCGGATCCCACCCCATCCTCATTCCCACACAGGATAGCAGAGCCCACCCCATCCTCATTCCCACACAGGATAGCAGAGCCCACCCCATCCTCATTCCCACACAGGATAATGGAGCCCACCCCATCCTCATTCCCACACAGGATAGCAGAGCCCACCCCATCCTCATTCCCACACAGGATAATGGAGCCCACCCCATCCTCATTCCCACACAGGATAATGGAGCCCACCCCATCCTCATTCCCACACAGGATAGCAGAGCCCACCCCATCCTCATTCCCACACAGGATAGGGGAGCCCACCCCATCCTCATTCCCACACAGGATAACAGAGCCCACCCCATCCTCATTCCCACACAGGATAGGTGAGCCCACCCCATCCTCATTCCCACACAGGATAGCAGAGCCCACCCCATCCTCATTCCCACACAGGATAGGGGAGCCCACCCCATCCTCCTTCCCACACAGGATAGGGGAGCCCACCCCATCCTCATTCCCACACAGGATAGCAGAGCCCACCCCATCCTCATTCCCACACAGGATAGGGGAGCCCACCCCATCCTCATTCCCACACAGGATAGCAGAGCCCACCCCATCCTCATTCCCACACAGGATAGGGGAGCCCACCCCATCCTCATTCCCACACAGGATAACAGAGCCCACCCCATCCTCATTCCCACACAGGATAGGGGAGCCCACCCCATCCTCATTCCCACACAGGATAGGGGAGCCCACCCCATCCTCATTCCCACACAGGATAGCAGAGCCCACCCCATCCTCATTCCCACACAGGATAGGGGAGCCCACCCCATCCTCATTCCCACACAGGATAACAGAGCCCACCCCATCCTCATTCCCACACAGGATAGGGGAGCCCACCCCATCCTCATTCCCACACAGGATAGGGGAGCCCACCCCATCCTCATTCCCACACAGGATAGCGGAGCCCACCCCATCCTCATTCCCACACAGGATAGGGGAGCCCACCCCATCCTCATTCCCACACAGGATAGCAGAGCCCACCCCATCCTCATTCCCACACAGGATAGGGGAGCCCACCCCATCCTCATTCCCACACAGGATAGCAGAGCCCACCCCATCCTCATTCCCACACAGGATAGCAGAGCCCACCCCATCCTCATTCCCACACAGGATAATGGAGCCCACCCCATCCTCATTCCCACACAGGATAGGGGAGCCCACCCCATCCTCATTCCCACACAGGATAGGGGAGCCCACCCCATCCTCATTCCCACACAGGATAGCAGAGCCCACCCCATCCTCATTCCCACACAGGATAGGGGAGCCCACCCCATCCTCATTCCCACACAGGATAATGGAGCCCACCCCATCCTCCTTCCCACACAGGATAGGGGAGCCCACCCCATCCTCATTCCCACACAGGATAGGGGAGCCCACCCCATCCTCATTCCCACACAGGATAGCAGAGCCCACCCCATCCTCATTCCCACACAGGATAACGGAGCCCACCCCATCCTCATTCCCACACAGGATAGGTGAGCCCACCCCATCCTCATTCCCACACAGGATAGCAGAGCCCACCCCATCCTCATTCCCACACAGGATAACAGAGCCCACCCCATCCTCATTCCCACACAGGATAGGGGAGCCCACCCCATCCTCATTCCCACACAGGATAGCAGAGCCCACCCCATCCTCATTCCCACACAGGATAGGGGAGCCCACCCCATCCTCATTCCCACACAGGATAACAGAGCCCACCCCATCCTCATTCCCACACAGGATAGGTGAGCCCACCCCATCCTCATTCCCACACAGGATAGCAGAGCCCACCCCATCCTCATTCCCACACAGGATAGGGGAGCCCACCCCATCCTCATTCCCACACAGGATAGGGGAGCCCACCCCATCCTCATTCCCACACAGGATAGCAGAGCCCACCCCATCCTCATTCCCACACAGGATAGGGGAGCCCACCCCATCCTCATTCCCACACAGGATAACAGAGCCCACCCCATCCTCATTCCCACACAGGATAGGTGAGCCCACCCCATCCTCCTTCCCACACAGGATAGCAGAGCCCACCCCATCCTCATTCCCACACAGGATAATGGAGCCCACCCCATCCTCATTCCCACACAGGATAATGGAGCCCACCCCATCCTCCTTCCCACACAGGATAGCAGAGCCCACCCCATCCTCATTCCCACACAGGATAATGGAGCCCACCCCATCCTCATTCCCACACAGGATAGCAGAGCCCACCCCATCCTCATTCCCACACAGGATAACAGAGCCCACCCCATCCTCATTCCCACACAGGATAATGGAGCCCACCCCATCCTCCTTCCCACACAGGATAGCAGAGCCCACCCCATCCTCATTCCCACACAGGATAATGGAGCCCACCCCATCCTCATTCCCACACAGGATAGCAGAGCCCACCCCATCCTCATTCCCACACAGGATAGCAGAGCCCACCCCATCCTCATTCCCACACAGGATAGGGGAGCCCACCCCATCCTCCTTCCCACACAGGATAGCAGAGCCCACCCCATCCTCATTCCCACACAGGATAGCAGAGCCCACCCCATCCTCATTCCCACACAGGATAATGGAGCCCACCCCATCCTCATTCCCACACAGGATAGCAGAGCCCACCCCATCTTCCTTCCCACACAGGATAGCAGAGCCCACCCCATCCTCATTCCCACACAGGATAGGGGAGCCCACCCCATCCTCATTCCCACACAGGATAGGGGAGCCCACCCCATCCTCATTCCCACACAGGATAGCAGAGCCCACCCCATCCTCATTCCCACACAGGATAGGGGAGCCCACCCCATCCTCATTCCCACACAGGATAGCAGAGCCCACCCCATCCTCATTCCCACACAGGATAGGGGAGCCCACCCCATCCTCATTCCCACACAGGATAGGGGAGCCCACCCCATCCTCATTCCCACACAGGATAGGGGAGCCCACCCCATCCTCATTCCCACACAGGATAGCAGAGCCCACCCCATCCTCATTCCCACACAGGATAACAGAGCCCACCCCATCCTCATTCCCACACAGGATAGGGGAGCCCACCCCATCCTCATTCCCACACAGGATAGGGGAGCCCACCCCATCCTCATTCCCACACAGGATAGCAGAGCCCACCCCATCCTCATTCCCACACAGGATAGGGGAGCCCACCCCATCCTCATTCCCACACAGGATAATGGAGCCCACCCCATCCTCCTTCCCACACAGGATAGCAGAGCCCACCCCATCCTCCTTCCCACACAGGACGGCGGATCCCACCCCATCCTCATTCCCACACAGGATAGCAGAGCCCACCCCATCCTCCTTCCCACACAGGATAGCAGAGCCCACCCCATCCTCATTCCCACACAGGATAATGGAGCCCACCCCATCCTCCTTCCCACACAGGATAGCAGAGCCCACCCCATCCTCATTCCCACACAGGATAATGGAGCCCACCCCATCCTCATTCCCACACAGGATAGCGGAGCCCACCCCATCCTCATTCCCACACAGGATAGGGGAGCCCACCCCATCCTCATTCCCACACAGGATAATGGAGCCCACCCCATCCTCCTTCCCACACAGGATAATGGAGCCCACCCCATCCTCATTCCCACACAGGATAGCAGAGCCCACCCCATCCTCATTCCCACACAGGATAATGGAGCCCACCCCATCCTCATTCCCACACAGGATAGGGGAGCCCACCCCATCCTCATTCCCACACAGGATAACAGAGCCCACCCCATCCTCATTCCCACACAGGATAGGTGAGCCCACCCCATCCTCATTCCCACACAGGATAGCAGAGCCCACCCCATCCTCATTCCCACACAGGATAGCAGAGCCCACCCATCCTCATTCCCACACAGGATAATGGAGCCCACCCCATCCTCATTCCCACACAGGATAGCAGAGCCCACCCCATCCTCATTCCCACACAGGATAGCAGAGCCCACCCCATCCTCATTCCCACACAGGATAATGGAGCCCACCCCATCCTCCTTCCCACACAGGATAGCAGAGCCCACCCCATCCTCATTCCCACACAGGATAATGGAGCCCACCCCATCCTCATTCCCACACAGGATAGCAGAGCCCACCCCATCCTCCTTCCCACACAGGATAGCGGAGCCCACCCCATCCTCATTCCCACACAGGATAATGGAGCCCACCCCATCCTCATTCCCACACAGGATAGGGGAGCCCACCCCATCCTCCTTCCCACACAGGATAGCAGAGCCCACCCCATCCTCATTCCCACACAGGATAATGGAGCCCACCCCATCCTCATTCCCACACAGGATAGCAGAGCCCACCCCATCCTCATTCCCACACAGGATAGGGAGCCCACCCCATCCTCATTCCCACACAGGATAATGGAGCCCACCCCATCCTCATTCCCACACAGGATAGCAGAGCCCACCCCATCCTCATTCCCACACAGGATAATGGAGCCCACCCCATCCTCATTCCCACACAGGATAGGGGAGCCCACCCCATCCTCCTTCCCACACAGGATAGCAGAGCCCACCCCATCCTCCTTCCCACACAGGACGGCGGATCCCACCCCATCCTCATTCCCACACAGGATAGCAGAGCCCACCCCATCCTCATTCCCACACAGGATAGCAGAGCCCACCCCATCCTCATTCCCACACAGGATAATGGAGCCCACCCCATCCTCATTCCCACACAGGATAGCAGAGCCCACCCCATCCTCCTTCCCACACAGGACGGCGGATCCCACCCCATCCTCATTCCCACACAGGATAATGGAGCCCACCCCATCCTCATTCCCACACAGGATAGGGGAGCCCACCCCATCCTCCTTCCCACACAGGATAGCAGAGCCCACCCCATCCTCATTCCCACACAGGATAGGGGAGCCCACCCCATCCTCATTCCCACACAGGATAGCAGAGCCCACCCCATCCTCCTTCCCACACAGGACGGCGGATCCCACCCCATCCTCATTCCCACACAGGATAGCAGAGCCCACCCCATCCTCATTCCCACACAGGATAGCAGAGCCCACCCCATCCTCATTCCCACACAGGATAATGGAGCCCACCCCATCCTCATTCCCACACAGGATAGCAGAGCCCACCCCATCCTCCTTCCCACACAGGACGGCGGATCCCACCCCATCCTCATTCCCACACAGGATAATGGAGCCCACCCCATCCTCATTCCCACACAGGATAGGGGAGCCCACCCCATCCTCATTCCCACACAGGATAATGGAGCCCACCCCATCCTCATTCCCACACAGGATAGCAGAGCCCACCCCATCCTCATTCCCACACAGGATAGGGGAGCCCACCCCATCCTCCTTCCCACACAGGATAGCAGAGCCCACCCCATCCTCATTCCCACACAGGATAGCAGAGCCCACCCCATCCTCATTCCCACACAGGATAGGGGAGCCCACCCCATCCTCCTTCCCACACAGGATAGCAGAGCCCACCCCATCCTCCTTCCCACACAGGACGGCGGATCCCACCCCATCCTCATTCCCACACAGGATAGCAGAGCCCACCCCATCCTCCTTCCCACACAGGACGGCGGATCCCACCCCATCCTCATTCCCACACAGGATAATGGAGCCCACCCCATCCTCATTCCCACACAGGATAGCAGAGCCCACCCCATCCTCATTCCCACACAGGATAGCAGAGCCCACCCCATCCTCATTCCCACACAGGATAGTGGAGCCCACCCCATCCTCATTCCCACACAGGATAGCAGAGCCCACCCCATCCTCCTTCCCACACAGGACGGCGGATCCCACCCCATCCTCATTCCCACACAGGATAATGGAGCCCACCCCATCCTCATTCCCACACAGGATAGCAGAGCCCACCCCATCCTCCTTCCCACACAGGATAGGGGAGCCCACCCCATCCTCCTTCCCACACAGGATAGCAGAGCCCACCCCATCCTCCTTCCCACACAGGACGGCGGATCCCACCCCATCCTCATTCCCACACAGGATAGCAGAGCCCACCCCATCCTCATTCCCACACAGGATAGCAGAGCCCACCCCATCCTCATTCCCACACAGGACGGCGGATCCCACCCCATCCTCATTCCCACACAGGATAATGGAGCCCACCCCATCCTCATTCCCACACAGGATAGCAGAGCCCACCCCATCCTCCTTCCCACACAGGATAGGGGAGCCCACCCCATCCTCCTTCCCACACAGGATAGCAGAGCCCACCCCATCCTCCTTCCCACACAGGACGGCGGATCCCACCCCATCCTCATTCCCACACAGGATAGCAGAGCCCACCCCATCCTCATTCCCACACAGGATAGCAGAGCCCACCCCATCCTCATTCCCACACAGGATAATGGAGCCCACCCCATCCTCATTCCCACACAGGATAGCAGAGCCCACCCCATCCTCCTTCCCACACAGGACGGCGGATCCCACCCCATCCTCATTCCCACACAGGATAATGGAGCCCACCCCATCCTCATTCCCACACAGGATAGGGGAGCCCACCCCATCCTCATTCCCACACAGGATAATGGAGCCCACCCCATCCTCATTCCCACACAGGATAGCAGAGCCCACCCCATCCTCATTCCCACACAGGATAGGGGAGCCCACCCCATCCTCCTTCCCACACAGGATAGCAGAGCCCACCCCATCCTCATTCCCACACAGGATAGGGGAGCCCACCCCATCCTCATTCCCACACAGGATAGCAGAGCCCACCCCATCCTCATTCCCACACAGGATAATGGAGCCCACCCCATCCTCCTTCCCACACAGGATAGCAGAGCCCACCCCATCCTCATTCCCACACAGGATAATGGAGCCCACCCCATCCTCATTCCCACACAGGATAGCAGAGCCCACCCCATCCTCATTCCCACACAGGATAGGGGAGCCCACCCCATCCTCATTCCCACACAGGATAATGGAGCCCACCCCATCCTCCTTCCCACACAGGATAATGGAGCCCACCCCATCCTCATTCCCACACAGGATAGGGGAGCCCACCCCATCCTCATTCCCACACAGGATAGCAGAGCCCACCCCATCCTCATTCCCACACAGGATAGCAGAGCCCACCCCATCCTCATTCCCACACAGGATAGGGGAGCCCACCCCATCCTCATTCCCACACAGGATAACAGAGCCCACCCCATCCTCCTTCCCACACAGGATAGCAGAGCCCACCCCATCCTCATTCCCACACAGGATAGGGGAGCCCACCCCATCCTCATTCCCACACAGGATAGCGGATCCCACCCCATCCTCATTCCCACACAGGATAGGTGAGCCCACCCCATCCTCATTCCCACACAGGATAGCGGATCCCACCCCATCCTCATTCCCACACAGGATAGCAGAGCCCACCCCATCCTCCTTCCCACACAGGATAGCAGAGCCCACCCCATCCTCATTCCCACACAGGATAGCGGATCCCACCCCATCCTCATTCCCACACAGGATAGCAGAGCCCACCCCATCCTCATTCCCACACAGGATAGCGGATCCCACCCCATCCTCATTCCCACACAGGATAGCAGAGCCCACCCATCCTCATTCCCACACAGGATAGCAGAGCCCACCCCATCCTCATTCCCACACAGGATAGCAGAGCCCACCCCATCCTCATTCCCACACAGGATAGGTGAGCCCACCCCATCCTCATTCCCACACAGGATAGCAGAGCCCACCCCATCCTCATTCCCACACAGGATAATGGAGCCCACCCCATCCTCATTCCCACACAGGATAATGGAGTCGACCCTTTCCTGTTTCCCACACAGGACAAGGAAGCTGATTCTATCCTAGTTGTCACAAGGATCTACCTGGACTTGGTGCAAAACTGCCGCTCTTGGTGGCCTTCCTGCTGTCCTGGGGACCTGGGCGGCCTGGCACTGTGGCTGGCGTCTGGGCCTCAGCATGGCCCACGTCTCTCTACCCGTCATCACCGCCTACTCTCTGGGCTACTGGGTGAGCCCAGCTCAGCCGTCCCGATGACCGCACCAGGCTGATGACCAGGTCCATGTGCTCCACACCCTTCAGGGCAACCACTCACGCCTGAGACCAGCCAACCCCAGGCAGGACTGGAAGGGCCGTTTCAATGGCTCTGATTTCGCTCCTGAGGGCTGTGGTGTGGAAAGGACACTGCCCGTTTGGCTTCCGGCCATGGGAGTCCGGGGCTGACCTGGCCTTGTGCTGGTGGATGGAGCAGGATCTACCCCTCTGCTTGTCACAGACTGGTCCTGGGCACTGCCTCAAGAGGAGGAAACAAAGACACAGCAGGGCTGAGTCCCGGAGCCAGGACCCAACCCAGAAACCCCTCAGAGCCTGCACCCCCAACACCAGGCTGCCTTGCTGTCCCTCAGGCTGCTAGGAGAGCTGGACAGGGGACGTTGGAAGGAAGGCCTGCAGGGCCCGGGGTGCTGCGGTGCGGGAGAGGCCGGGCGGGGGTGCAGGGCCCGGGGTGCTGGGGTGCGTGAGAGGCCGGGCGGGGGTGCAGGACCCGGGGTGCTGGGGTTCGGGAGAGGCCGGGCGGGGGTGCAGGGCCCGGGGTGCTGGGGTGCGTGAGAGGCCGGGCGGGGGTGCAGGACCCGGGGTGCTGGGGTGCGGGAGAGGCCGGGCGGGGGTGCAGGGCCCGGGGTGCTGGGGTGCGGGAGAGGCCGGGCGGGGGTGCAGGGCCCGGGGTGCTGGGGTGCGGGAGAGGCCGGGCGGGGGTTCAGGGCTCGGGGTTCTGGGGTGCGGGAGAGGCTGGGTGGGGGTGCAGGTCCCGGGGTTCTGGGGTGCAGGAGAGGCTGGGCAGGGGTTGGCGCTGCTGCCCAGAGTGGGCGTCAGGGCAGTGCGTGGTGAGGACAGATAGAGGAAGCATGGCAACCCAGAGTCTTCCAGGCGTGGAGGTCAGTGCAAAGTCCCTGAGGCAGGAGTAGGCTGGAGGACGGGATGGTAGCGGGCAGGGCCTTCGGGAAACATGAGAGAGGAGGAAGAATGGCAGCCCGTACCCATCTCCCTCTGCCTAAAAGAAGCCATGGTCACAGCCTGCAGGTGTGCGCCAGCCTCTGTACTCTGGGAGGCCAGACCTGGTGTCTGTGAGGAGCCCTGCACCTGCGGACCTGCCAGACGGCCCTCGGGTGATGCTTCGGGGTGGAGAACCCCCACCCACCCCCGAGACCCATGGTCCCCAGGCTCCGAGGCCCATCCTCCCGGCGGTGGAGCAGTGTGGCCCTTCCTGTCCTCCCAGTCATTTGCTGAAAGCGATTTAGGTTTTCTGTGAAACAAAGGTGACATGGGCCTGTGAATGCACTTTTGGGCATTTTCTGGGCTTTCCCAGGCCTGAGACACATTTTAGGCGGCAGCTGGCTAATGTGTGTTGGGAGAGACTGGTCACAGTCTCAGCGACTCTGGGACTTGTGCTCAGATGGTGATGCCCTGCGCCTGGTCCCCAGGGCGGCAGGGGGAGGTGGCAAATTGGCAGCTGCCCCACAGGCTGAGCAGCGCCCAGCAGAAAGGCCCGAGGCTGGAGCACAGAGGCAGCCCGGATGCCGCTGGCCGGTGGTCAGGGCCCTGCTGGGCCTTGCTTGGAGGTGTCATGTCAGGTTCACCACCTCCTGGGAGAGGAGCCCCGTCCATGCCAACCACCTGGCTGTGCCCAGGGGAAGCCGTCCGGGAGGCCCATTCTTGGGGTCTGTGTGCCTGTTGTGGGGAGAGCATGGCACAAGCTGGGCCCACGGGAGGAAGGCCTTTGGCCTTCTAAGGGGCAGGGGGCACCATCCCTGCTTTGGGCCGTCTCGGGTAGCAGCAGGCAGTCTGGGAGCCTCAGAGCCCTGTGGGTGAGTCCTGGGTCAAAGGGCACAGTGACCAGGCCAGAGCCCACCTTCCGCTGTCCCCGTGGCAGGCGGCGATTGCCTCCAGCTCTAGCGACCGGGGAGGTGTCCCTGGCTGCCTGCACCTCCCATGCCAATCATGCCTCCCATCCCCGCCCCCTGTGCTGGCTCCTCCTCTTCCGAGTTTGGAGTGACCCCAAGATACTGCAAGGGTGGCTTTTTGTGCAGCTCAGAGCTCATCCCGTGCACCCTGCAGCCTCCAGGCCTTGGACCCGGCGCCCTTCCTGAAACAAGATCGTGTGTCTTGTAACAAAGGCGTCCGTGAGCCCTTCTCTCCCACGCGTGGGGTCTCACCGCACTCCTCTGAGAGTGGGCGGTGGCTCGTGGCTATGGCTCCCTCTGCGGCCTCATCCCATAGCAAAGCCACGGGTGGGCGGCGGCCTCCTTTCATCTCACAGAGGCCCTCGCCAGCCACAGCAGCGCGCCCGTGGAGGTGACGATGAGATTGCCGTGTGTGGGGCATGCAGCGTAGGTGCTTAAGAGGAAGAAAGGGCCTTTATTACTTTTTTGAGTAGCTCAGGCCTCAGGGTCTGGAGCTGTGATCAGATATCCCCTCAGCGAGCATGTCCTGCTCTTCTGTTTCGGGGAAGGACGTCGGCGCTGCACGTTCACATACGGTGTCTTCCAAATTAGAAAGAAGGAGACCCTAGAACGCAGCGGGTTCTTTCCAGCTTTGGAACTAGTTCCTTTGAAATTGGAAACATGAGGCTTTAATGTGAACGAAAACAAAAATGTCCGGTGGGTTTTTCCCGGGGAAGAATTCGGCGGATCCGGGCCTGCTCTCAAGGCCCGTGGAATTCAGCCTCTGAGTGGGGCGGTCGAGGATGCGGCAGTTCGGGGGTTCAGGCCTGAGTCGCGGTTTGGTTTTTTGTGTGCTCTGTGGCCTGGTGGTGAGCTGAGTGTGGAAGATCTGTCACCCTGGGCTTTCCTTTTTCTGTGACATTAGGGCTCATTAGCTCTGAAGACAAAAACAGTGGCCAGGTGGGATTAGGAGAAGAAAAATCGGTCTGCAGAGCAGCTGAGTCCAACATTTAGTGTCAGAATTTCAGGATGCTGGGAGCTGAAACCAGGGAATAAAGTCTCAGCAGAGTTTATGATCACGCCTCTATTTCTGGGCAAAAGCACACGCATATATGTGTGCGCACGTATGGTATGTTCACGTATGTATGTGTGGTGTGTTCACATATGAGTACACACGTGTATTCACACGTGCACACAGGTTACACACGTGTACATAGGTCTATATTTAATACCTGAGCTGAAAACATTTCAAGGCATCCGCTCTCCACCCCCAGCCCCCGGTCATCCTGCTCAGCCTCAGCCACACCTGGCTGAGGGGGAGACTCCGGCAGGGCTGTGGATTCCCACCCTTGAGCTGAGGTATGGGCTCAGCGGCACTCACGGCTTCCGCGTCCTGTCCCCGCCGGTGAATGTGGGTAAAGTGCCCTCGAGTCCCTCTCTCCACACGTGGCAGGGAGAGGGAAGCCCGGCCGCCTGGTTTTAAAGCTAGGTCTTGCTGACCACGTGTTGCTTGTCATGTTTTTTTCTGCATGGTTTTACGTTGGGGTTAATTTCATGGACAGGGCAGCCCTGGGCCTGTCCCTGTCACTCATCTGTTCACTTTCACTTGTAAGGATGCCCCATGGGCTGACGCTGGGCCTGGTGCCCCTTGACCCCTCGGCGTGGTCCATCGTCCCCTCAGGCTGAGCGTCCACCCTACTGGCAGCGGTGGGCCCTGCAGGGACCCTTCCTGAGCTCAGGGCGTTTATTGGGTAAGGGGACGGATGTCAACACAGAAGCCTGGTAGGCCAGGGGCGTGGGGAGTGTGGTGTCTCCATCTAAATGATGGAGACGATGAAGAGCTGCTGTGAGAGGCAGATGAAGAGGGAGATGGAAACATTTCTATTTTCTGGTCTTACAGGAAGTTAAGTCACAGCAGAACCCCGGCTTAGGAGGACATCTGAGTATTTTAGGAAACCTTTTGACCCCAAAGGTACTGCTTTTCTAGACATAAACTTCACATGCGGTTATTAAAAGCTTTCTCAAAACAGTCCTAACCCGGAAGAACCGATGGGCAAAATCCGCAGACGCCGCCCAGGTCTCGAGGTTGTGTGTGAACGTACCTGGGCTGCAGGGGAAGCCCGGCCCCACCGCCCCCCGCAGGGCCTTGGTCTCATCGTCCTTAAACCTTTCACGTCAGAACCGGAAGTTCAGAACAGCGAGAACAGCCTGCAGGAACCGGCCTGTGGTGTTGCCGTAACCTCTGTGGGTCCCAGCTGCACACGGGGCGGAATTATTAAGCCCGCAGAGCTACGTCGTCACAGCTGAAACTGTTTAGCCATTGAAACCAAAACTTCGACTTCAAAGCCGGCTGCGGCGTTTCCAGACAGGCGGCTGGTGGATCACCTTGAAGTCAAATTCCATCCCGTGGCGGCCGGCAGAAGTGGGCCCCCAGCACCTCCTTGTAAGAAAACAGTCCCTTCCGCAGACACCGGTGGCAGGCTCCCATCCCATAGTGACTTTCTGGAGAGGCCTCTTCGCATCTGAGCTCCCAGCAGGGAGGAAGCGGGTGGAGTGGGGGGGGGGTGTTCTTTGCATTTAAAGAGCCTCGGAAAAGACTGCCCACCCCCCTCAGGCCCCAAGCCCTCTCTCTGCTGCTCCGGCCCCTCCCCCAGGGCTGCCTGCAGCCCGCCGTGACCCAGCCCGCCTCCTTCCCCATTTCCTGCCGGCCTCTCCTTCCACCTGGTCTCATAAGGTGCCCCCACTGCCACCAGCCTAAACAGCAAGGCCCTGTCCCTCAGCCCCGGAGCCTGCACCCTTGACCTTGCTGGCCCCTCTTCACCTGTCACCAGTGACGCTGCCCCCGCTCTTCCACCCCCTGTGGGGTGTCCCAGCCCTTGGGGTTCCTTGGGATCCTGGCATCACCCTCTGCCTTTTCCCCAGAGGCCCCGTTCCGGCCTGTGTGCCATGTCCTGAGGCTCCCCTCTGTGAGTCCCCCGCTGGGCACCCACTTCAGCCCACCACGCCCGGCGTCCTTGCAGCCCCTGAGGCAGGAGGTCACTGCTGGTCTGGATGTGGCCTTGGTCCTGACACTCCGGATGCCTCCTGACTCCCCTGAGGTGGCCGTGGGTGCATCAGGAGCCTGACAAGCGCCCACCTCGCTCCTCACAACAGCTCTGTAATTCTGGCAGCCTCGGGCCTTTGCCGCCCAGCAAAAGGCAGCCCACAGTTTGCT
The DNA here is from genome assembly GCF_030222135.1 of Aotus nancymaae. Classification (NCBI taxonomy): domain Eukaryota; kingdom Metazoa; phylum Chordata; class Mammalia; order Primates; family Aotidae; genus Aotus; species Aotus nancymaae. The sequence goes on from NW_026988425.1 coordinate 801,001, forward strand.
GGATTAGCCCCGAGGAGCAGGGTGGCCAGGGGGTGGCAGCAGTGACCCCGCGACACGGGCCAGGTTGTCACCTCGCCCTTCCTCTCAGCTCCTGGAGGCCCGCTGGGCACAGCTCCAGAGCCACCGCTTGACCCACCGAGGGCGGGGAGATGCACTGAGGCCATTTCCCTGACGGTCAGAACTTCCAGCCAGGGGCTATGCCTGACAGGGGGGCCTGACCACAGTGGGGGGCGGCTGGGGTGCGGGGTGCAGCCGGGAAGGGTCTGTGGACCCCGGTGCATCGGGTGCTGCTGGCAGCGATGGAAGCTGTAGGAGACAGGCCTGTCCTGCGCAGGAGCGGCGCCTTCTGGACAACGCCCCAGACGTGGGGCTCCACACCAACTGCAGAGGGACCTGGGAGCCCCAAGTTTGGGAAAATGCTGCCCAACATACCCACGTGGTTCTCCGAAGCCCTTTCTAGGGCTCCCTGCCCCATGCTGTCTTCCTCTGCGTGAGGGCGTGGCTGCCCGCCTCTGTCCCTCACATCTCTCTCCTCCTCACTCCCTCTCCTCTGCCTGGGCTCCTGCCACCTGCACCCTCCCGACTCCTGCAGAGATGTTGGGCTCTGGGGGAGGCGCCCAGCCCGGCCTCCTGGACACGCCATGCTTTTGCCTGTTTATCAGGGCCGGTATTTCCAGAACCCTACAGTAGGGCTTAGTTTGTGACCCGGGAGCCATGTCTTCTCTGTGGGTCACCAAGTGCTTCCCACCGGGGGCTCCACCAGGGTGGGGACCAACACCTGCCCTCATGAGGCCCAGGAGGGGACAGTGCCTCCCTGCGTTTTCGAGATATTGGGAAAGGTGCCTGGCTGTGCTCACCTGCCCACTGGGAACAGGACAGGGCCAGCAGGATGACACCTGGGATTGGGCTGCCTGGCGCCCTGCAGGGGTTCCAGCAGACGGGTTGACTCTGGGGGGCAGTGGTGCTCCAGCTGCTGGGCACTGCCAAGTGCTGGCACGAGTGGGAACGTGCTCCTTTTGACTTTTCCAAGAAAGTCAGGAGTTGAGGTTTTGCAAGTCTCTCGGTGCCTGGCCGCCTGTGGAGGCTGTGGCTTACATCGCCCTCTCTGGGCTGGGGCTGGGAGGGGGGCTGGGTGCCTGTGGCAGGAGGCAGGTGTCCTCACCGTCGTGGCGGGACGTGGACAGTGGCCTCCCTGAGCGCCCCTGCAGGTGTGAGGTACTGCCACGGGGCTGTGGGACCTGAAGCAGAGGTGGCCTGCTGTTGATGCCGTGTGACAGACGCCTGCTGCTAGCTCTGGTCCTGGAGGCCTCTGTGGGGCTGGGGTCAGACCCTCCTCCCGAATCTGAGGTGACGCTGAGTGAGGGAGTGGGGCGGAGCTGCTCGGGCAGATGTGGCTGTTTTCCTTGCGGGACGAGGCCCCTCGGGTCAGGCCCGTGTTGCAGCTGTCTTCCCAGGGCCCGGGAGAGTGCCCAGCATCGCAGGAGGATGCTGTGGGCAGCAGGGCACAGCCGTGGCAGGAGGGGACAGTGGGCACAGGAAGGCCTGGAGGCCAGCCGTGGGGTCCCTGTGACATGGAGGGGTCTGGGGGGTGCAGGGCAGTGGGACAGGCTAGAGGAGGCACCCAGGCACCCCAAGCTGGAAGTACAGCCAGGACAGGAAGGGAGGATGGGGGCACAGGCTGGGGGGGGGGGTCACAGGAGGTGCTCACTGGGGCAGGGCCAGAGGGACTGATGGGGAGGGTGGGTCCTCGGGAGGGTGAGGTCAGGTGGGGACTGCATCTCAGGGAGGGGTGCCCACCATAGGAAGCTGAGGCTGGTGGGTGCCGGGGCGCGTTGGGCCAGGCCTCTGGGGCCCCGCGTGCGGACTGGGCAAATCAGGAAGTCTCCCCAGTGGGGAGGGGCTGCACATCTGGCCAGCGGCCCGGGGGCAGGTTTTATAAGTTGCAATTAAAGCTCTTGGCCTTCTAGTTAACCCAGCAGCATAGATTAAAGGGCAGTTTGATGTGACCAGGATGGATTTGACTGAAATCACCAGCCGCAGGGACCAGGGTGGCTTTGGCTACAGACGCTCGTTTTTTCCCGTTTGATCTCCGCATCTCAGAGGTAGTTGTGACTTGGCCCTTAGAAAACGCGCTGTACGTCGTAGGGCTGAGGTGCACGTGGGTATTTCTTTTTTTAACGGGCTTTTCGTCTGCGTTGGGAACTCAGTCCTGAGCGGCCGGCGCGGCCCTGGCTGGTCGGGGCAGCAGGCTAAGTGCCGCGCTTTGCTTGGTCATTACAGCTTCGGTGGTTTATCGTGGCTTGGCGGGTTGGAGTGCTGGAAGCATTTCCGGAAACCGAGCACGGGTCTGTGCGGATTCTTTCTGTCTGGGACGGCCGCGCCCCTTCTGCCACCCGTGCGTTTAGACTCCTGTCTGTGACCAGTGACGTCCCCCACGAGTGCTCTCAGAAGGTTTTACAAACACGCAGGGACAGCGCTTGCGTTTTCACTGTGGTGACTTCCTGCCTGGAGTGCGTGACGAGCATGGTTTCTCACTTCACATTTTCAGCAAATCATGGGGAACACTTAAAAATCCCTTAAAAAACACCCCACCCCGCCTGCCGCGCTGCCGGCTGCCTGTCCTCAGGAGCCGCTGCACCTCCGGCCCCTCTGGGTTCTGGCACGTTCCAGGAAGCTGCTGCTGCTGCTGTCATCTGGGTAGCGTTGTGGCCTCCATGAGACTTCGGTGAGGGCTCTTTAGCAAGGGGTGCTGTGCACGCCAGGCTCCAGGCCCCCGGGAACATCACTGCGGCTTGTGAGGAGGCTCGGAGCACCCCGCACTGTGCAGGAGGCCCCAGCTCTGCCCGCTGCCCTGACAGGAGGTGAACTGGGCGCCCGGGTCGGGGGGACCAAGAACCCTACCAGGCAGGTTCCCTGCACCCTCCCCAGATCCCAGGGGTCTGGGCTGGGGCTTCCAAGGGTGGACACGGAGGCCTTGGGCTGCCTGCCTCCCTCCCAGCCCCCACACGGACAGCGCCTGCATCCCTCAGCCTGGCGTCCGTGGCCTCGGCTGCCCTTATGACACCATTTCGGTCGGCAGCCAGCTCCTTGCACCTGGACGAGCCCCCCTGAGGCCCTTGAGCTTCCAGCACCCAGTCCTTCCCTCGAGGACGCTGTGTCCATGGGGGCGCACCTCTGGGGCTCTGGGTAGGGCTCACTGCTCCACAGAAGCTGGGACTGCAGCCTCAGCAATTATTCTGATTTTGAAAATAATAATAACAACCCCAGCCTGGTTTTTAGAGAGGATTTGGTTTTATGCTGGCGTCCACCTGGATAGAGCTGGCCCCTCCCAGCGGTGCCCCCCTGCTGCGTGGATTGTCAAGGGCCTCGCCAGGCCGTAGCGGTCAGTCCCGGAATGTCGGGACCGCAGCCTCCAGGAGACAGGCCTACTTTCTAATCATCAGCTGTTTTGTTTCTTATTAAAATGAGGGCAAGTCCTCCTGCCTCCCACTGGGCACCGCCCACCCTGCCTTGGCGCCTCCCCGGGCGGCTGGCAGGAGACCTCAGCTCCGGGAGGCGGGGGGTCCTCGGCTCAGCCACCAGGAGGGCGGGGTCCTGGGTCTGACTCAATGATAGCCTTGGCGGCAGCACCTCTGAACCCATGTGTGGATGGAGTCTGGCCCGGTCCCTCTCCCTGCCTGAGGCCTGGGGTGGCAGCCCGCCAGCCTGGGACCTTCCACCATACCCTGCTCTGACCGTGGCCAATGATCACGGTGGCAGGAGGTGCTTGGGGGGTCCAGGTGCCCTCTAGGGAGACCCTGCTCAGCCTCCTGCCTGGGCCAGGCTCCAGGGACCCCATGGGAGGTCAGAAGAGATGAAGGGCATATGACTCCCCTATCAGGAGCAAGGGATGAAGCCATGGGACCATGAGGGCCGTCCCAGCTGGGCAGCCCTGAGGTCCTGCGTCCACTCACAGAGACCAGCTCAGCCCCAAAGTCACCTCCAGGTTCAGGCCCTGGCTGCCCCAGTGGACAGGACTCAGCTCTGCGCTGTGTCTCCTCGAGGGCTCTCCACAGCTTTGCAGGTACCTGGAGTCAGAAACACAAACAGTTGCCCATCCCTCCAGCCCGCCCGCTTGGGAGCTGCCTGCTCTCAGGAGATGCTCCGGGGCCAGGGGTGCTGGGCTGAGGCTCTGCACCTCCCCCACTGCAAAGGGCCTCTGCCCCGACCACGGTCTGTCCCCTTTCTCCGTGTCCTATGGCTATAGATTATTCGTGAGGACCCACGTAAGTGTCCGCTCAGCTAACGCCACCGGGATGTTTGAGGGTTTTCCCCATCTTCCGTGACTGGTCTCCACCGGCAGCCCTAGGAGGGGCTCTGGGGTCCTGGGCAGCCGCAGGGGCAGTGGCTGCAGTCCTGTCATCAGGCTCCGGTGGACAGTGCTGGGAGCAGGCGCTGGAGCAAAGGGGCAAGCATGTCTCCTCTGGCATTTAGTGTGATCCAGCGGGGCCCCGGCCAGGGCGGTCCCCAGGACTGACTTTGAACGGATTGTTCAGGCAGCTGCGTCTTCCACCTGAAAAGGCTTTCGGGACCCGACAACATGGGAATGTCTGTGTGTTTTGCTTCCTAAAAATCTGAGGCTGAGTGGGGCGTGAAGGGTTGGTGTTTCTGGACCCAGAGACTGAGATGCCCCAGGAGGCCTGAGGCGAGTGTCCGGCTCTAGTCTGGCCGCCCAGGGCTCCTGCCCGCCTCCCCGACCTGCCCACTGAGTTGTACAGCCACTGACTGCCCCGTTCTTCCTGCAGGAGCTGCCCAACGGGGACCCCAAGGAGGGGCCTTTCCGGGAGGACCAGTGTCCGCTGGAGGGTAAGTGCAGCCTCCGCAGCCCTCCCTTCCCAAACCGTGAAGACTCCACCGTGTACCAAGACAATGCCAGCAAGCCACCCTTCAAACACCCGTGCGTGCGGAGTCAGAGGCCCTTCCCAGGCTTAGGCACACTTTATTCTTAACAAGTGCCTAGTAGCTCGACTCAGGGGCCCTCGCTGGACTGGCAGCTGGGATCTGGCAGTGGAGATGCAAAAGGCCCACCCGTGGCCAGAGCCCTAAGCGTGAGCTCTGTGAGCCTGTGTTCGCGGATGGGGTGACTCTGTACAAAGGTGACCTATGCATTCTCAAGTCAGTCCTGGGTCAGAGGCTATGTGAGATGCTGGCCTGGCCTGAGTCACTGCCATGCCTGTGTGCCTCAGTGGTGCCAGTCCCACTTGTGGCATGTGGCAGGTTGGCACTGGGCTTACCAGTGGGTCTGTGGGAGGCTGCTGGGAGGCCGGGCAGCAGGGCTGCCTTCAGACAGATCCTGAGACCGAGAGAGGCACCCAGACCCCCTTGGTGGGAAGGCAGGCCCAGAGCATCGTCCCAGCTCAGGCTTGGACCCAGAGCATCGTCCCAGCTCAGACTCCGAGGCTCACCTGTCTGCAGGTGCTGAGCCGGGACAGGCCCATGCTCCTATCCTGGGGACATGGGTTACAAGCACCAGAGAATGATGGAGTCACTGCGCCCCAGAAATGAGAGTGCTGCTCATCCATCCTGCCCAGAGGCTGGGGGGAGGGGCCGCTGTTGACACACTCAGTGCAAGGTGGCCTGCACGGCCTGTGGGCTCGGTGCCAGGGTTCTGGAGTGGAGACCGTGGGGACTGTCTCTGTGGGGAGGAAGGGAGGCCCCGGCCGTCTTCCCCCATCCCTGAGGCGGTCATCAGGGTCTGGAGCCACTGCAGCCTGGGGAGAAGAGAGCACACGTGGCTGTGACTGGCTGGGGTGGGACCTCCCTCCCCTCTGCAGGGGTCCCAAGATCGGGCTCTCAGCTCAGGCGTGTCTGGATGGGATCATGGTGCGGTGAGGGGAGGGCAGCGACGGCCGCCAGCGGGCCACGTCCTCCACGTCCCCTCTACTGGCCCCTTCACCGTCTCTTGTCCCCCTAGTGGCACTGCCCCCTGAGAAAGCTGAGGGCCGAGAGCTCATGGGGCAACTCCTCAGCGCGGATGACGGGGAGAGGGCAGCAAACCGAGAGGGCGCTCGAGGACCAGGCGGGCAGCGCCTCAACATTGACGTAGGTCTCTCTCCCGCCTTACTTGCGGGGACACGTCCCTGAGGTTGGGGGCACAGGGACAGATGTGTGCTGCCCTAAAATGGGCATCTGTGGACACTTGTAGTTCACTCAGTTTTTCCCCATGATTTACCCAGTTTAAGGCAAAACTTCAATATGCAGCCAAAGTCAGCAGGAGACAGCGGGTGCGGGAGCCGGAGGGCGCGGGAGCCGGGGGGCGGGGGGCGCGGGAGCGGGAGGGCGCGGGAGCCGGAGGGCGCGGGAGCCAGGAGGGCGCAGGAGCGGGGAGGGCGCGGGAGCCGGGGGGCGCGGGAGCCAGGAGGGCGCAGGAGCGGGGAGGGCGCGGGAGCCGGAGGGCGCGGGAGCCAGGAGGGCGCGGGAGCCGGAGGGGGCGCAGGAGCCGGAGGGTGCAGGATGTTGCTGTGAATTTGTCCAAAGCCCACTGATCTAGCTAGCATGGGATAACTTGAGCAGCGTTCCCAGCCTTGGTGCCCTTGGCACCACAGGAGTAATGCCAAGGCTCACTTTATGGACAGCCCGATTTCCCGCCTGCTGGAGGCAGAGCACGGGGGCTTCCGTGTCCCTGGGAGGGCTCAGGGAGGAATGGGGTCTCCGTGTTCAGTCAAGATTTCTGGAATTGACAACACTTGACTGTCAGCATGTCCTCTCCTGAGTAATGTGGGGTGCTTGCATGAGCTGAGACAGGTGTCACTGTGGGGAAACCGAGTCACGGGGCAGAAAGCTGGGTCCCCCCGAGGAGGGCTGGAGCTGGGCAAGAAAGGGTCTGCTGGTTCCAGGGCTTCGTCTCCAGCCACGCTGCCCTCTACTCCCCCTTTCCCAGCTGGCACGAGGGACCCCTGGGAAAGGCCCCAGAAGACCTGCCCCCTATAGAGTTGGGGGTCACTGGCATGTTGGTGTGGCTAGGAGGCGAGGTCCCAGCCCCCTGTGCCCCTGCAGGCACTGCAGTGCGATGTCTCGGTGGAGGAGGACGACCGCCAAGAGTGGACATTCACACTCTACGACTTTGACAACAGTGGGAAGGTCACCAGGGAGGTAGTGAGCTTCTATTTGCATCAGGTCTGCAGGAAGAGCGTTCGGGCCAGTAGTAGACAGCCGGGGGCGGGGGGACAGACGGACCGTGCCGGCCTTGAGGTATCTCGGGACAGGAGGGGACCGCCGGCCGAGAGGTCCTCAGGCCAGCTGGGCTGGCATCTCCCCGGGGCCCGGGGCTCGTGCATTGCCGGGCTGAGCCTCACCACCCATTTCTGCAGCCGTAGCTCCCATGCTGCGGGGTCACCCTCAGGGCACTGGAGGCACTTGCAGGGCACCCGGCCACGACCGAGGCTGCTCAGAGAAGATGCCTGTGTCAGTCCCAGAGGTTTGTTGGCAGCTGCGAGGATGGTGCAGGAAGGGGCAGGGCTGGGTGTGTCTTCTGGCGGAGAGGTGGGTGGCATCCCCTGCGGTCTGCTCTGTCAGTGACATCGATGCCCGGCCCCAGGACATGTCCAGCCTCATGCACACCATCTATGAGGTCGTGGGTGCCTCAGTCAACCACTCCTCGGGCAGCAGCAAGACCCTCCGTGTGAAGCTGACCGTCAGCCCGGAGCCCTCCAGCAAGAGGAAGGAGGGTCCTCCCGTTGGCCAGGGTGAGCAAGGCCTGGGCACACACAGAGGGACCTACTCCACACGGGCAGGGGCCTAAGCTGTGTGCTGGGGACAGGGAGGGACGAGTGAGTGGATGGAGGAGTGAGCAGGGGAATGAATGAGTGGACAAATGAGTGAGTGAGTGAGCGTGTGAGTGAATGAATGGATGAGTGAGTGAATTGAGTGGGTGACTGACGAGTGAGTGAATGGGTGAGTGAATGAATAAGCAGGTGAGTTAACGAATGAATGAGTGAGTGAATGAGGTAAGTGGGTGGGTAAGTGAGTGAGTGAGTGGATGAGTGAGTGAACTAATGAATGAGTGAGTGAGTGGGTGAGTGAGTGAGTGAGTGGATGAGTGAGTGATAAGTGTGTGAGTGAGGAGTGAATGGGTGAGTGAATGAATAAGCAGGTGAGTGAGTTAACGAGTGAATGAGTGAGTGAATGGATGGGTAAGTGGGTGGGTGAGTGAGTGAGTGAGTGGATGAGTGAGTGAACTAATGAATGAGTGAGTGAGTGGGTGAGTGAGTAAGTGAGTGGATGAGTGAGTGATAAGTGTGTGAGTGAGGAGTGAATGGGTGAGTGAATGAATAAGCAGATGAGTGAGTTAACGAGTGAATGAGTGAATGGATGGGTAACTGGGTGGGTGAGTGAATTGAGTGGGTGAGTGAGGAGTCAGTGAGTGAGTGAATAAGCAGGTGAGTTAATGAATGAGTGAGTGAATGGATGGGTAAGTGGTGGTGAGTGAGTGAATGAGTGAATGAGTAAGCAGATGAGTAAGTGAATTAATGAGTGAGTGAGTGAATGGGTGGGTGAGTGAATTGAGTGGGTGAGTGAGTGAATAAATGTGTAAGTGAGGAGTGAATGGGTGAGTGAAAAAGTAGATGAGTGAGTTCACGAATGAGTGGATGGGTGAGTGAATTGAGTGGGTGAGTGAATGTGAGTGAGGAGTGAGTGAATGGGTGAGTGAGTGAATAAGTGTGAGGAGTGAGTGTGTGAATGGGTGAGTGAATGAATAAGCAGACGAGTGAGTTAATGAATGAATGAGTGAATGGGAGGGTGAGTGAATGAGTGGGTGAGGAGTGAGTGAATGGGTGAGTGAATAAGTGTGAAGAGTGAGTGTGTGAATGGGTGAGTGAGTGAATAAGTGTGAGGAGTGAGTGTGTGAATGGGTGAGTGAATGAATAAGCAGACGAGTGAGTTAATGAATGAGTGAATGGAGGGTGAGTGTGAGTTGGTGAGGAGTGAGTGAATGGGTGAGTGAATAAGTGTGAAGAGTGAGTGTGTGAATGGGTGAGTGAGTGAATAAGTGTGAGGAGTGAGTGTGTGAATGGGTGAGTGAATGAATAAGCAGACAAATGAGTTAATGAATGAGTGAATGGGAGGGTGAGTGTGAGTTGGTGAGGAGTGAGTGAATGGGTGAGTGAATAAGTGTGAAGAGTGAGTGTGTGAATGGGTGAGTGAGTGAATAAGTGTGAGGAGTGAGTGTGTGAATGGGTGAGTGAATGAATAAGCAGACGAGTGAGTTAATGAATGAGTGAATGGGAGGGTGAGTGAATGAGTTGGTGAGGAGTGAGTGAATGGGTGAGTGAATAAGTGTGAAGAGTGAGTGTGTGAATGGGTGAGTGAATAAGTGTGAAGAGTGAGTGTGTGAATGGGTGAGTGAATGAATAAGCAGACGAGTGAGTTAATGAATGAGTGAATGGGAGGGTGAATGAATGAATTGGTGAGGAGTGTGTGAATGGGTGAGTGAATGAATAAGCAGGTGAGTGAGAATGAATGAATGCGTGAACGGGTGAGTGAATAAGTGTGTGTGTGTGAATGGGTGAGTGAATAAGCAGGTGAGTTAATGAATGAATGAGTGAATAAGTGTGAGGAGTGTGTGAATGGGTAAGTGAATAAGCAGGTGAGTGAGAATGAATGAGTGGGTGAGTGAATAAGTGTGAGGAGTGTGAATGGATGAGTGAATAAGCAGATGAGTTAACAAATGAGTGAATGGGTGAGTGAATAAGTGTGAGTGTGTGAATGGGTGAGTGAATAAGTGTGAGTGTGTGAATGGGTGAGTGAATAAGCAGGTGAGTGAATGTATGAATGAATGAGAGAATGAGTGAGTGCACGAATGAAGGAGGAAGTGAGTGGCAGCAGGACCCCCCTCTTTCAGACCAGATGCCCACCCACAGCAGGATGGAGGGCGAGCTGGTAGAGGAGCCAAGGGCGGCCGACAGAAGGTTGTCTGCACACATCAGGTGAGGGCTGGGGCACCAGGGTGGGGCTGTGCCTTAGGCAGGAGCACCCTGGCCACACCTCTGCTTCCCACACACCACAGGCCATGCACCATCCTCTAGGTCAGACCTGCTGGGGGCACCTGGGCTGGCAACTCTGTGGGGCACGGTCCCTTCCAGCATCCAGCACCCTGGCTGAGCTCGGCCTCCGAGTCTGTCGAAGCAGATGGCTTTGAGGGGCAGAGCCACGGCAGCCTCGACACCCTCAGTCTGGACTTGCCATGGCTCCCTGTGGCTCCACTCAATAGCTTTGGGTGCAACAGGGCTAGGGGTGGCTGGGACAGTGGCTGAGGGTGGCTGGGGCGGTTGCTGAGGGTGGCTGGGGCAGTGGCTGAGGGGGGCTGGGGTGGTGCCTGAGGGTGGCTGAAGGTAGCTGGGGCAGTGGCTGAGGGTGGTTGGGGTGGTGCCTGAGGGTGGCTGGGGCGGTGGCTTAGGGTGGCTGAAGGTGGTTGTGGCAGTGGCTGAGGGTGGTTGGGGTGGTGCCTGAGCGTGGCTGGGGTGGTGGCTTAGGGTGGCTGAAGGTGGTTGTGGCAGTGGCTGAGGGTGGTTGGGGTGGTGCCTGAGGGTGGCTGGGGCGGTGGCTCAGGGTGGCTGAAGGTGGTTGTGGCAGTGGCTGAGGGGGTCTGGGGAGGTGCCTGAGGGGGGCTGGGGTGGTGGCTGAGGGTGGCCGAAGGTAGCTGGGGCAGTAGCTGGGTCGGTGACTGATGGTGGCTGGGGCAGTGGCTGGGACAGTGGCTTAGGTGGCTGAGTGTGGCTGGGGCAGTGGCTGGGGGTGGCTTGGGCAGTAGCTGAGGTAATGACTGGGGGTGGCTGGGGCAGTGGCTGGCACAGTGGCTACAATGGTCCCAGTGTGGTCACCAGGGGCCACTACAGCGTGAGCAGCTCCCTAGAGCGCCTGCGGCTCTGGGGTATGCGACCTGGAACAGAGATTGCAGGGTTCTGGGGGGCGGTGTGACCTTCTCTGGATGGCACGTGGCTGTGTCTGTGCCGAGTCATCCACTCTCTTCTTCCTGCTCCTCGAGGATGCGGGTGCTGGTCAGGTGCACCCCGAACCCCTGCCGCCTGCTGCAGGCACCCCGTCATCGGGGGGTGCACCGCCCAGCCTGTGCGGGGGTCAGGCCCTTCTCTGTTCTCCACACAGGAGGCCCAGCGCCGACCCCAAGCCCTGCTCAGAGCAGGGACCCTACCGCGTGGACGAGAACACGGAGCGCAGGAACCACTACCTGGACCTCGCTGGGATCGAGAACTACACTTCCAGATTCGGCCCTGGTAGGTCCTGGAGGCCACTCTGGGTGCGAAGCCCAGGATGTGGGTGCCCTTGAAGGTCCTGGATTCCTGCAGCCCTGAGTTGGGGGGGCACCGTACCTGGCAGCTAGGTCCTTCCACAGCTACCTGTTGGTGCCGCCCAAAAGCCAGGCGGGTGCCCCTTCTAGGTGTGTGTGTGGCAGGGGGTACCTGGTACAAAGTGAGACGGAAGACGTCAGGTTTGCATTCAGGAAAATCCCCCCTTGGGGTGAGAAGTTGGTATTTTAGGGTAGAATCAGCGGCTCACTCAATAGAGGAGATCGTCTAGTAGTGTGGATGGCAGGCAGTGTGGACAGCAGGCAGGCAGTGTGGATGTCAGGCAGGCAGTGTAGACAACAGGTAGTGTAGACAGCAGGCAGACAATGTGGACAGCAGGCAGTGTGAATGGCAGGCAGGCACTGTGGACAACACATGGTGTGGACAGCAGGCAGTGTGGACAGCAGGCAGGCAGTGTGGACAACAGTCAATGTGGACAGCAGGCAGGCAGTGTGGATGTCAGGCAGGCAGTGTGGACAACACGTGGTGTGGACAACAGGCAGTGTAGATGGCAGGCAGGCAGTGTCGACGGCAGGCAGGCAGTGTGGACGGCAGGCAGGCAGTGTGGACAACAGGTGGTGTGGACAGCAGGCAGGCAGTGTGGACAACAGGCAGGCAGTGTGGACGTCAGGCAGGCAGTGTGGACAGCAGGCAGGCAGTGTGGACAGCAGGCGGTGTGGATGTCAGGCAGACAGTGTGGGTGACAGGCGGTGTGGATGGCAGGCAGGCAGTGTGGACAGCAGGCGGTGTGGACAACAGTCAATGTGGACAGCAGGCAGGCAGTGTGGACAACAGGTGGTGTGGACAGCAGGCGGTGTGGACAGCAGGTGACGTGGACAACAGTCAATGTGGACAGCAGGCAGGCAGTGTGGATGGCAGGCAGTGTGGACAACAGGTGGTGTGGACAGCAGGCGGTGTGGACAGCAGGTGGCATGGACAACAGTCAATGTAGACAGCAGGCAGGCAGTGTGGACGGCAGGCAGGCAGTGTAGACAACAGGCAGTGTAGACAGCAGGCAGGCAGTGTGGACGGCAGGCAGTGTGAATGGCAGGAAGGCAGCGTGGACAATAGGCGGTGTGGACAGCAGGCAGGCAGTGTGGACGACAGGCAGTGTGGACAGCAGGCAGTGTGGACAGCAGATGGTGTGGACAGCAGGCAGTGTGGACAGTGTGGACGACAGGCTGTGTGGATGACAGGCGGTGTGGACAGCAGGCAGGCAGTGTGGACAACAGGTGGTGTAGATGGCAGGCAGGCAGTGTGGATGGCAGGTAGGCAGTGTGGATGGCAGGCAGGCAGTGTAGACGGCAGGCAGGCAGTGTGGATGGCAGGCACTGTGGAGGAAAGCAGACAGTGTAGATGGCAGGCAGGCAGTGTGGACGGCAGGCAGCGTAGACGGTAGCAGCCTGCCCAGCACGTGCTCATTCCCGACCAGCAGCACCCCCGTGTGGCCTGCAGGAAGATTCCTGGACCAAAGCCCGGGCCACTCCCCAAGGGTTGGGGCCAAGTCCTTCTCATAACACCCACTCTAGGTGTCCACAGGGGCAGGAGGGGTGGCGCTGGATCTTGGGGTACCCAGGCCACTCCGAAGGGCTGGGGCCAAGTCCCTCTCATAATCCACACTTTAGGGGTCCACGTGGCAGGAGGGGCGGTGTCCCTCTCGTAACTCCCACCTTAGCAGTCAACAGGGCAGGAGGGGTGGCGCTGGATCGGGGCCACAGGTGCTCAGTGTGCCGTGTGCAGCCCCCGGACTCCTTGGCCGTGCTCTGCACAGGAGCTGCACACAGGGCTTATGCCACGCTCATGAAGGTGGCAGTCCGGGGTCCTTGTGGCATCTGTTGTGTGATGAGGGTTTAGGGGATGTGAATCCTGAGGTGGCCTCCCTGACGGGGGCTCAGCTGTATGAGGAGAGCAGCTTTGCTCCCAGAACACGCAGTGGGGGCGGGGTGGAGGAGTTGGCCTTCACAGGGAGCTGCAGAGCCAGGCAGCAGGTCACCCCTGGTGGCCAGCCCTTCCTCTCAGGACCCGTGGCCATCTGACTGCAGACCGGCTCACAGGCTGGCCTCAGATGGGACCCCCTGGCGCAGCTCTTCCAGCGGGCCCTGGGCAGTCGGCCGTCTCGGAGGAGATGGGAACCCAGCTATGTGCCCTGGCCTGTACTCCCAGTGCCTCACCCTCTGACCTGTGTCCACAGGGTCCCCTCCTGTGCAGGCCAAGCAGGAGCCCCAGGCCAGGGCCTCACACCTCCAGGGCCGGTCCCGCTCCCAGGAGCCGGACACACACACCGCGTACCATCGCAGGTCACAGGTGCTGGTGGAACCCGCCGTGCCAGCCTCGGAGCCTGCTGCCCGGGCCCTGGACGTGCAGCCCCGGCTGAAGGGGCCGGAGAAGCAGTTCCTCAAGTCCCCCAAGGGCTCTGGGAAGCCAGCCGGGGTGCCAGGCGGCAGCAAGTCCGGGAAAGCCTTTGGCTACTACCTGCCAGCTGTTCTGCCCCCCCCGGCCCCTCAGGACGGCCACCACCTCCCGCAGCCTCCCCCGCAGCCCCCACCGCAGCCCTGTGGCCACAAGCGGTCCCGGCAAAAGGGCAGGGAGGGCCACTCGCCACTCAAGACCCCACACGCCCAGCCCGCCGCGGTGGAGCACGAGGTGGTGCGAGACCTGCCGCCCATGCCAGCGGGAGAGGGCTTCGTGGTGCCAGTGATCCAGTGGCACGAGCACCACCACCACCACGAGCACCACCACCACCACCACTTCCACCCATCCTAGCGCCGCCGCTGGCACTCCTCACTCCCAGCGCAGCACGGCCCACACGCCCTTGGCGGGGAAGCAGAGCAGGTGCCCGCTGTGTGCCCGTGGGGAGCCTGGTACCCCCCACCTCTAACAGCAAACAGCATCCGACTGCAGGTGCCCACGTGGTGGAGGTGGCACAGCTTGGACACAGCCCAGGTGCCCTGTGCTCTCTTGCCCTCAATGCCGCATGGTGGCGAAAATGTCTGAGGCCACTGTGTTTCCCAGCTCTAAAGCTCATCTGTGTAACCCATAAAACCTGTACGTGAGCGTGGAAGACACACTCGTATTTACTTTCCTTTATGATTCCAAAGCGAGGCCCTGCAGGGCACGGGGCGTGCCGTGTTCCTCCCAGGCCTTGATGCTGTGGGTGCTGTTGGCGCTGTAGGCCATCCCAGTGCGAGGCCGGGAGCCACTGGGAAAGCCGAGGCTTTGCGTGGCTCACGTGTCATGAAGCCAGAGGGGCCAGGGTGGGGGGAAGCAGCTTGTGCATAGCAGGCAGCGTCCACAGCTCCCGCGGGAGGCCAAGCAGCAGGCGCGGCAAAGGCGGCAGCGCCGGAATGAGACGTGCTGGGCTGGGGCGGGGGAGCCCAGACCAGGGAGGACGGGCGCCTAGGGCGGCTCCCGGGGGCGGACGCAGCCCTGGTCCCAGAGCCGCGGCAGCTCAGGTGGACACCGGCAGCAGGACACGGGTCAGGGAGGGGCGAAGGCTCAGCGGAACACGGGGACCGGAACGTTCACGGTCCCGACACTCACGGGGTAGCTTCCGTGACACGTCAGCTTTGGAGAAAGGTGTGTCCCCCCGCAAGGGTCAGGAAAGGGCTGCAGGCCAGCAGGACGTGCCGGTGACGTTCCTGAGTCGCAGCCTGTGGGGACCCACATAGTCGCCCCCAACAGGAGCCGTGTGGTGCTTTCTGGGACCTGGGGGCCTGCCCGGCAGTTCTGCGTTCACCTTCCTTGTGTCGTTTTTAAGGATAAAGCAAACTGATGGCCAACCTGTGACAGGTGTTCCTCAGGTCTGGTAGGAATATCTGCGTTTTGTACAATGCCACACCCTGTATTAAAATAAGCTTTTCAAAGAGAGGTGGTCCGTACTGTTGTCGGCCAGTCCCCTCTGCCAGCCGGTGGCCAAAGGCGCGGAGAGCAGGCTGCCTGCGCGGGGCTGTGGGAGGCAGCGCGCCCGTCCTTGGCTCAGAGGGTGATGAAGGCGAACACGCCCCGTAACCACAGGTAGCCTTTTTTGTTTTTCCCATGTTACCGCTCTAAGAAAATCCCAAAATAAACCAAACCCAAAATTTGGTTCACGATAACAGGAACACGAGGCACCTCTGTCTTGCCTGCGTGACCCCAGCTTTATGGAGAGAAGCTGGGCTCTTTGTGAAGAGGAATCTGTGGAGAAGTCGCGTGGCGTTTGCTTATTTTCTGCCTCTCTGCTCCTGGGTGTTTAAAAACCCCTCGGGCCTTCCCAGTGGCGTCTCTCCTGTGACCACTGGAGAACGCTGTGTTCTCGGGGCTCCGGAGGCCAGGGCGCTCCACACTCCAGGCTCCTCCTGGAGGCACAGCCTTACCTTGAGGTGACTGCATTTCACTCGCATGACACCTGCTCTGGAAGCGACACACTAGGAAGGTTCATCTGGGGATGCAGTGATGTCACTCCCGGCCTCATGTTGAGAGGACCTCGTTTAGTCCCAGAGGACCTATCAGACCCCAAGTGACGTTGCCAACCAGAGACCCCGGCACACCCTCTGGGCCGGGCTCAGCCAACCGCCTGGCGAGGAGGGAGCTCTGCGGCCTTGGGCCTCCACCTGCTTGCCGCTAGGCCTCGGTGTTAAAAACGAAAACTAAGTGCGGGTGAGAGTCCAGCAAACACGAGGCAGGGGTGGAGGTACAGTGCTGAATGAGCCCCGGAAACAGAGGCGCTGCCACCGCTGCCCACCTCCAGCCAGGGCCTGCCTCGCACAGAGGGGCCCTTGATGCCCTGGGGTGACACACTTAAGCCTGAACGAGGCAAGGGGCGCGAACAGGGTTTGGAAGTTTGTCCCCTCCAAGTCTCGTGTGGAGATGTGAGCCACAGTGCTGGGTGGGGCCCGTGGGAGGGGTTTAAGCCATGGGGGGTGGACCCCTGGTGAATGGCTTCAAGCCCTCACTGTGGTGATGGGTGAGCTCTCATTCTGAGTTCTCGGGAGATCTGGTTATTTAGAGCAAGGGCCCTCAACCCCCAGGCTGTGGACTGGTCCCGGTCTGTGGCCTGTTGGGAACCGGGCCCACAGCAGGAGGTGAGCGAGCGTGACCCCTGAGCCCCACCGTTACATCCTCACAGGGGCTGGAGCCCTGCTGTGCACTGCACGTTTGAGGGTCTAGGCTGCACACTCATGAGAATCTAATGCCTGATGATCTG
This sequence comes from Aotus nancymaae, assembly GCF_030222135.1. Taxonomy (NCBI): domain Eukaryota; kingdom Metazoa; phylum Chordata; class Mammalia; order Primates; family Aotidae; genus Aotus; species Aotus nancymaae. The sequence goes on from NW_026988425.1 coordinate 817,525, forward strand.
AGGTGGAACCACTTCATCCTGAAACCACCCGCCACCCACTTGTCTTCCATGAAACCAGTACCTAGTGCCATAAAGGTTGTGGGGCTGCTGCTTTAAAGCAGCTGGCACCGTTCCGTCTCCCCTGCTCTGACCATGTGACACGCCTGCCCCTCCTTCACCTTCTGCCTTGAGTGGAAGCTTCCTGAGGCCTCACCAGAAGCTGAGCAGATGCAGACACTGTGCTTCTACAGCCTGCAGAATGGAGAGCCCAATAACCCTCTTTTCTTTACAAACACCCCAGTGCCAGGTATTCCTTTACAGCAACAGAAAACAGAACTAACGCAAGAGTCCCGCTCCCCCGGCCAAAAAGAAACCCCACAAAAACCCCATGCATGAAAAGTGAGCCAGTGCTGACATGGTCTCATTCATCAAACACCCACAGGTAAAGACCGCTGTTTGGCCCGGGGCCAGGGCGAACTGTGTGTGTGAAGCTGCTGGGCACCATCTCCAGCAGCCCTGGCACTTGGCGGATGGGAAGGGACACAGCACAGGTTGGTGTCAGGTGCTGCTCTGGCTCTCGGGCCACACCTGTCAGGGGGACGTGGGTACCACCAGAAGGAAGGCCGTGCAGTGCTGCAGGTGAGATGGAGGCGGAAGCTCCTCGGAGGACCCTGGCAGGGGCACACAGCCTGCTCCTGGGGCAGCTCTGCCTGCCGTTTGGCCCGGTCATCCTGCCGTGCTGGTGCCAGGAAAGATTCACCGCACGAGACTGGGTGGTGAGGGGCACGCAAGGACAGAGGCCTGTGTCACAGAAACCAAAAGGCTTGGGCTTCCTGTGAGTGTAGACTGACCGCCAGATGATCTTGGAGCTGGACCAGCCTGTATCTGAATGAATGCGTGAGTGATTTGGTGTGAATTAGTGAGTGAATGGGTGGGTTAGTGTGGGAATGAGCAGGTGAGTGGGCGAGGGAACAGGTGAATAAATGAATGGATCAGTGAATGAATGAGAGCAACGAGTGAGGGGCTGAGTGGGTAAGTAGGTGAATGAATGAATGGGTGACTGAGGGGGTGAGCTGTGAATGAATGGTGCTTAGGAGAGAATGAACAGGCGAGTCCAGGAACAAGAGGATGATTAGGTAAGGGGAGTGGTGTGCAAATGACTGTGAACGAGCGCATCAGTGGGCCAGTGCGTGAATGGGTGAATGTGAGATGAGTAAGCAGATTGGTGTGCAAATGAGTGCGTGAACGAGTGCATCAGTGGGTCAGTGTGTGAATGGGTGAATGTGAGATGAGCAAGTGAATTGATGTGCAAATGAGTGCGTGAATGAGTGCATCAGTGGGTCAGTGTGTGAATGTGAGATGAGTAAGTGAATTAGTGTGCAAATGAGTGCATGAACGAGTGCATCAGTGGGTCAGTGTGTGAATGGGTGAATGTGAGATGAGCAAGTGAATTGATGTGCAAATGAGTGCGTGAATGAGTGCATCAGTGGGTCAGTGTGTGAATGTGAGATGAGTAAGTGAATTAGTGTGCAAATGAGTGCATGAACGAGTGCATCAGTGGGTCAGTGTGTGAATGGGTGAATGTGAGATGAGTAAGCGAATTGGTGTGCAAATGAAGGAATGTTAGTGTGTGAATGAAGGAATGAGTGGCTGAAGGACTGTCAGTGTGTGACTGAATGTCAGTGTGCAAATGAAGGAATGTCAGTGTGCGAATGAAGGAATGTTAGTGTGTGAATGAAGGAATGTCAGTGTGCGAATGAAGGAATGTTAGTGTGCGAATGAAGGAATGAATGAAGGAATGAGTGGGTGAATGAAGGAATGTCAGTGTGCGAATGAAGGAATGTCAGTGTGCGAATGAAGGAATGTTAGCGTGCGAATGAAGGAATGTTAGTGTGAAGGAATGAGTGGGTGAATGAAGGAATGTTACTGTGTGAATGAAGGAATGTCAGTGTGTGAAGAATGTCAGTGTGCGAATGAAGGAATGTCAGTGTGCGAATGAAGGAATGTTACTGTGTGAATGAAGGAATGTCAGTGTGCGAATGAAGGAATGTCAGCGTGCGAATGAAGGAATGTCAGTGTGCGAATGAAGCAATGTCTGTGTGAATGAAGGAATGTCAGTGTGTGAAGGAATGTCAGTGTGCGAATGAAGGAATGTCAGTGTGCAAATGAAGGAATGTCAGTGTGCGAATGAAGGAATGTTAGTGTCTGAATGAAGGAATGTCAGTGTGCGAATGAAGGAATGTCAGTGTGCGAATGAAGGAATGTTAGTGTCTGAATGAATGAGTGGGTGAATGAAGGAATGTCAGTGTGCGAATGAAGGAATGTCAGTGTGCGAATGAAGGAATGTTAGTGTGTGAATGAAGGAATGAGTGGGCGAATGAAGGAATGTCAGTGTGCGAATGAAGGAATGTTAGTGTGCAAATGAAGGAATGTTAGTGTCTGAATGAATGAGTGGGTGAATGAAGGAATGTCTGAATGAAGCAATGAGTGGGTGAATGAAGGAATGTCAGTGTGCGAATGGGTGAATGAGTAGGTGATGGCTCCATCCAAGTTCTTGCTCCTTGGGAAGCACCCACTAAGGCTAGGAGGAAGCCTGTTTTTTGAGGTCCCAGGGAAGGGGACACCCAGGGGTCTCTGGCTGGGCCCTGGTCCCAGATGTGTGGGTGTCAGCGGGTCCCCAAACCTCCCTGCTGGAACTGGTGAGCACATGGCCCTCCCTCAGGACACCAGGCGCCCCCAGCCAGCCACGGACGCCTGCATGCAGCCAACACTCACCCATCAGGTCCGAGGATGAGGCTGCCCTCAGGATCACTCTCCTGTGGCCCAAGAGCCAGCACAGGCCCTGACGCCCTCCTGTGCTGTCCCTTCCCATCTGCCATGCGCCAGGGTCGCTGGAGACGGCGCCCAGCAGCATCACATACAACTTCATCGTGCACGACGCCGTGTTCCAGCACGTAAGCTTTGCCACAACCATTTCAGAATGTTTTCACCCCGGAAAGAAACTCATGCCCCTCAGGCCGTCTCCCTCCACTCCGCCTGGCCCACCCTAGCACCCACCAGTGCACTCCTGGCCTCTGGGCCCGGCCCATTCTGGCATTTCGAGTAAGTGGCGTCCCACAGCGTGAGACCCCAGTGTCCGGCTTCCTCCCTTGAGCGTGAGGCTTCCAAGCCTGGCTCCTGGCTCTAGCTGGGTGAGGCCCCACAGCAGGCACGGCCATGTGGACTCGTCAGATTCTCAGACTGCGCCCACTCTGGCAGCCGTGAACCTGCGTGCACCCGTTCCTGATGCCGTGACACACACTGGGAGCGGACCTGCTGGGGAAGGGGCGGCTCTGTGTCTCACACTTTCGGGAACCACAGCCCCTCCCGCGCAGCTGCAACCCCGCAGGAGGGCTCCGATTGCACGTCGTCACCGCGATCTCCCCCCCACCATTCGGGCGGTGGCCATCGCAGGCGTCAGGTGGCATCTCATCGCGTGTCAGAGCATGCCAGCTCCGCTCATGGTGGACTCTGGTGCCTCCACCCTAATTATAGATAGAATGGCCGGGCACGGTGGCTCACGCCCATAATCACAGCACTTTAGAAGGCTGAGGTGGGCAAATGACTTGAGGCCACAAGTTCAAGACCAGCCTGGCCAACACGGTGGAACCCCACCTCTACTAAACTACAAAAATAAGCCAGGCGTGGTGCTGCATACCTGTGATCCCAGCTACTCAGGAGGCTGAGGCAGGAGAATCGCTTGAACCCGGAAGGTGGAAGTTGCACTGAGCTGAGATGGCACCATTGCACTCCAGCCTGGGCAACAGAGACTGTCGCAAAAATAAATTACAGATTGGGGCACGTCAACACACAGCACCAGGAAGTTTGATGTAAGGTCAGTTCCATGCTGGTGACGTGATTTGGAAGCTCTCTTGTCCAATTCACAGGGTCACTCTTCAGCCACCCGAGCTGGCTATGGCTCGTTGGCCCTGACGCTCCTGCTAAAGGGGCGGCCGGTACATTTTCTCCAGTCGTCTAATTTTTATGCTGAACGAGACTCCAGATTCTTCAACAGACTCAGATTTCATAGGATTTTATTTTTCTACTAACAAAATTGTACAAAGGAACCTACAAAAGGGACGTGGAATCAACTTTCAACGGCCGCAGTTACCAGTGACACGAGCTGACGGGACAGGCTGCCTGGCGTTGCCGCGCACAGAAGCTGCAGCCCAGGGCAGAGGCAGAGTGGAGCCCTCACGAGGCGTTTCGTGGGGAGGACCCAGTGGCCCTCAGAAGCGTCCCGCACGCAGGGTTTTCCAGCCACCAACCGAGGTTCAGAGGCCGCTGCGCCTCCCGCCCGCTCTCCTCCAGGTGCAGGGGACGCAGGACCTGCTGGCCCCACCCAGAGGCGGAGGGAACGCTGCGCCCTGCGGTGACGTCTGGGACACGCTCTGGGCAGCCGTGACTCTACAGCAATGCCAGCCCCAGCGCAGCGCCTCAGAAACGCCTGGAAGCACACGCGCAGCCTCTGCCCTGCTTTGAACCTCGGCGATGGGGCCGATTCCCTCGGGAGACCGGGCAAGCCGGACACAGCCCAGGGCCTGACCACCTGGGGCCTCTAGTATAGAAACAGCCTCTTGATGGACGGCCTCGTGACCACGAACTCCCTGGGTGTTTAAATAAATAAATAAGCCACACAGAAAGGGAGGCCCCAGCCAGTGCCACCGCCACAGCCTGCAGATGCAGCCACCACCTACAAAGCAGAAACTCACAGCGAAGTGAAAAGTGTGCTGGGACCTTGAAAGGGATCTCTTCTCAGTGCCACTGCCACCTCCACGAAAGGTACAGGCCACGGCAGGGGATGCCCGGGAGTCAGCCGGACGGACCTGACACCAGGCACCACTGCTGCCCAGGGACCTCCCACGCAGAGGCCGTGTCCCCCTTCTCTGGAGCGCCGGGGTGGGGATGCCACGTGTGAGCCAGCTCAGAGGCTGAACCGTGCGCCGTGCTCATGGGGTGGAGTCCCGGCTGTCGTGGGCTGCGGGGGGACTCGGCGTTCACTCCGCGTCACACCTGCGCCCCAGGTTTCAGTGCATTCGCCTGCACGAGGCTCTAACGGCACCAGTGCTGTGAGCTGGGCCCTATCAGTGCTCATGAATGAAGTGGCTGGTTTTCTAAAGGCGGATGGAGACTCAGATGGCAGCAGACACAGCCTGGCGTGGCAGAGACACAGCTGGGACTCCTTCCTGGAGCGTAAGCCCCGAGGGACACACCGTGTTCACCACACACCCGACAGGTGGTCCAGCGCATTCCAGAAAAACCGAGTTCCCTTTCCAGATGGCCCCGGCCACGCCGGCTGGTGAAGCGTGGACCTGCCGAGCCCAGAGGCTCCCACACGAGGGTGATGCAGGCGTGGACGGCGTCCTCCAGCTTTGCTGCCTTGAGGTGCAGAAATGCAAAAACAGTCAAGGAACAGAGTGACTCAGAGGCGATCAAGGCCCTGCAGGGAGCCGTGGCCGGGGCTGACATTTCACTTTTATCACCAGGGACAGCTTCAGCCCCGGTGCTCTTCCGAGAATGTTCTGGGTAGGGGAGAGATGCAACCTAACCACTGGGTAAGTCCAGCCAAGGAAAAGGACTTCCGGAAACCAAGTGTGGGCTCGCTGGCCCCTCGTGACCCGCGAGAAGATCCGGCCGCGTCCAGGTCCCTCCTGCGGTGGCATCTGCCCTCGGACTCAAGAAAACCCTCCGGTCGTGCCCTCGCTGGCCCAGCCTGGGGTTTAAGCCCTAGGTGGCGGTCCTAGAGACCTCAGAAGGAAGCCCCACGGCAGGCCAGGCGGCATCACTGGGGACAGGTGTGTCTGCCGTCTGTTTCCCTGGGCCGAGCCTGGGCGCAGGCTGCCCACGCCATCCTCCGTGCCCGCCCCAGCGTGCCGCGATGCTGCTGAGCATTAGGAGTAGATGGTGATCACCTCCCGGCCGCCGCCCCTGACCAAGAGGACTCTGTTCAGCCCCTCGGTCAAGACCTCAAGAAACTCCATGTCTGTGGTTAGCAGAGTTAAGGCCAGAGCTGATCTCACCTGGGCGTGTAGAGCTGGAACTGCGATGGGAGTGAGGTTTCACCCTCTTCCGGGTTAGCTAAGATTTGGTTTGAGAATGCCAGAGCCAAGGTGAGAAGTGGGTGGGGAGAAGGGAGGAAGGGGAGGAAGGGGCAGGGCAGGGGAGAGAGGGGCCCATGCTCAGGAAAGAGAGGGAGCTCCGTGGCCATAGAGAGGACCAGCAGAGACAGAGACGGAGCCCAGGGTGCAGACCCCACCTGACAGGGATCCCCAGCCAGGTGACTGGGTCCTGGCTGGCCTACAGGTGACCTGGGCCACAGCTTCTGACCAGGACACACGGAGGACACGCCCCCACTGACCCCGCACTCTGGGTGCCGCCCTGGCAGGGATGTGCCAGACGTTGCCCTGTCTGTGCCAATACACCCAGATACACCACGGAGTCCATTTTCCCAATAAAGCACAAATTCCCAAAGCTCTGGCCAACCGGGGCCTTAAAGCCGAGAGCTGGGCTCCCTGCCTCCCGCATGGCCTTCGGGGAACGGTGGGGCTGAGCCCCAGGGAAGGTCCCAGGATGCACAGTCGCTGTGGGGGTACATGACGGGGCGGGTCTCCCAGCCCCAGGGCAGCTCTGAACACCCGGGGATGGTGGGGGGGCTGGCACTGCAGGCGGGCCCTCCCTCCCCACACCAACGCCACCACTGGCCCCAGAGCCCCTCTGCATCCCGGTCGCAGCTCCCAGGGCCTGGGGCTGAAGGAAAGGCGTGAAGCCAGCCTGGCTCACAGCACCCACAACCCCAGGTCTTGGCGAGAAGCTGCCGGGGACGCCCACATGCCCGCAGGCACACCAGGGGAAAGGATACAGTTCTCGTCCCCCTGCCGGTTTTTTGGGGGGCCCGGCATGTTGAGAAGGACCAGCTGGGCGTCCTGGGACTTGCTGAGGACGACGCCGTTGAGCTTCACGGCCGTGTGCATCCGCCTGACGTTGGACTGGTCCCTGGAGGGGGTGGGGGTGGGCACGGTCAGCAGGAGGTGGGCACGCCCCACGCTCCAGACACGAGGCCGGGCCGAGCCCTGATGAGCCTGCGTTCACGTGTGAGTCAGGATCGGGCGGACTCTCCAACCCTGAAGGACGCAGAGGCGGCAGCTCCCAGCGAGAGGCGCTGATGGCAGCCAGGCGGTGCTCAGCAGCGGGAAGCTTTGGCCTCCGGGCCCCTGGAACTCAGCACACTGGGGCTGCCAAGCTTCTAAGGGCCGCGGAGTCACATGACACCAATTGCAAGTGCTTCCTGAACTACATCTACGTCTGCGAAGCTGGCGGAACGCAGTGGAAGCGACCTGGGTGTCCCGAGTGCCTGGCGCCTTTCAAGGCTGACACACTTCTCTTGACATCCATGGTGTTCCTCAAGCCCCACATTAGACGCTGCCAAGCACAAACCCATCAGGCTGAGCACACATGGTCTCCTCTCTGAGGGTCACACAGCTGGGTCCAAGGGGCCAGAAGCTCAGGGAGGAAAGGCCCACAGCTGCCCCCGGCCTGTGCAGCCATCGCTGCTGAAGCTCCCAGGCCTGTGACGGGCAAGGACTGCTGAGAACTCAGCTGGAGGCACAGGCGCTCACAGCGGCCACTACTGGGGTCTTCTCCCACGGCCCACCTTGCCCCTGCCTGGCCGAGGGCCAAAGGGAAAGCACTTGCACCACGTGGCCGTCCAGACCCCACCTTCCGTCCTCACTTCCACCGCGTGGCTGTCCAGACCCCGCCTTCCATCCTCACTTCCACCACGTGGCCGTCCAGACCCCGCCTTCCGTCCTCACTTCCACTGAGTGGCCGTCCAGACCCCGCCTTCCGTCCTCACTTCCACTGAGTGGCCGTCCAGACCCCGCCTTCCATCCTCACTTCCACCGCGTGGCCGTCCAGACCCCGCCTTCCGTCCTCACTTCCACTGAGTGGCCGTCCAGACCCCGCCTTCCATCCTCACTTCCACCGCGTGGCCGTCCAGACCCCACCTTCCGTCCTCACTTCCATGGTGTGACCCAGACCCTGCCTGCCATCCTCACTTCCATTGTGTGGCCATCTAGACCCCGCCTTCCAGCCTCACTTCCACCGCGTGGCCATCTAGACCCTGCCTTCTGTCTTCACTTCCACTGCGTGGCCGTCCAGACACTGCCTTCTGTCCTCACTTCCATGGTGTGGCCCAGACCCTGCCTGCCATGCTCACTTCCACCACGTGGCCATCTAGACCCCGCCTTCCTTCCTCACTTCCATTGTGTGGCCATCTAGACCCCGCCTTCCTTCCTCACTTCCATTGTGTGGCCATCTAGACCCGGCATTGCATCCTCACTTCCACCGCGTGGCCATCTAGACCCTGCCTTCCATCCTCACTTCCACCGCGTGGCCATCTAGACACTGCCTTCTGTCCTCACTTCCACAGTGTGGCCCAGACCCCACCTGCCATCCTCACTTCCACCGCATGGCCCACGGTGTGGCCCAGACCCCACTTTCCGTCCTCACTTCCACCACGTGGCCATCCAGACCCCACGTTCCGTCCTCACTTCCACCACGTGGCCCAGACCCCGCCTTCTGTCCTCATGACAACGGGGCCCTGCTCTGAAGTTGCCATGGGAGTCTACATCTCAAAGCGTCCCTGGTGGCCTGGGCCCGGCCACAGTCCCCTAGGAGGGTCCCCAGCCAAGGAGGTTTGGGGACACTGCAGACTCCCGCTGTGCAGGTGCTCAGGCCCTGCGGGACAGGGCTCATCTCCCTCCTCTATCCCACGGTCCCTCTGAGGCAGGCCCCTAAATGGCAGCAGAACTGGCATTCCAGGAAGCCCCCTCGGGAAATCCGGCAGAGACCAGCCCTGAGAACACTCGTGTTTCTGGTGGAAAAACCTGGCCCGTGGGTGGACCTGCAGGTCCCAGTGGGTCTCAGGCCAACTGTGGTCAGCACAGCCCTACACAGTCTTGACTGTGGCCCCCTGGGGAGGTCACCAGTGCCCCGGACACAGAGGGTGGGGCAGACAGACAGAGGCCGCCCATGCAGGGTCACAGAGAGGCCCCGAGGACGCCGTCGACGTGTCCAGGCTCACGCCCTTTGATCCACTTGACTCTTAAGCCAAATAAACCTGATCATAACCACCAATTTTCAGGAGGAACACAGGGAGACCTTTCATCTTCTCTCCAGCTTGATTTAATTACAGATGGGGTCTCTGTCCACCACACAGTCAAGGGGCTTTTCATACAGGAACTTGGAACTTTGGACTCAACTTCTGGGTAGACCACAATGACCAGTGTGTTTGTGGACAAAGAGCAACTCCAGGAAGTGAGGCCAGGCCAGGCCAGGAGCGTGGGGCGGGGCAGGGCAGGGTGGGCGGGGGGTGGGTGGCGGGGTGAGCGGCATGACCACGGCAGTGAGTGCTGGGGGGACAAGGGGGCCTTACCCCTGACTGCTGGGATGGTGTGCTGGCCACCATAGCGAGGAGGACCAGTGGAGACACATCTGTATATGCTGATGTGTATACGCACACATGCAGTCACACTAACGTGCACACAAGTTGTACAGACACACGTCAGACATGCACATGTGCACACGTACAGACACGTACACCCACGTGTGAGGACAGGTGTGTGTCCACCAGCAGGTGCACTGACAGGTACACACGAGCGAACACACAGACATCCCTAAGTGTGCTCCCGGGGATGCCACGGTGAGGCCTGCACACCTCATGCCTGCACTGCCCAGGAAAAGGTCAGGGCTTGACCTCCAGACATTCTGGGGGCTTCTCCCAGCCCAACCCCGAGGAGTTGCTGGACCAGGAGAGTCGGTCTTGTCCCAAACACACACCCCACGTTGACACAAAGCCCACACGTCATCCATTCCGGCCCACCTTCTCCTGACCCTACAGGCCGGTGCGGACCTGCCCCTGCCCCGGGCCTAGGTGGACGCACAGGGCCACTGCAGCTGCTTGAGTGTGCTCACATGTGTGGGGGCGTGGTCAAACCCTGCCCCGGGCCTAGATCGTCCTGCAGCTTTAATGAACACACTATTCTGAAGGCACGTTTAGATTTACAGGACACAGCAGGAAGTACTGGGGCTCCCTGCCCGCCTCCCACACAGGTGCACGGTTTCTGGTGTCTGATTAATTCAGGTTTCAGGGTTAAAGATAAAAAAGGAGGTGTGGCCACTCAGCTGGCGCGTTCCTCACTCAGGCCCCAGGCACCGCCTGCCCATGATGAAAACACGGCCCAGGCAGCTGATCGTGGGGGCAGGCAGGGGACAGAGCCGAGGACTCCCAGGGACCGAGCTTGGGGGTCCATCCAGGGCTCTCCCTCCCACCTGCCCCAGAGCTCAGACACAGGCAGCTCCCACCCCAGGGCCTGACCACACAGAGAACTGCTCCACACCCCTCTCCACCTGGAGACGGAAGGGTAACGCCCAGGGTGGACGGCGTTAACGTGGAAACCATTCTGGGTGGGGACGCAACTCAGCCAGTGCCCGACCCAGAAGGACGTGGACAGACTCACTGACGGGTCCTGCCAGCACACACCTCCCCTCCATGCAGGAGTGGCTCAGCCACCTCCCAGGTCTCAGTTTCTGGGCCTCGCTGAGGAAGAGGCTTCGGGTGTGTGCCGGAGCCACCGTGAAGAGAGGCGAGCAAAGGCAACAGGAAACGGACGTGGGAGCCGAGGCAGCACTGGGTAAGCTCCAGCTGCACACGGATGCACGCGGGTGACGCCACGCAGGCATGCAGGGAAACCGAGGCCTAGAACACGCACACACTGGCATGCAGGGCCACCGGGAGGCCCGGAACACACACGCGGGCCACACCACACAGGCCACGCCACGCAGGCATGCAGGGCCACCGGGAGGCCCGGAACACACACGCGGGCCACGCCACACAGGCCACGCCACGCAGGCATGCAGGGCCACCGGGAGGCCCGGAACACACACGCGGGCCACACCACACAGGCCACGCCACGCAGGCATGCAGGGCCACCAGGAGGCGACCTGGTTGCAGCGAGTGGACTTACAGGTTTCCCCATTCTCTATGCAGGAGAGAAAAACAAGAGCGTGTTATTGACCTCAGGAGTGAGCACTGGGCCGTTCCAGGCATCACAGCTGCCCGAGAGAATGCTGCCTCGGCCCACCCCACAGGGCCCGGGAGCCCCCAGGCCTTCCTGAGAACCGGGCTTGAGGCTCTGCCTTCGACCCCAGGTGAGAGGTGTCTCTGGCGCTCTCACCCTGGGACTCCGGCTGCGTCTGCAGAACCAGACCCATGCCCCTGAGGACCTCAGCCAGCCCTGGCGGGCAGCTCTCTGTTCTCTAACGGGCCCGCTGGCCTTTGGGGTTTCCGTGAAGCTCTTCAGTGGTCAGGGAAGAGACTCCATCCTCACCACCAGATCTGCCACCCCACCCCGGCCAGCCGCAGGCGCGGACACTCACGGCTTCATGCTGAAGAGGTCTCTGAACCCGGACAGGCTGGCGTCTTTGTGCCTGTGCTTCTCGGCGATCAGCTTCTCCCTGGTCCAGGTCATCTGCACCTTGTCTGGCGTGGGCGGCGCCTGGGTCCTGGCCACCGCTGTGGTGTGGGATGCGGTGTTCCTGTCGTGGATCAGCTGGGCCTGGCAGGCCCGGGACTCGGTGAGACCAGATGGTCTCAAAACTCCCCTGGGCAAGAATGACCCGGGACACCAGGCCAGAGGCAAGGCCGGCTCACACCACAGAACCAAAAGGGCCATGCGCGCCTGACCCTGGACCAGTCTGGCCTCCTACAAGGTCCCGAGCCCCACCCCCGAGGCTGCCTCCCTCCTCCAGGCTTCCAGACCAAACGTTCACTTCCTCTCCCCATCTCCGCCCCTCACCTTCCCACCCTGGCCCTGAACTGGAGAAAGAGGCCCCACGACCCGTGCTGACGTGAGCGGACGTGTGCTGAGAGAGTCTCCTTGCTTGACGGGGCTCTGTGCACGCTGTGTTCACCCCAGACCACCCACTCACCCACATGACCAGCACGCAGGTGTGCCTGCCTCACGGAGGCTCGGGGCAGGTGGGGGCCGTGCTGGGATCCAAGCCCTATCCCTGGGAAGCAGGCTGTGTCTGATCAGCCAGGGACACTCAGGGCCCGGCCAGGCTGACAGGGGGTCTGTGGGGTACCGCTGGGGCACTGTTGGGGCAACGATGGGGCCAATAGGGCTGGTCCCCTGTGGGTCACTTCTGACAACATGAGGAAAATGAAAGCATCGTCTGGCAGCACTGTCCACACCCCTTAGCTGTGGGTGCCAAAGGGCAAGTGGGCAGTCACCTGATGTCGCAGCCACTGCTGGTTCACGACCTTTCCTCCCTGTCACCGCCAGGTCGCAAGAACAGTGCAGCCCTGCTGGTTATAGACCCTCCCCGCGGCCTCCTCCCTCCCCGCGGCCTCCTCCCTCCCCGCAGCCTTCACACCCTCTGTGCTGCTGTGCCCAGCCTGAAGGGTAGGGCCGATGGGAGCTTGCAGATATGGGTGCCACCTTGGAAGTGATATTTACGCGGGGCCTAAATGGCCGCCTCTCCCACTGTGGCTGGAGCCCTACCCGAGCTGGACGCAGCCCAGCAAGCCGCTCATCCCAGGGGCATCAGGAGTCTGGGAGCCCCGGGATGATTTAAAAAAGCCGAAGGCCCACGGTGATTTCACCAGACCAGGATCTTCCTCCCCCAGATGAAAATGTTTAAAGTGGGTGTCGGCCCTTCCCAAAAGGGAGACTGGCAGGGGTGGGGGAGGGGCTGGGGCTGCCTCCGTCTCGGGACGCGGACAGTGGCCCCGGGCCTCTACTCACCGTGGCTGGCCCTGCAGTCGCCTCACAGCCTGGCCTGGCCTAAATTTCCCATGGCCGCGAATGAAAACCCAGAGCCAAGGGGCCACCTGCTCTCCGCAGACCCAGCGCTGCCCACCTGCCCTGAGGGCCACCGTGTGAGGCACTGGAGGGGCCCACCCGGCACCTGCACAGCAGCTCGGCCAAACCCCGCCCTGGCCCAGGAGGGGCCCTTCACATCAGGGCTGCCGTCCCGCTCCCAGGCCCGCCCCAGTCCGCAGTTCCAGACTCTCCACACTGAACTTCCCATCAAGCCGGGGGTGGATTCCTGCTCCTGGCTGGACCCAGGCTGAACCCGTGCTAAGCCAAGGCGACCTTGCCGGCCCTCAGGGACTCGGCCTGGACAGAAACAGAGTACGTGGGTCCTCCCAGACACTCCTGTGGAAGGGGTGTGGAAGGAGTGTCCGGGCCCCTGTGGAAGGAATCTGTCTGCAGACACGCTGATAATCCCCCTGGGTCCTGCGTCTGTGCCCGCCCTGACCTGCCCGGGGTCTGAGAGCTGGCAGGGCTGGGGCTCCACGAGCCTTTCTCTGTTGGGGGCAGGCGGTGGTCGCCACTTAGTGATTCTGGCTGTCAGCGCACGTGGCCCCACACGCAGACCTGTGTACCGCAGGTTCTGGGTGAGGCCGAGGCCCCAGGGCAGGTGAATGCTCCGTCCCTGCTGCCGCCACTGTCACTGTAGTCTCAGAAAACCATCACCTCACCTGGTCTGCAGTCACAGACCTGTGTGTGCCGCCAGCCTGGTGGGACCCACGAGAGCCCATGAGGTCGTGACCTCACAGAGCTGAGAGTCCTGCCACAGGCGACCCGCACCTTCCTCGGCCATGAAGTGACCACAAAAGCACCCGCCCTCGGGTCTCAGGGTGGCTGAGGGGCCCAGGCCGGTGTAACTCAGGTGGATACGCCTGTACATCCTCAGCAACGGACAGTTACCCACGGAGCCACAGCTGCCGCAGCTGGGCGGGCAGCTTCCACGGGCGGAGGTTACGTGGGACTGCGTGGGGGGCCGGAGGCACCTCCCCTCCAGCTCGCTTCCCTCCCTCCCAGCGTTCACTCTCCGCTCCCACTGGGTTTTGGACAGCACAGAATTTGCGTGCTGCGGGGCTCACGGGTTTCAGGCTGTGAGACAAAGCAGCCATGGTAAGAAACCTTGGCTCAGGAGTTGCGGACCCCGCCAAGGGGCACCGCCCTGGGGAGAAGCCTGGGGAGTGCCCGGCCCCCTCCCGTCTCCCGCCTGTATCGCTGCACGTTTGGAAAAGCTACATTCAAAGGTCCCAGCCTCGTCACTTCCTGCACGTGAGCGTGCATCTGCCAGGCTGCCATTCCGCTAACTGGGCACCTGCACGCCCAGGCTCCCACGAGCTCTGGCTCTGACGCCACTCCCGTCCTCCTGCACGGCCTCTGCCACCCACACTCAGGCCGGGGCTGAGTCCACGACGCAGCATGCTCTCCGGAGGACCCTCCCGGCTGCAGCCTAGGAAAGGCTCGACGAGGCCAGCCGTGCGTCTCTGAAGGCCTCATCTCGGCCACGGCGCCCACGCACCTCTCGCTCCTGCTCGTTCTTGGACAGCTGCATCTGCTTCAGCATCTGCGACCTCTGCTCCATCATCAGCGTCCTCTCGTAGGTGAAGGCAGAAATGTCGTTTTCAACCTAGAAAGTTCCCGAGTAGGCAGTAAGCCTGGCGTGCACAGAATCGTGGGTCGCCTTCACCACCGCCCCGGCTTTCAGAGGCTGAGCCGCCCCGAGCAGCGGGAGAGGCCAGGCATCCCGGGCCCTGCAGGCCCCCGTGGGTCTCAGGGCCCCGCCCCGTGGCTGGGAAGGTGTGAGCTCACGATGGGCAGTGACACCACACAGATGCTCCGCTCACATCTCTCCCCGGGACCCTCCAGCCGGGCACAGGGGCAGGGTAGAGGACAAGACCACAGCCACAAACCAACCCAGTGCACGCGACTCTGGGTAAGGGACTGCCCCGTGGGACCGCAGGGTCCACGCTCACAGGTGTCACTATCTGTGCTCAGTAGGGCTTGTCACCACAGGAAACCCGCCCAGGACACACAGAAAAGCCACGGCACAACCTCAGCGCCTGCCGTGCGGGACCCCCAGGTCTCACCCACTGCACCCAGCTCATGGAAATTTGGAGCCACTGTGCCTGTTAAGCACAAGCGTTTAAAATGGCACAGCAGATCCAGTGCAGCGGCTCACGCCTGTCATCTCGACACTTTGGGAGGCCAAGGCGGGCGAACCACTTGAGGTCAGAAGTTTGAGACCAGCCTGGCCATCATGGTGAAACCCCGTCTCTACTAAAAATACAAAAAAAAAAAGAAAAAAAAATTAGCCCACATGGTGACACGCACCTGTAGTCTCTCAGCTACTTGGGAGGCTGAGGCAGGAGAATTGCCTGAACCCAGGAGGTGGAGGTTGCAGTGAGCTGAGATGGCACCACTGCACTTCAGCCTGGGGGACAGAGTGAGACTCCGTCTCAAAAATTAAAAAAAAAAATAAAACAGCATGCCAGACTGCCCATGGGCCCCTCTCCAGCCAGGTGACACTTGTCCCTGGTGGCAGGGCCATGGAGAGCCCCAACCCTGCCAGGAGACATGGCCAGGAGCGTCGGGGCACTGGGAGCTCCAGGAGCATGGAGGCACTGGGTCAGTGCTAGTGACCCCTGCTCAGCAGCTGGCGAGCTACTTCTGGCACCACGGGGGTGCTGGGGGTGCTGGAGCCACAGGCTCACTTTGCCCACTTCCTCTGGCCCCCATGGCCGCCCACCTGTCCTCCGGGCAGGGCTGTTCTCCCAGGCAGCATTTTATTACTATTTCACTAGCAGTGTCATGACTTGGAAATAACATTATTCATACAACTATTAGAACCAATAATAACTCTACAGCCTTGAAACCACAAAGCCTCGTCCAAAGAAGAGAAGCTGCAGCCATCGTCCCCGAAGACATGGCCGTGTGGAAACAAAGGCCAGCGTAGAAAACCAGGGAGAAAAAGACCCAGCGCAATGCATGCCTGCGCCCTCGGCCTAGGAAAGGTCCCACAGGGCGAGAGGAAGAGCAGCCCACAGGACAACCGCGCTCCACGGGAGCTGACGCAGAAACACAGATGCAGCCGCACCGGGCCTCACTCACGGCCAGATACAAACCAGGAGCAGGTGCTCGGGGCCTCCGCCACGCCCAGGGCTGAGGGGCCAGGGAGCCTGCACTGCCCAGGCTGCTGCAGGGGCACGGGTAGCTTCCTGGGGGACAGCGTGACCGTCTCTGTCCAGCTTTATTCTTCCCAGCACCCCACCTCCACGAGTCCAGGCCACCGAGGGCCAGCAAAACTGTGCGCCGGGGTCACAGGAGCCATGAGAAACCGGGACTTGGCAGAATCTGACCTCATGGCCAGTGCTGTCGGTGTGACCCACGAGGTCAGAACCCACAAAGTCCCGGGACCACCGGCAGGACTGGAGCGGAAGGCACAGCCGCGGATTGGGGTGGGCTGGCAGGGAGCACGTACGGTTCTACCCAGCACGAGCGGTCAACCTGACCCCCAGGTTCCAGAGCCCCAGGCTTGGGGGCTGGGAGCCAGCGCTCCGACCGTCAACCCCGTCCTCCCCAGGTGTGAAGGATGGGACAAGTCTCTGTCCAGGCCCTGCCTGCAGCTGACCGAAGGCCTGTCCATCCCACACGATGGCCGCACCCCGGCCTCACTCCGACCAGTGCCCTTCTCCCCCGGTCCCAACTGCTGACGTGTGATTTCCAGCTGTGGGACCACGAGCCTATCTGGGGAGAGCACCCAAGACGGGAGGTGCTCCGACGTGCACCCACCATGGTGAACGCCACCGAGACGTGAGGTCAGGTACAGAACCCGGTCCTGGATGGGGACCCAGGCCAAGGAGGACATGGAGAGGCGGACGCCGGTTCCAGGGCAGCACCCACACCCAGGCTACTCGAGATGTCACCAAGGGACGTGCAGGGCTCTGTGCTTCCTGCTACAGCCTCGAATTCCCAAGACCAAGCCTCCTCCACCACTACAAGGCCTGGCAGCCCGTGCCACAGTCGCCACCACCTTCTCCTCCCCCACCTCCCCCCCCTCCACCTCACGAACCCCAGAGCCCTCCCCACCTCCCCCTCCCCCTCCTCCTCCACCTCTCGAGGCCCACGGCCCTCCCCACCTCCCCCCTTCCCCCACCTCACGAGTCCCATGGCCCTCCCTACCTCCCCCTCCCCCCACCTCACGAGGCCCACGGCCCTCCCCACCTCCCCCCTCCCCCCAGCTCCCCCTCCATCTCCTGCTCTCAAGCCCTCAGGCCTCACCATCTCCACCACCTCCACCTCGGCGCTGATGCGCAGGTGGTACAGGAACATCTGCAGGTCCTTCTTCATCTGGATGCTGTTGTCGTCCACCTGGGCCACCGTGAAGATGCGCATCCGGCACTTCCTCCACACCTGGAGACGGAGCGGGCATGGCTGCGGGGCCCGGGAGGAGCCCCTGCCCGCCCCGGCCCACGGCGCGTCCCCGTCCCCGCGCCCGCGGCGCGCCCCACCTTGTGCTGGCGCAGCAGGAAGGGCAGCAGCATGAGCATGCCGCCGTCGTGCACGATCCACCACACGTCGATGTGGCCCCCGCCGAAGCGCTCCTGGTTGTGCGGGAATGCGTCGATGTTCTTGGCCACCAGCAAAGCCTGGTGCGCGGCGGTGGTGTCGCGGACAGTGTCTGCGGAGAGAGGCGGCCGCCGGCAGCTCATCCGAGGCCAGGGCAAGGGAGAGGCCTCGGGGGAACCGTGCGGCCTCCCCCTTGACTCCCAGCTGGCGCTGACGCCCTCGTGGCGAGGTGGGCGGGGTCCCCACAGAGCCCCACCCTCCCTCCATCAGCTCCTCCGAAGCCCAGGCATAGACCACCGCCCAGGACACCCCAGCCCCAGTAGGGCTCCAGGAGAAGGGGAGGGAGGGCCTGGACACCTTCAGATAGCGGCTCCCAGGGCTAAGAGCACACACCCTCAGGCTCATCAGGACCCGACAGCACACAGGCCTGGGGCCGCCGGCCACACCTACCCACGAAGTTCTTCCAGGAGAAGGGGCTGTCCTCCCGCTTCCAGGACGCAGGCCAGGCCATGAGCACCGTGTTGTGCTTGAGACCGCCCAGGCCGGCTGACTGGATGAGGTGGGACATGCCGTCCCGCAGGCTGAGCGAGACCACCAGCTGGCAGAAGCCCTTGGTCTTCTCAGTGCTCATCAGGGACCGGATGTTCTGCGGGACACAGGACAGGTCAGTGCCAGGGCCTCCAAGAAGCAGCAACAGGGCGCGTGGACCCACACCCACCGTGGGCCCAGCAGGAGGGAGGGCCCGAAGGCTCCACGGTGCGCCACAGTGCTCTGGGCTGCTGCACACGTGTGCGTGTGTCCACACACCACAGAAAAAGAGCAGGTGTGCTTCACGCCACATGCAGGTGATGCAGAGACTGCTCTGGGCACATAGCAGCAGGCAGCTCTTTGGGGGACCCATGGCATGCCAGCCACACCTGCTACTTTACTTGGACGCTCTGGGCCACGTTTATACCCCTGGTGAGTCAGAAACACCCGAGAATGGATCAAATTAGCAACTCTTCAAAGGGAGACCGCGGGGTTCAGGATGAAGCGCTGTACGAGCAGCACGGGGCCAGGGGTCACTGGCACGTGCAGTCTCCTCCCAGGGGCGTCTGACGAGGCCACAGCATGGAGCGGCTGGACTCCATGGGGCCTGTGAGGACTAAAGCCAAGCGCATGTGGACACAGGCCTCCCGCCCCCGACCTTCGGGTGACCTCAGGCCCGGGAACCGCAGCCCGGCCTGGTGGGTCTCAGCCTTGTGAGGTACCGGAGGCCCTTCCTGCCTGATTCTCCCTCTCAGAGCGAACGTGCCTCTCCCGGCGGTCCTCCGCTGCGTTTTGGGATAAGCGGTTCCTCACTTGCACACATGTACAGACAGGGCACCTTTGTCCACGACGGACCAGACCCCACGTTGTGCTGCCTTCTGGTTGGATGCTTAGAGGATGATTTGGGAGCTCCGAGCGGCGAGATTTATGTGAGACTTGGGACTCACTCGGAGTGAGTCTGTGCAGGGCTGAGACTCCAGGGGACGCTGCGCTGGGGTGCACATGCTGTACCCAAGCGGCAGGTAGGAATTTCTCGGCCCAGAGCACAATCTCAGTGGGGCGCATGGTGGCCCCCAAAAAAAGGACACCCACATCCCGGCCCCGGGAACCTCAGAATGTGACCTTATTTGGGAAAACTCTCTGTGGATGTATTTTAGAATCTTGTAATGAAGCTATGATCTTGAGAGAGCATCCTGGGTCACAGTGGGCCTGACGCCCATCACAAGCGGCCTCACAGTATGAAGGCAGAAGGAGCCTTGAACGGAGGAGAGGAGGCTGCGTGGAGGCAGGGGCAGAGCGACTGACGCCCAGGGTCACCTGGGGCCCCAGGGGCTGGAGGAGGTGGGAGAATCCTCCCGGGAGATACGGAGGCAGCACGGCCTGCCGTCTCCAGCTCGGACTCATGGGCTCCAGAACTGGAGAGCAGATGCTCTTTGCTGTGAGCTGTGAGGTCTGCATCCCGTCACAGCAGCCCAGACCACTCAGGGAGCAGAGCCACGGCCCTGCCTCCTTTGCCGAGATTCCAGCGGCCCCTACGTCAGCCTGGCTGGTGTCCTCACCCTGTACCCCAGCTCACCCTGGGGCTCCCCTAGCCCTTCACACACAAAAGAAAACAACGCCTGATGTTCTCCCACAGCCCCGCTCCTCCTCGGGCACCCCCACCCTCACCCCTCTCTCTGGACACCTCCACCTTCTGCCCAGCCACCTGGGGCCAGATGGGACAGGGTGCAGGGCTGGCAGATATGCTACTTTTAAGACTTCTGCTCAGGTCAGAAAAGGCGTGAATATGCTACCCCCAAAGGGGCACCAGCCAGCGAGCAGAGGCGGGGGCCACAGAGAGGCAGAGACCCCAGACAGGCGGGGGCCCCAGAGAGGCAGAGACCCCAGAGAGGCGGGGGCCCCAGAGAGGCAAAGACCCCAGAAAGGCGGGGGCCACAGAGAGGCAGAGACCCCAGAGGCGGGGGCCACAGAGAGGCAGAGACCCCAGAGAGGCAAAGACCCCAGAGAGGCAGGGGCCACAGAGAGGCAGAGACCCCAGAGGCGGGGGCCCCAGAGAGGCAGAGACCCCAGAGAGGCAAAGACCCCAGAGAGGCAGGGGCCACAGAGCGGCAAAGACCCCAGAAAGGCGGGGGCCACAGAGAGGCAGAGACCCCAGAGGCGGGGGCCCCAGAGAGGCAGAGACCCCAGAGAGGCGGGGGCCACAGAGAGGCAGAGACCCCAGAGGCGCGGGCCCCAGAGAGGCAAAGACCCCAGAGAGGCGGGGGCCACAGAGAGGCAGAGATCAGCTGGAAGCAGAGGCTTGGGGTGGACACAGCAAGCCTGGGCAGGAAGGAGCAGGGAAGCGCCCGTGTCAGGGGTCACATGGGAAGAAGGCAGGAAGCGCGGTTGTCTCAGCAAAGGCCACACAGCGGCCCCTTTACGTGGCTGCTTCTCATCCCCGTGAGACCCTCTGCAGGGCAATCCCAGCTTTCTGTTCCTATGCCCCCAACTGGCCGGAGACCAGGGCCCAGGGAAATGGCTGTTGAGGATCAGCGGAGTTTGGACGCACCCACTCGAGGGGCCCTGAGGGTCTCAAGGTGCTAGTGACACGTCATGGGGGCCACTTCCCACATGGCCGGTTGCTGCGCTCCCCCTACATGCTGGCTCCAAGGAGTCAGAGCTGGGGAACTCTCCTATCCTCGGGCCTCTTCCCTGGGAAAACCACCTTGCAGGATTGCAGGGCTTCAGGAGGACGCGGCACTGCCCTGGCAGGAACTCAGTGCTGTGCTGGGAGACCCTGTGACCATGCTTAGTCCCCACATGAGCCAGGCACAGAAGCCAGAGGGCTTCCACGCAGACAGATCTCAGCCTGGAGGACAATGGGCCCTTTACGAGACGGGGAGGCAAGGCTGTCAGTGGCTTTGGACCCCTTTCCACACCCCTCAGTGCCACACAGAACAGAGCAGGGAGGGCATGTGCGCCTCCCTGGCAACTGGATGAGTCACGAAGCTGTGTGCTTTTAGAGAAATTTCTACGCTTTAAAAAGCCTTGCCCGGGCCGGGCGCAGTGACTCACTGACCAGTAATCCTAGCACTTTGGGAGACCGAAACAGACGGATCACTTGAGCTCAGGAGTTCAAAACCAGCCTGACCAATGTGGCGAAACCCTGTCTCTATTAAAAGTACAAAAATTAGCCGGATGTGGTGGCAGGCACCTGTAGTCCCAGCTACTCAGGAGGCTGAGGCAGGAGAATCGCTTGAACCCAGTAAGCCAAGGTTGCGGTGAGCCGAGATCATGCCACTGCACTCCGGCCTGAGCAACAGAGCAAGACTCCATTTCAAAACATAAATAAAAATTTTAAAAATTAAAAATAAATTAATAAAAAAAGACTTGCCCAGATTTCTCTAATTTTACACTAACCTAGCCAGGATGGACATGAGCACAGCTCCCCAGGGCAGCGCAGCCCCAGACGTAGCCCAGGGAAGGCGGAGCCTGCGGCTGCCTCCAGCCCTCAACAATGCAGCTGAGTCACAGCCAAAGGCTCCCTGAGAGCAGCGGGGGCAGCGGGGGCAGCAAGGGCTCAGTCTCCCATCCTCGAGAGCGGGCTCCTGACTGAGGCTGCCCCAGGACACCCAGCTGAAGGGCTCTGGGACGGAGATGACCTGGCTGTGAGCTGCGTTAGGAGTGGAGAGTGAGGGTGGCCTTTCCCATGGCAGAGGGTCCCGCCGTCCCCCCAGCTACCACAGTCAGTGCCTGCCCTGCCCCTCATATGCACAAACACGCCCTCACATGCTGCCAAGGAGACCAGATGGTGCCAGGACTCTTAGAACCCACACCTACTCCGGGATTCCTCCTAAGGGGACCCCAGCATGGGATAAGATACACAGAAAGGGACATATGAGTGCCAGGACTGCGAACATCCTCCTGAAAACCAAGATGCCTAAATCTACGGGTTCACAGTCAGTAGCAGCCAATGCCTGAACCCGTGGTGAGGCAGGATGCCGCCGTCAGGGAAAGAAGAGGCCCAGTGGATCTCCGCTCTTCCCTGGAGAAGCTAACCTGTGGAGCAGCCCAGAGAGAGCTTGGCCGTCCACGTGGCCCAGGCTGCGGGAGGCAGGGGCAGGCCGCCATTTCCCACCTCTGTGGGATCCTGGCCCCAGGCCACTGCCATCTGACGCTGCTACCATCCCACATGCCCACAGCCCCTCAAGTGGCACTCCCACCCCCACAGCTGAGCGGCCCGGATCTGAAGGACCTGAGTGTGGCTGTGGCTGTGCAAAGAAACAGACAGTAGGGCCGGCCAGAGCTACCTGGATGCACCCACAGGCCCCAAGGGCAGAGGGCACCCGCGCGGGAGGTACCTCGACCCCCACACACGAGGGGGAAGAGCGGCACTCCCCCGTCCCTCCCCACAGAGTTCTGAGTGGGCAGAAATTCGGCGGCACACGGGCGTCAGGGTCACGCGGCCCCCAGCGAGCTTCAGCAGTGGAACCATCCACCATTCCTGCGGCTCTGGACCGGACTGGGCTCGCCCGTGCGGGGAGCAGGCAGTTCCAGGGTTCACGCCTGGAAAGCTAACGACACTCAGCGCCCCCTCCCAAGCTTTCCGCGCCGCGGCTGGCGCTCCTAGGCTTCAGTGCACTGCCCGCCCTCACTCCTCAGGTCTGCACGCCTGCTCACTGTGAGCTCAAGGCCACCGCCATGGCTGAGACAAGGGCTCAGCCCCCAGTCTCCGCCCCGCCCACCTCCTCCCACCCTCAGCCCGCCCCACCCTCAGCCCGCCCCACCGCGGCCACGCCCACGCCCACCCTCAGCCCGCCCCACCGCGGCCACGCCCACGCCCACCCTCAGCCCGCCCCACCGCGGCCACGCCCACCTTAGCCCGCCCAGCCCCGGCCACGCCCACTCCTTCAGCCTGCCCCCCTACGGCCCCGCCCACCTCCTTCAGCCCGCCCCGCCGCGGCCACGCCCACGCCCACTCAGCCCGCCCAGCCCCGGCCACGCCCACTCCTTCAGCTTGCCCCGCCACGGCCCCGCCCACCCCAGCCCACCCCGCAGCCCGCCCAGTCGCGGCCACGCCCACCCCCTCAGCCCGCCCTCCGTGGCCCCGCCCACCCCGTCAGCCCGCCCCGCCCCACCGCGGTCCCTCCCACCTCCTCCGCCTGCTCAGCCTCCAAGTGCTTGTCCAGGTATGTCCCCTCCAGCACCGAGCCCACAATGGTCAGGCCCTTGCCAGCCTTCAGCTGTGACGTGAAGGACAGGAGGCGAGGGTGCTTCACAGCCTGCTCAGCGTCCAGGTTCAGCATCACCAGCACTTGGGGCCTGCAGCGGGGGTGGGGCAGCTGTTACCACGGAGACGCTCACTGGCGCATGGCCCATCGACAGGCGGGGCAAGACAGGTAACACAGGCAGGACGGGTGACACAGGACAGGTGACCGAGGCAGGACGGGGGAAACAGGCGACAGGTGGGACAGGTGACAGGACAGGTGACAGGTGGGATAGGTGACACAGGACAGGTGACCGAGGCAGGACAGGGGGAAACAGGAGAGACAGGTGGGATGGGGGAAACGGCAGGTGAGACAGGCGGGGTGAGTGACAGCTGAGACAGGCGGGACGGGTGACAGGACAGGTGAGACAGGCAGGGCGGGTGACACGACGTGAGAGGTGACAGAAGGGACATGTGACAGGACGGGTGACAGAACAGGTGAGACAGGCTGGATGGGAGAGAGATGTGACACAGGATAAGCTGAACAGGTGAGACAGGCAGGGCAGATGGGGCAGGTGGCACCAGCCAGGCAGGACAGGTGAACAGGTAGGTTAGGCAGGTGGGACAGGAGACATGCTAGGCAGGTCAGACAATGGCCACGGGCACTGTGGAGACCCTCAGAGACTGCCTCCCTGAGGGGCAGAGCCTGGCAGACACTTCCCACAGATGGCCCCGATTCCACAGCAGCCTCTCCTCCCACCCCAAGCCCCAGGGCTGTGCCAGCAGACGGGCTGGCTCCCCATGCCCCTACCCACAGCAGGAACACCCCCACCCTACAGCAGGACACCCCCGCTGCTCCAAGGCCCCCAGCTGTGCAATTTGCTCTGCACTGGGCAGTGTTCACACTCCAGACCTTGACCGAGCAAAGGCGAGGCTGGAGACTCAAAGGTCCCCACTCAAAGGCCGACCTCAGAAACGGCTCTCCTGTGCCTGTGAGGGACACGGGCCAAGGGTGGTGCTCACCTCCAGTTCTTGGTGTGGGGGGGACCATGCTCCACGCGCAGTAGCGCGTAGCGGGCAGCATTCAGGGACAGGCCGCGGATGCCATCACCCCACTCCTTCTCAGCCCTGTGGGGAAGAAGTGGGGGCTTGTCCAGCCACATGCCTGGGAATGAGGGGACTTCTGAGGGCAGAGGAGTCAGGGGCAAATAGCACCCCCAGAAAAAGCCCCTGGATGAGGACTGAGGCCTCCGTGCCCACCCCTGCCCTCAAGCAAGCCCATCCCAGGAGCCACCGGGTCAAAGAGGGCACCATGGCTTTGGAGGGAAGGTCTACTGCAGACCAGCGTGTGTGAGGTGTCTTCCTTGCAGGGTGGGGGGCAGGAGGCCCGTGACAGGGAAGTGGCTGGACCCCGGGAATGAGGCTGGTGCAGGTGGAGACAGGGCGGGCGCCAGGGCACAAGGAAGGGTGCCCATGGCTGCCGAGTGGGTACAGACACAACCTGGGGACACTATGAGAGACCCGTGGCGGGAACAGTCAGCCGTGGGCTCACCGCCTGCTGAGGACGGCACGAGGCAGAGCTCCAAGCCGGAGACCCCGTCCACGAGTGCAGGCGCCTCGGCCTGGCTGGAGGCAGGAGGGAGACCTGGGCTTTCACGGCACAGCCCACCTGGATATGCCCCCGGCTGTCCCCGGGAGGGCACATGACGCTCAGACCCCAGGGAGTACCCTCCATGGAACTGCCCCGGGAGTAGTGTGAGGGTCAGTGAGGGGCTGGCGGCACTTACCCACGGCACGGCCCACCTGGATATGACCCTGGCTGTGCCGGCGTAGTGAGGGCGGGTGGGGGCTGGGGCTGCCCCGGCGTAGTGAGGGCGGGTGGGGGCTGGGACTGCCCGGCGTAGTGAGGGCGGGTGGGGGCTGGGACTGCCCGGCGTAGTGAGGGTGGGTGGGGGCTGGGGCTGCCCCGGCGTAGTGAGGGTGGGTGAGGACAACTTACCCACGGTACTCGATGTACTTGTAGATGCAGCTGGCGACGAGCATGGCAGAGAGCGCGTAGTACCAGGAACAGATGAACATCAGCGCCAGGCACAGGCTCATGCCCAGGAAGGACAGGGTCCTGGGGGGCAGGCGGTTCAGGGGAGCCTGACGCCACTCGGCGCCCACTCCCCAGCCACCACCACACAGACTCTGCCCCTCCCTCAGTGAAAAGCTCTTTCCGTCAGCGCAAGGAAAACGGTCGCTGACGCCTGACGACCCGGCCTGCACCCAACCACCTCGGAGGGGTGGCTCGGCTCTCTGGGCCCCTGCAGGAGCTGCCGCTGCAGGACGTGGTGGACGCTGCTCCCGCTCCCAGCGTGCACGCAGCACCTGGGCTGTGCAGGCAACGCCATGGCTCCAGTCATCCAGCGCCTGGTTCCCGGGGAGGGGATTAAGGAGCCCCACGGCCCTGACGGGCTACACCCTGCGCCTGGGACGACCAGGCTGACCAAGGCCGGTACAAGGCGCACACGGACACCTGGGCATCCACGTGATCAAAGGCCTTTGTCAGGTGCAGAGGCAGACAGACCGCAGTCCCGTCGGCTGCACAGGGGTTCGCCCCGCAATGGAACAGTCAAGGACCCGCCTGGGGTCTTCAGGCCCAGGGCAGCTGGCCTTGCAGAGGCGCCAAATGTCCCGGCCTGCGGGGTCCCCGATACCCATGGCTGAGCAGCCTCACCAGTGGTAGTACTTGAAGCGGGGACGCCAGTTGGGGGTGCGCAGCAGCGTCTGCACGGCGCAGGCCAGGTTCACGAACAGGTAGCACATGAGGAAGAACCTGCGGGGGCGGCTGGCTGCTGACACAGGCCGCTGGGCCGCCCAAGCCCCGTCACGGCCGCCTGGGAGACCATCCTTGTCGCCATGGTCCCTCCCATCTGCACCCAGCCTGGCCCCTGTGGCTGTCTGTGCACATGAGCCAATTCCGACACGAATCCCACATAGCTCTATCCAGCGACCCCGTCGCCAGCTAACCCAGCAGGTGCCCGCCTGGAGGTGTGCACCTGTCTTCCCTGGCCTTGAACTCCTTTCCCGGCTGGAAGCGGACTGCCCACGGCCGGCCCTGCCTGTTCACTGCTTGTCCTGAGCAGGGCCTCCTGGCCACACTGCACCCCGCTCCAGGCCCGTACACCCATCCCCAGGTCCCTGTCCTGTGGGGACTCACATGGAGAGGATCGGGGCCACGCTGTCCAGGGAGGCGATGAGGATGCCAGTCTCGCAGATGAGGACCGTCAGCAGCAGCGCCCACGTGGGCTCCCCGTTGGCCTTCCCGTGGCCAAACACCTGCCGGGAGAAGGGCAGGAAGATGGGGTGGATGGGGCAGGAAACGCCACCCTTTTAGGAGAAAAGCTGCAGGCTGGTCGGGTCGAGCCCACGTGAGTCTTAAAGACACACCAGCAGAAACACCTTTCACAAGAGGTCCTGGGACATCACCCAGCCGGCCTGAGAAGAAGCCCTAACAAAGGCTGTGTCTACACCTGGCTGTGCTTGCAACCTGTGTGGCCCAGGCTGCCCCCACCTGCCTCAGTTTCCCCAACCACCAAGCCCTAGGCCCAGCTGGGACTGACAAGATGCAACCACACAAAAATGTTCTAGCACTTTCCAAACAGCTGACACCCTGCAGAGGTCACAGGCCAGCAACAAGTGGCGATGGCTCTGCAATCCATAACTTTTCCTACGGTGGGGACAGCTCTGCCATCCACAACCTTCCCTGAGGAGGTCACAGGCCAGCGACGGGCGGGGATGGCTCTGCCATCCACAACCTTCCCTGAGGAGGTCACAGGCCAGCGACGGGCGGGGATGGCTCTGCCATCCACAACCTTCCCTGAGGAGGTCACAGGCCAGCGACGGGCGGGGATGGCTCTGCCATCCACAACCTTCCCTGAGGCCCGGCTCTGCCACCCACAACCTTCCCTGAGGAGGTCACAGGCCAGCGACGGGCGGGGATGGCTCTGCCATCCACAACCTTCCCTGAGGAGGTCACAGGCCAGCGACGGGCGGGGATGGCTCTGCCACCTACAACCTTCCCTGAGGAGGTCACAGGCCAGCGACGGGCGGGGACGGCTCTGCCATCCACAACCTTCCCTGAGGCCCGGCTCTGCCACCCACAACCTTCCCTGAGGAGGTCACAGGCCAGCGACGGGCGGGGATGGCTCTGCCATCCACAACCTTCCCTGAGGCCCGGCTCTGCCACCCACAACCTTCCCTGAGGAGGTCACAGGCCAGCGACGGGCGGGGATGGCTCTGCCATCCACAACCTTCCCTGAGGAGGTCACAGGCCAGCGACGGGCGGGGATGGCTCTGCCACCTACAACCTTCCCTGAGGAGGTCACAGGCCAGCGACGGGCGGGGACGGCTCTGCCATCCACAACCTTCCCTGAGGCCCGGCTCTGCCACCCACAACCTTCCCTGAGGAGGTCACAGGCCAGTGACGGGCGGGGACGGCTCTGCCATCCACAACCTTCCCTGAGGCCCGGCTCTGCCACCCACAACCTTCCCTGAGGAGGTCACAGGCCAGCGACGGGCGGGGATGGCTCTGCCATCCACAACCTTCCCTGAGGAGGTCACAGGCCAGCGACGGGCGGGGATGGCTCTGCCACCTACAACCTTCCCTGAGGAGGTCACAGGCCAGCGACGGGCGGGGACGGCTCTGCCATCCACAACCTTCCCTGAGGCCCGGCTCTGCCATCCACAACCTTCCCTGAGGAGGTCACAGGCCAGCGACGGGCGGGGACGGCTCTGCCATCCACAACCTTCCCTGAGGAGGTCACAGGCCAGTGACGGGCGGGGACGGCTCTACCATCCACAACCTTCCCTGAGGAGGTCACAGGCCAGCGACGGGCGGGGATGGCTCTGCCACCTACAACCTTCCCTGAGGAGGTCACAGGCCAGTGACGGGCGGGGACGGCTCTGCCATCCACAACCTTCCCTGAGGCCCGGCTCTGCCATCCACAACCTTCCCTGAGGAGGTCACAGGCCAGCGACGGGCGGGGATGGCTCTGCCATCCACAACCTTCCCTGAGGAGGTCACAGGCCAGTGATGGATGGGGACGATGGCTTTGCCATCCACAATCTTCCCACAGTTGTCCTGGGCCCGAGTGGCAGGAGGAGCCACAGTCAGCAGCTCTGGACACACAGACAGGAGCCACGCAGGCGTCCCTGCAATCCTCAGAACAGCCACACACTGGGCCGCAGGCTGGTGACCCTGCCTCCCAGGAGCTGAAGAGCTCAGCCACACAGAGAAACGGGGAGGCAGGAACAGGCCTCTGGCCAGATAGCAGACCAGGCACCTCCAGACTCCAGGCTGTGATGCCTCATAGCCACTCCCGACACCCCTGGGGCTGCACTCAGAGGGAGCTGCAGGTAGGAGGGCTGGAGGTGCCTCTGCCCACTGCCCACATACGCCACCCACCGCCCACACCCGCCGCCCACTGCATGCCACTCGCCACCCACCGCCCACCACCCACACCCACCGCCCACTGCATGCCACTCGCCACCCACCACCCACACCCGCCACCCACACCCACCGCCCATACCCACCGCCCACTGCATGCCACTCGCCACCCGCCACCCACCGCCCACACCCGCCGTCCACTGCATGCCACTCGCCACCCACCACCCACACCCGCCACCCACTCCCACCGCCCACACCCACCGCCCACTGCATGCCACTCGCCACCCGCCACCCACCACCCACACCCGCCGCCCACTGCATGCCACTCGCCACCCCGCCACCCACCGCCACACCCGCCGCCCACCACCCGCCCCACTGCCCACCACCTGCTGCTTGCTGCTCACTGCTCGCCACTCACCACCCACTGGCCACCACCCACCACCCACCGCCTGCCCCTCACCACCTGCGCCCGCCGCCCACCACCCACATGCTCAGCACAGCAGCCAAGGGAAAAACAAGCGCCATGAGCTCCAAGCTGCAGGCGCGTCCCACACACGGTACTGTGAGCAGCCCGCAGGGGAGCAGAGCCCCTGATCTTCCGGGCTTGCGTCCCCCGGGGCACGGGGCTCACCTGCAGGAAGGGGATGATGCCATCTCGGGCAATGGCTTGCAGCAGGCGTGGTGCCCCCGTGAGGCTCTGCAAGCCGGCCCCGCAGGTGGAGAAGAAGGAGCCAATGACGATGACCCAGGGCGAGGGCCAGGCCAGCATGCCGATGACCAGGTTCCCCTGCAGGGCCTCCCCGAACCTGCGGGTGGGCGGGTGGGTGGCTTTCAGAAATGAGCCCAAGTCAGACAAAAATGTCTTCCCCACTCAGAGCACGAGGCCCAGCATGGGGGTGGTGACTCCTTGGAAAGCTGAGGCCCGGCCTCCAACCCCATTGGCCGACACCCCAACCAGGCTCTGCCCGGCATGGCCAGAATGCCCTGGAGAGTCTTCAGCAGCGGAGGGTCCAGCTCCCCTCGGGGTTGATCTCGGGAGCAGGGAAGACCCAGGGCTGCCAGACAGCACACCCCACAAGGATGCAGGCTTAGCGAGGACCTGCCTGGGGACCCCACTACTTCTCCACTTGGCAGCCAGGCTGGGGGGTCTCCCAGGGCCAAGCCTCACCCGTCCACACCCGTGGCCCCAGGAAGGGCCTGCACCCCCAGCTGCATCAGGCGTAGAGTTTGCTCTAAGGGTTCCCCAGTCCGTGGCTCCAGTGGAAGAAACGACACGTTAGCGCCTCAGACAGACCGAGGGGAGCCCGACCCTGGGACCAGGATGGCTTCAGGTCTGTACATGGGTGTGAATTCCCAGGGCGATGTGATTTCAAAGCCAAAATCATCCTTGGGAAAACCCATGAAGACTGCAGACTCTGCAGGGACACCGCAGAGGGAAACGTACTTATCTCGTAGGACCACGCCTTCGATGCAGGCCCCAAAGAGCACGATGCAGGAGAGATCTATGGCTCTCGTCAAGGAAGGAAGGGTCCGTGGTGCGGGGTCCTTGGGTATGGGAAGCAGCCAGCCGGGAGCCTCAGTAGGGCACGGAGGTGGGGAGACGTGCTGGCCGGCGGGCCCCAGGCTCCAGGTGCGGGGGACCACCCTGCACCCTGTCCCGTCCCATCCTGGGCACAGCCTGTCCCCACGTCCTCAGCGCACCCTCCCCGGGCTCTGTCCAATGTCACAGAACGGGGCCCTGGGGTGCTGCAGACACATGTGGCCTGTGCTTGACTGTCAGGGATGGGCAGGGGACCTTGCTGAGGGAACAAAGCTTGATTGGAAAGAGGCGGCCTCGGGATTGAGAAGCCAGAGCCCAGATCGGGCCCAGCCTGCTGGCAGCACACACCATACCACGGCTGGGCATCACTGTGGCACACGCAGCAGGGTGACTACTTCTGTTTTATCTACGATCACATCCCACGGTGGCGAAGAAGCTGGGGTGCTGACGGCAGCCCCAGTCCCATTTCTCAGGAAGGATGACGTCAGAGCCCAGCCTAATGCGGGCAGTCACACGCCGGTGGCTAAGGGCACAGTGCTGAGCCCGGAGGGCATGGGGGCCTCTCCCCAGGCAGAGGCTAGAACCCATGCCTCCCTCACCTGCACCCCTCCAAGGATACAGATGAAAGACGTGGTCACTATGGCCAGGATGGTCCCCGTGGGGATGGACTTCTGCGCATCCTTGAGGTCCCCGGACCGGTTGGAACCCGCCATGATACCTGCGGACATGGAAAACGCTGCCAGGACCCATCTGAGGAGTCGGCAGTACGTGACGGCGGCCCCGGCCCAGCGAGCCAGACAGGCGGTCTCTGGGGAGACCTCGAGGGTGAGCCGTGCCCAGGACTGCAGTCCAAGCCCCGCCAGCCCCTGCTGAAGGACTGCGGCTGGGGGACGCAGGCCAAGGCACGCAGACGAGCCCCACGTTTACTGCTGCACCTGCACGGAGTCTCGGGTAAACCAGATGATTCCTCGATCCCAAGACAAGGCCCAGCCCCGACACTGACCCCCATGGCCCCCACGCCCAGGGATCCTCTGGGGCCTGCGTCGATCCCACTGCCAAGGGTCAGCCCAGGATGGTGCTGAGCAATGACTCGCAGGCCCTCCGGGACCCAAGACTTTCCGAACGCAACCCTAGGACGGCTCAGAGCCGGGCCAGCCGGGCCGACGGACGCCTCAGAGCCGGGCCAGCCGGGCCGACGGACGCTTCAGAGCCGGGCCAGCCAGGCCGACGGACGTCGTGGCCCCTCCTGCTACAGCTCTGCGTGGACATCACCTCGCTCTAGGGAGCCCCGGTCGGGTGTGGTTCCGTACAGTCGGCTCCCGCAGAGCTCAGGGAAGCCGGGTCAGAGGGGGCCGTTGACACCTGGCTCAGTCCCATCTAAGGTGCGACCTGAAGCACCTGTGCTCGGGGTGGCCCTGGAGGCGCAGAGCACACAGCCCCAGTGCCCCAGACCACAGACCACAGACCCGGAGCCACACAGAGGCCCTGCCCCCCGTCCCTCCACCCACGGTGCTCAGCACAAGCAGACGGACAGGGGAGGCTGGAGCGGAGGCACGAGGAAAGGACCCCGGACCGATCGCCCCCTCCCTAGCAAGATGGGCCCACCTTCAGGGGAGGTGAGGGAAAGGAGATGCCAGCCATGGCCAGGCCCTGCGGCTCACCCTGGGCTCCAGGGCTTTGGGATGCGCTGAGATAAAGTCCAGGAGCAGACGTGGGAGGGACCGGAAGGGCAGCTGCAGGCCACATGGGCAGCCAGCAGGGTCAGGGGAGTCCCGATAGGAAGGCCAAGTGCAGGGGGCGTGTGTGTGCGCGTGTGCGTGTGCGTGTGCGCCTGGGAGTGCAAGGGCCTGGCATGAACCAAGGGCCCCACCCCCCTCGGGAACAGGACCGCTGTTTGATGAGGACACGGGGGACCGAGGTCCCCGGCCTCTGACCTCACTGAGGCCACTCCTGGGCATCTCCTAACAGTGCGCCAGGTATTCTTAGCCACCCTAGAACAGCTTCTCGCAACACAGGCCTGCCCGGGACACAGCGGACAGGATTCTCACAAATCAACCAGAACACAGGGCAGAGACCTCAGCCGCTCCCCTGAGCCAAAGAGGTAAGAAAAGCAGAGGCAGGAAGGCGCTGGAGAAAGGAGAGAGAAATGGGGGGGAGGGGGGAGAGAGGAGAGAAATGGGGGGGAGGGGGGAGGGAGGAGAGAGAAATGGGGGGGAGGGGGGAGAGAGTAGAGAGAAATGGGGGGGAGAGAGGAGAGAAATGGGGGGAGGGGGGAGGGAGGAGAGAGAAATGGGGGGGAGAGGAGAGAAATTGGGGGGGAGAGAGGAGAGAAATGGGGGAGGGGGAGAGAGGAGAGAAATGGGGGGAGGGGGGAGGGAGGAGAGAGAAATGGGGGGGAGGGGGGAGGGAGGAGAGAGAAATGGGGGGGAGAGAGGAGAGAAATTGGGGGGGAGAGAGGAGAGAAATGGGGGAGGGGGAGAGAGGAGAGAAATGGGGGGAGAGGAGAGAGGAGAGAAATGGGGGGAGGGGGGAGAGAGAAATGGGGGGGAGGGGGGAGGGAGGAGAGAGAAATGGGGGGGAGGGGGGAGAGAGGAGAGAAATGGGGGGGAGGGGGGAGGGAGGAGAGAGAAATGGGGGGAGGGGGGAGAGAGGAGAGAGAAATGGGGGGAGGGGGAGAGAGGAGAGAGAAATGGGGGGAGGGGGGAGAGAGGAGAGAGAAATGGGGGAGAGAGGAGAGAGAAATGGGGGGAGGGGGAGGGAGGAGACAGAAATAGCGGGGAGGTGGGGAGAGACAGAGTGCAGGGGGAGAGAATGACAGAGACAGAGAGATGGACAGAGAGTCAGAGGAAGAGAAAGACGGAGAGAGGCCGGGCCAGGTGGCTCAAGACACCTGTAATCCCAGGACTTTGAGAGGCTAAGGATCGCTTGAGCTCAGGAGTGAGACCAGCCAGAGCACGCAGGGAGACCCCCCAACCAAAAATACGGACATTAGCCGGGCATGGTGTCATGCGCCTGGAGTCCCAGCTGCTTGGGAGACTCAGGTGGGAGGGTTGTTTGTGTCTAGGAGGTCAAGGCTGCAGTGAGCCGTGGTCCAGCCTGGGTGACAGAACGAGATCTTGTCTCAAAAACAGAGAGAGAGGAGACGGAGTGTGCGGCGGGCTCACCGGTCACGGAGGGGAAGTAGATGCCGACCAGCAGGGTGAAGGAGGCCGCGATGTCCGTGAGCACGTAGGGCAGGGCGCCAGCGCGGCTCTCCTCTGCCACGGGCACCGAGGGCACGCCTTCCTTCTCCACAAACGCCCCTGCCTGCGCGTACGCACTCCACAGGTTCTCTGCCGGGCAAGGAAGATCCGTGGGTGTCTGGCACCTTCCATCAGGGCCGCCACCTTAGGGCCACCCACTCGCTGGCAGGTGCCACAGGTGGCTGGAGGGAAGGCTCAGAACTTGCACCCTCCAAGCAGGCTCCGAGTCAAACAAGGACCCCAGTGTCTGAGACGCTGCCTCTGGGAAAGCTACCTGAGTCTATGCTGGGAACGTCAGCACTAAAGAGAAGCCTCACGTGCAGAACACCGTATTCCCGGAAAGCCCAGGCTTCCTGTCTCGGGTTCCGGAGCAGGTCCCGTGGACCCTGCCAGAGGTCCTTTTCCCCAAACCCCTGGGGCAGGTCCAAGGCAGCCTCCTCATCAGGGAAGACGCAGAGGGGACGTTACCACCCATCACCACTCCCTTATTAACAAGGCAAGCTCCCCACACGCTGCCAGGAGGCCATGAAAACAACCCACGGCTTTAAGAGCAGCGTGCTGGCCATGACGGAGGCCGCCTCCCCGACACACCATGTTTGACTTCTGTGGCCTGCAAGGGGTGTACACGGGACCCCCAGGCTCATCAGCAGCAGCTGAGCGGGGGCTTGGCTAGGAGGAGGAACTGGGGCCCTGGGAGTGACCCTAAGGCAACAGTGCCCACCACAGCCAGTGCCCACCGCCCCCGCCGCCCCCCCAGCCCCCAATCCCCCCAGCCCCCACTGCCGCCCTGTGGGCCTCACCCAGGAAGACGCCGCTGGCCGCACCGGGGATGCCCTGGATTTCGGTGACATTGTTCTGGGCGAAGTACTCGTCACAAGTGGCGCTGGGCTGGGAGCCGTTGCAGAAGAGGCCCCAGAGTGCAGAGGTGGCCGAGCTGTTCTGGACGACGCGGGCCTTGATGCAGTCGTCGAAGCTGCGTCGTGACAGCGTGCGGTTCCCCAGGAGGCAGACCCTGGGGCGGACAGTGAGGCACGGACGGTGCTGCTGCCAAGGTGGCTTGTACTGCCTCACCCAGTCCCCCCAACGGGCGTCCACGGCATCGCCCGTGAGCGGCTCCTGGCACCCTGCACCTCCCAAGACAGCAACGGCCGCAGGTCACGCCGGGGACCGGGGCCGGGGCCAGGCTGCAGCAGGAATGCCGCACGGTGCAGCCGTCCCCTGCATCCAGGGTTCGGCCAGCCACAGGGTCCAAACGTGCTAAATGAAACGTTCTAGACACAAGCAATTCACACGGTTTCCACCGTGCGGGTCTCAGTAGTCAGGTGGAACCGGGAGAAACCACCCCCGCCCTCCACGCTGCCATCGCTCCCCATCTGATGCTCTCGGCAGTGTCCTGGCCCACTGGCCAAGCTCACTGCTTGTGTTCAAGCCACCTCGTACCCCTTCCCTACGGCCCAGAGCACAGGAGCATCGCACCCGACGTGTAAACCAGTCCTGCATGTAGAAAACAGTCTACACAGGGCCGGTGCGGCCGTGGGTTCAGGCATCGGCAGGGGGTCAGGAGAGGCTCAGAATGGGTCCCCGAGAAGAAGGGCAGCTCCACGTCCCTGAACAGGCTCGTGCGGTTGAGGCTGTTCTGCCTCCCTCTGTTTTGAGGTCTCTGTGAGGTCGTTCCCACAGGGGCTCCCTCCACGCAGAGATGGCAAAACCCAGGATCCTCGAGGGGCCTGGCTGCCCAGACCCTTCTGGACCTGCTCCCTGGGGGTTCTGGTGGCCAATCCCACGTTCCAGGACCCTGGGCCACCTCCCAGCCCCCCAGCTCCTCTTCCAAGAGGACAAGAAAAGAGCCCCTCCAGCGCCTCTGGGAGGGAGAAGGGAGCCGGGCCCAGGCAGTGACTGGGGTCACCCCCATGACGCTCAGGGCCGCCTGACCGTGCTCAGGGCCGCCGGCCACCCCTGAAACCTGCCAGGCCCCTCACTCACCCGCCTACCACTTAGGAGAGTCTTCGAGCTCAGACCCAGCCACAAGGGTGCCTCAGCTCGACACACGGTTGGGTTTCCCATAATCCCCAGAACGAGCCCACGGGGGTTCCTGCCACGCTCACGCCCAGTCCCGCTCCTCTCGGGGAGCTCGGCATCAGGGAAGATGGACGAGAGGCGGGCAGAGCCCACGGGACCTGGCCCGAGCCCCACACATCACCCACGGCTCAGAGGGCCCCAGACTCACGGGATGTCCGGGGGATCGAAGGCGGACTTGATGACGCCAGCATAGATGGCCAGGATGGACAGCACCACGCAGGCCAGGAAGACCAGCGCCAGCTTGTTGACATACTTGACGCCCACGAAGACCACCAGGGCCATGAGCACCAGCGTGCACGTGCCATACACCCGCATGTTGTGCAGCATGGCGGCCGCCTCGCCACCCACGGCCTCCGCCTGGAAGATGGTCGCGCCCGGAGAGATGTATGTCTGCAGGGACAAGGCGGGTCGGGAGGCCGTCCCCGGCCACAGCATCCCAACACACCTCCCTCCTGCAAGCCCCCAGCACCACACAGGGGCCTCCTCCCAACAGGCGCTGGGGCCGTCGGGACGCATCCCTGCCAGACGGAGCCCACGGGGGTCGGCGCATGGGCAATGGACGGCCAGGGCCTGTATGATTCCCAGGAGCCACCCAGGTGCCTTCCAGTAAAGCAGCTTCAGGACCCGGGGCGTCCGAATGTCCACACTCCGAAGAAACAACTTCTGCTGAGAGGAACGTGACTGTCGCCCAGGGAGGGTGGCCAGCCCGGCTGGACGTCCTGGACAAACACGGGGTCTGACCACCCCGGCTGTGGGCAGCCTGTGTCCTGCCTGGACTCAAGGCATGGAGATGTGGGACAGTACTGCTCAGCTCCCACCAGACCAGGACAGGACTGGGGTGCAGCAGGCGTGAGGGACATGGCACCCAGCCCCACCAGAGGGGATCCTGAGAGTGCAGCAGCAATGGTGTCTTGGCAGCCATGGCTCCCGGGGCAGGCGGAAAGACTGAGGGACAGGGCCAGGGGACTCGGGTGGGAAGGGTGTGGACGCGACCCCACTGAAAGGTTTCAGAACCTTCTCGGGCCACGTGGCTGCCTCCATGAGCCCAGGAGGCTGGGAACCAGGTTTGGCAGGGGAGGGGGTAGGTAGAAAGACTGGGGACGGCGGCTCAGGTGGGCGTCCTGAGGCCCTGCAGGCATGGCGGGTTTCAGAACCTCAGCAGGAAGGACAGCGCCTGTCACAGCGGGCCGAGAACGGCGGGTCCCTGTCCCCACGAGGACCAAGGAACTCGTGCCACAGCCTGCGCTGTGCTCAGGCACTTTGAGCCTGTTGTGGAAAGCAATGACATCCCCAGGTTGCACGTTGCTGGGCTCCGTGACCCTTGGCCAGGTGCCAAAATCAATCCGGCAGGGAAGAGGCTGGGATCCTGGTGAGGGGTTCTTCTAAGCTGAGTCCCAGCCCTGCCCCTAAAACGGCTCAGACTCGCACCCACACCGGGCTCGGATCTACAGCCCAGACGTCTGGCCAGCTCATGCCAGGCACCCATCACGGAGGGCAGCAATGGTGGCCGAGGGGGAAGCACACGACGGCTTCCCCGTGGCCAGAGCTCAAGAGAGTCCGCAGGGCGCCCAGGGCAGCAGGGTCAGGATGGCTCAGGGTGCTGTGTGCGCCACCGCAAGACAAGTCGGGGGGGCCCTTGGCATCCTGCCGCAGACTGTCGGGGGATCCCTTCCAAAGCAGCACACCTACCAGAAAAATCTCGATGGTCCCCAGAATATACATGGCCCCCGCGAACGTGGTGCCCAGGTAGAAGCAGAGGCCGACGGCGCCTCCGAACTCGGGTCCCAGCGAGCGTGATATCATGTAGTAGGAGCCGCCAGCTGCAGAGACAAGGTGGCGGCCGTGGGGCGGGGTGCGGTCCACGCTGCCCATGGCTGAGAGAGCCTGTCTCTGCCAAGGCAACGCGTGGGCCCTCGCTGCCCACAAAGCAGCACACGAAGACGTGTGGCCTCCATGGTAAACTCTCCCCACATGAGGCTCAGCACATGCTCCATGCCCACCACGCTCTTGTGGACATGAGGACCACGCTGAGGACCATGCGAGGTCAGGGCTAAGGCTCGCTGGGGAGGAGGCGGCCCCAGCAGCTCCTGGGAAAAGGCCTGCGTACGTCAGTGTCAGCCCAGCCCCCACCTCCACTAAGTGCTGTTCATAGGAGAGGCAGGAGGGAGACCAGGACACTCAGGAGTTGTCTGGTGTACCGTGACTCATGCACGCCATCACTGATGGAAAAGCCGGGCGCGACCCCAGGGCTGCCTGGTGAACGCGGCTCTCCCTGCTCTGAGCAGCGGGTGCGGACATGTGGAAGGGGCGCTAATGGATGCAGTCATCGTGAGGCAGAGACCGGTCCCCTGGCTGCTGAGGGAGACCCCCGTGATGGCCCTCGTGCTCTCCTGGGGCCGGCGAAGGCCACCGTGTACCGTGCATGCCCCGTGGGGATGGGGCGGCTGTGTGAGGACCTGGTGCTGAGCAAGCCTGGTCCTTAACATGCACGGGACACGTGGACTCGGGAGCAGACGCGGCATCATCTCAGTTCACTAATGATTACATATTGTAACTGATCT
This sequence comes from Aotus nancymaae, assembly GCF_030222135.1. Classification (NCBI taxonomy): domain Eukaryota; kingdom Metazoa; phylum Chordata; class Mammalia; order Primates; family Aotidae; genus Aotus; species Aotus nancymaae. The sequence goes on from NW_026988425.1 coordinate 855,541, forward strand.
ATCATTAACAAGGTCAGCGAGAGCGTTTTGTCTTCACCTTCCCTTGTGAGACAAAGGTTCCAGGAACTCGGCCTGTGGCACACACCAGGATCCCAGCGCCGCTGGACTCCCCCATGCCTCCCCTTCCCCAGCCTACTGCCCCGTGGGCACTGCCTACCCTGTCAAGAGATGGTCACCACAAAGCAAAATGGGGAAGAAAACCAAAGAGCCATGAACTCATGGCTCAAACGGCAGAGAAGCCGGTGGAGAACACGCAGAAGGCCCGGCCGAGACCCCAGGCAGCCCCAGCCAGGCCTTGGCGAGCGGCCTCCTCCTAGGTACCGTGCGGTAGAACAGACTCCTCTAACAGGACGCCCCTTACCTGGGACCACACCGTTGGTGGCGATCGCACTCATGGAAATGGCTGTCAGCATTGTCTGCAAAACAACAGGCGGCCATCTGAGGTTTCCCAAGAGCCTGCCGGCATCGAGACGCTCCCGAGGGAGGGTCCATGCCCTGGCTCCTGGCGAAAGCCAGTCTCCCACCCCAGGGCTCTCGATCTCAAGAGAATGGCTGGGAAACCAGGAATCCGAGGCTCCTGGGTGCTAGCGTGCCGTGTCCTGGTTCCCACCCCTTTCCCTGGACCTCTGAAAGTGCCCAAAGTCCTTCCAAACTGGAAGTGACCTTAAAACACAGGACGTCCTTCCCCTGGAAGCCTCAGCCCCCAATGCTGCCACGGGACACCCACCACCGGCCAAGAGGCCTTTCCGCAGACTCGGAAATGAGGTGCCAGTGCGCTGCTCAACATGGCAGCGCCAACCCGGCCGGTGCGGCATCTCGTCCCCGCAGCTGCCCCGGCTCTTGCGGAGGAGACGGGAAATCTACCCGGGCGGCTAGGGAGAACTCTACTGTCCGGCTGCCACCACCCCCGGCTGGAGGACACTCACGCAGGTGCAGCACATGGCCACGATGAGGAAGGACTCCAGGACGCCGGCCACCCCCACGATCCACGTCAGGCGCAGGAAGAGGATGACGCCCAGGATGTTCTGCAGGCACGGCAGGTAGACGCCGATGAAGGTGCCCATACGTGGAGCCTGCAGTGGAGCACAGCGTGTCCCAGGGGCTCCACCCCCACCGAAGGGAGCCCCCTCCCCGGCTGCACTCAGGCCCTGGGCAGGCAAAGCAACGTAGGGGCAGGAGGGAGGGGCAGTGGAGGACAGGAGGGGCCAGGAGCCTGTCCCAGAACAGATGGAGGCTCAGAGAGAGGCCCCGGGCGGGACCCCAACCATCCCGGGGCAGGGGCTCAGGGGAGGGGAGCAGAACCCAGATGCAGCTGCTCCGCTGTGCCTCCCACAGAGGGAGCCTGTTACGCTGGAAAAGTTATGGGAAAAACAAGGAGAGCAAGAGGGCCCCGGCTCCATTCCCTGGATGGCTCAGGGCCTCAGACTTGACACGGGAGAGCCTGAGGCTTCAGGCACAGAAGCGGAGCCGGAGAGGGATGAGGCGGCTGCTGCCCATAAAGCTAACAAGAAGCCACAGCTCAGCGTCCACCCTGGGCAGAAACTGACGACCTAGCACAGAGGTCACCGTGAGATGACAGCGGAGGTTCAGACACCTGCCCAGTGGGCCTCCCCGCCCACCCCCCACCCAGCACAGAGCGGGCAGCCCGCCTGACTTCAGACACCTGTGCCAGAGACAGAGCCACACCTCGTGGCCCAGAAGAAACCCGCGAGGGCGGCAGGTCAGCGGCACGGCCAGGAGCAGGCCAGTGCCTGCCGGGCGGTCCCCCACCCCGGCTCGGGACGGACCAGGCTGGGGCAGAAGTTTCAGCTCCGTCCCCACCGCCCGCTCAGCCCCACTCCGGCCATGAGCAGAGGCACGGGGTGTGGACCCGGAGGGCGGCTGGCACCAGCACAAGGTGACGTTTTAACAGGAAAACGTCTCAAGGTTAGGTCAATACGGAAAAGGGGGAAGGTTTTCTTTGAAGACATTTCCTGTGAGCAACGGTCACAGCGCAGATCAGAACAGGCCCCGTGCAGAGGCTGAGGACAGGGTTCGATCCTGGGGTTTGCATGGCCCAGCCCTGGGAAGGGGGCCAGCCACTGGAGGGAGGCTGGATGGGGTCAGGGGACTGGGCGAAGGGCAGCTCCCAGGGAGAACACACTCAGTGCCACACCACAAAAGCAAACAGGGTGGCTTCCGGGGTCACTGTGCAGGAACACCTGCCACAGACAGGCCGCAGCCAAGGCCAGGCAGGAATCTGGGGCTCCACTGGCTCTAGGACCCGGGGGAAAATCATTTCTTAGAGAGCAGCCGCGAAACAGCGTGAGAAGCCGCGCATCTGAGAGGCTGGCAGATTCACTGGGTTCCCTGAGCCCTGGGGGGAGCAACAGGGCAGCGACGGGGTCTGGGGAGGGGTCAAGAGGGTGATGGGGCCGGGGTCGCTGCTGGGCCCTCCCCCACTCACTAAATCTGCACCTTGTTCTTGGTGCAAACAAGAGAGAAATGGCAAGAGAGGGGCAGGAAGGTGGTGGAGAAGCGGCTTTGGGACATTTTCGTTGGATAAAACTGAGAGCTGAGGGCAGGGGTGACGGCGAGGCTTGGGGGACGCACACTGGCGTGACTTCATGACCAGGCTTCAGCCAACACACGAGACGATGCGCAGAGATCCAGGCAGAGCCGGGTACACACAGCGGCCTTGCCCACAGGGCTCAGCCTCAGATCCCACAGCCCCGTGACCGGCAAGTCAGAAGCTGGTTCTCTGCCAAAGGCCAGGGTCCTGGGTCCCCAAGAAAGGGCATGGCCAGCCTTGGTCTCTCAGTTTGCGCCTAAAAGGCAACTTTTAGGGCTCAACCCGACCCAGTTTCAGGTGCAGAAGGCTGGAGATGCCTGGGCCCTTGAAAAGGCTACTTCATAGGAGCAGGTCTGCTGGGGACGAGCCTCTGAGTCTGGCCAAAGAGGACAGCGAGGTCCCGCCTCAGGCTGAACAACAGTCCCTCAGGGAGGCAGTGTATTCACTGCAACCGAAACCTGCCACCGCCACACTGCAGGCCTGCTGGGGTCACAGACCCTGCTCCCACCACAACTGAAACGCAGGCTGCATCAGCCTGGGGCGCCCGAGGGACAGAGGCCTGAGAGCCACCGGCCTGGGGTGGGGTTGCGGGGAGGGCCGGGAGAACCTTGCAGGTGGGAACCTCCTGGGCTTTGGTCCATGGCGTGCCGGGAACAAACGCACCTGCCTGGACGTTTTGTGCACACCTCAGTGGCAAGTAGGGTGAGAGAAGCTGGGTGTGCTCTCTATGGACGTCTCCAAGACGGGCATGGCAGGCTGGGCTGTGCCAGGCTGAGGGGTCGGGGCTGGGTGGCCAGGCCGGTGGTGCTGGGGCCCAGCCGAGCCGGAGCGGAAGATGGTTCCCGGAGCCCTCGGACCGGGCCTGTGGGAAGGCCCCTGCTACCTGGAGAATGCTGACATCTCCCTGGGACACAAACTCCAGCACAGAAACGGAAGGCCTGGGCTCTGAGCTTCGGTGCCAGGGCACGAGCCGGAGCCCGTGAGGCCTCGAGGCTGCACCCAGCACATGAAACCCCAGATAGGTGCTGAGCGCTGAGCCTGGCACAGCAACACCTGATTCTGCAGCGTCCACGTGTGGCAACGATGACCCCGCCCCGAAGGCTGGCCGTGCTATGGACAGGTGGGGCGGCCACAGGCTCCCCTAGCCAGGAAGGGCCCCTCGGGGACTCGGAAAGAGGTCCAGAGACAGCTTCTGAAGAGGCCGCTGCCCTGTCCTGGGACGACAGCCAGGGCCGAGGGACCTCGTCAGGCCGGGCCCCACCCTGAGGTGGCTACGTGGACACATCCTTCACTCGTCTCTGGTTACTTCAACCACAAAGTGACGCGTCTCAAAAACAAAACCAAGCGTCTTCAAGTATTCTGGAAATGCAGTATTAATTCCACCGTGTTCACGGTAGAAGGAAGGAGAGACCTGGTGGGGAGCCTGACTTCCCGAGCGCTGTGTCTCAAAAACAAAACCAAGCGTCTTCAAGTATTCTGGAAATGCAGTATTAATTCCACCGTGTTCACGGTAGAAGGAAGGAGAGACCTGGTGGGGAGCCTGACTTCCCGAGCGCTGTGTGGGACTCAGGTCAGCCGGACACTGGACGCCGGCAGGAGGCACTCGGGGTGGCCCCGACGCAAAGCACTGGGCCCCAGGCCAGGTGGATGCAGCGGGGCAGGGGGCTGGCTGAGAGACTCCTGCTTGGTGGCAGTCACACACAGCGGGACCACCCTGATGACAGTCCAGCTTTAGCAGCAGGACTGGGGGGGAGGCCACCGTGAGAACCTCCCGGCTTCAGCGGCGGGACTGGGGGGAGGCCGCCCTGAGAACCTCCCGGCTTCAGCGGCGGGACTGGGGGGAGGCCGCCCTGAGAACCTCCCGGCTTCAGCGGCGGGACTGGGGGGAGGCCACCGTGAGAACCCACCGGCTTCAGCGGCGGGACTGGGGGGAGGCCGCCCTGAGAACCTCCCGGCTTCAGCGGCGGGACTGGGGGGAGGCCGCCCTGAGAACCTCCTGGCTTCAGCAGCGGGACTGTGCGGAGGCCGCCCTGAGAACCTCCCAGCTTCAGCGGCGGGGCCTACACAGCACGGTTTCCTTCGGTGCACGTTTTTATTCATTCGTATCTTAGGATTCTGAAACACTGCACACGTATTTGGAAGCCTCGGAAAGCAGAGAAAGTTGAGAAGAAACGAAGCCACCTGTGTGCCCCACGGTGAGGACAGCGCTTGCTTCACCTGCCCAGGGATTCTCTCCCCACACGGGCTGGGGTCCTTCTCGCCTGTGAGCATCATCTCGGGGCGTCAGGCCTCAGGGTGGCTCCCAGGTGAGTGGTCTGCACACGACGGCAGAACGCTCCCGGGGATGCCTGAGGGGTCTCCAGAGCTCGTCGCCTACAGAAACTGCCCACGGGAAATCTTTCCATGGAATCCCCACTGCACACCCCCTCATTTCCTAGAGTGGATTCCTGGAAACAAACCCTCGAGGAATAAACCTACAGGGAAAATGCCACCAGGCTAAGTGTCCTGGACAGAAAGGAAAAGGAGGGTGGCCCGAGGGAGTTCCAAGGCCACAGCACCCCGGGAGGGGCCCCGTCCCGGCCTCTTTACCGCAGGGGACGGGGCTGCTGCCATAGGACGAACAGAACACCCTGAGTTCACGTCTCGACAGGGAATCCAGCTGCCCAGACGCGTGGGGGAAGTCACGCTTCCCAGGACGGTGGAGAGGAAAGAGGCCTGGACCAGAGCTGTGGCAAGCGCCACCGAGACCTCCCAGGAAGACAGGGCTGGACGTGGTCCCAACACCCGAGCTCAGGGCAGCTCTTCTGATGAGCAGCTGCTTTGCCGGCACGGCCCTGACCCTGCCGGGACACCCGGGACGCCCGGGACGGGACTGGACGGGCGGCGGTACCTTGGCCTCGCGCCTCCGGCTCTCCTCATCCTCCTCGTGCTCCACCACGCCCTGGCTCAGGTTGGTGTAGTTGGCCAGCTTGTTCAGCAGCGAGGACACCATGGGGTTGCTGTCCATCTCCTCCTGCGCAGCGCGGGGACGGTCACGGGCGGCCCTCCCCTCGCTGTGGGCCCCAGGGCTCCCCCTCCATGTTTGGGGCTTGGCACTCAGGCTCCTATCCTGTCCTGAGCCCCCAGGTCTGAGGAGAGCCAGGCCCTGACGCCGGTGCGGCAGGTCTGAGTCCAAGGATGGGGCTCCAGGCCTCACTAGCGGGACCACTCACCCAGGGCGGGGACCCTGAGACGGCCAGCACTCAGCAGCTCCAAGGGGCTCCTGGGGGCCGCAGTGCCCTAGATCCAGGTAGGCCCCCAGAAGGTGCCGGCTGAGGACCACATCCCAGCTCAGGTGCAGGACAAGCCCCCTCTGTGGCCTTCGGGACAGGGAGGCCCCATGTTCCCCGCCATGGTGTCCGGTCCCATGGGAGGCCCCCTCCACTTTCCACATCAAAGCAACAGCCCTGGTATCTTCTTCTCAAAAAAAGTCAAGTTACCTCGAAAAGCGCCATGTTCTTCCCTTCCAAGAAGCTTTCCTGCTCCACCTCCACATTGTTGAGGAATGGACTGTTTTCTCTCGGATTTCCATCTCCTGCAGAGAGAAAAACAATTCAGGGTCAGCTTAGAAGAACTGAAAGAAAGCACAAAAGGACCACCACGGATCTCTCACAGAGGGCCCTGGTCTCCCCAGCTGTGCCCTCCAAACCTCGGCTAAGAGTGACAAATCACACACTCTCCATCCTTCAGCACATCTGTGCTCCAAAGAAACGTGCATTTCCCAGGATGCAGATGGCCCCAATGCACACACTATTTCCCAGGACACGCGCCAGCCCCAGGGCACACACGAATGTCAGGACACACGCCATCCCCAGGGCACACACTAACCTCAGGACACACGCTAGCCTGAATGCACACACTAACCCCATGGCACGCGCTAGTCAAAGGACACACGCCAGCCCCAGGACACACGCTATCCCCAGGACACACGCTATCCCCAAGACACACGCTAGCCCCAATGCACACACTAACCCCATGGCACGCGCTAGTCACAGGACACGCACTAGTCACAGGGCACACACCAGCCCCAGGACACATGCCAGCCCCGGGGCACACGCTATCCCCAGAACACAAGCCAGCCCCAGGGCACACACTAACCTCAGGACACATGCCAGCCCCAGGGCACACACTAACCTCAGGACACATGCCAGCCCCAGGGCACACACTAACCTCAGGACACATGCCAGCCCCAGGGCACACACTAACCTCAGGACACACGCCAGCCCCAGGACACACGCTATCCCCAGGGCACATGCTATCCCCAGGGCACACGCTATCCCCAGGGCACACACTAGTCACAGGACACACACTATCCCCAGGACACACGCCAGCCCCAGGGCACACGGCATTTCCCAGGATGCAGGCTAGCGTCCCCCGCCACCCTCAACACATTATCGTTTAAAACAAAGCCTCAGGAAGCCTCAGCAAGTGAACTGTTCAGCCCAGGGCAAGGGCGTCTACCTCTGGCATTGAAAATCTCTCACACAGCCAAACGGGGGCAAAACCGTCGCTTCCAAAAGTCAGGCCTGCACCTCCTAGCCCTGCTGCTGAATCCACCGCTTGCGAGGGAAACAGGATTTCCCGGCGGTCCATGTTGAGGACACCGCCCGCAGGCACCCAGGTCAGTGAGCTCCTCCTGCATCTTTCAAGAGGGCTGGGCCAGTGACCCCTCCGTGGGGCTGAGCCCAGCGGGTTCGGCGGGGGTCTGGATCCCAGCAGCTGCATGAGTGAGATGAGTGAGGGGGTTGTGGGGCGGGGAGACTTGAGGCTCCCTGGTGGGTTGAGACCTGCTGGCCCAGTGTTAGGAACCGGCAGGGAGACCCTAGCAGCTGCCCGAGGGCATGAGTGAGGGGGGCATGGGGGGGACCTGGGGCTCCCTGCCGGGTCTCAACACGATGGCCCAAGTGATGGTGTTAGGGGTTGGGGGCTGAAGCAGGTGGTGAGGCGTGAAGGGGACAGAAGTCCTCACACCCAGGCCTCAGCAGCAGAGCCGTCTCACCCTCCCCACTCCATGTGAGCACACGTCAGGGAGCCTTGGCCCTCACCAGACCCCACACCTGTCTCGGCCTTGGTCTGAGACTTTCAGCCCTGAGGACTCTGAGAAGTTTCTGTCTTCATGAAACACCCGGCCTCGGGGACTGTCACAGCAGCACGAGGAACTAGGCACAGGCCACTGCAGAGACCACGGCCTATCTGGGACCCTCGAGTCAGCAGCCCACGGCCACTGCAGACACCACAGCCTCACCCACAGGGACTGCAGCCTGCCTGGGACCCCCGAGCCAACCGCCCATGACCAGGAGAACAGGGTCTGCAAACACACACGTCCCAGCCAGGCACGGTGAGGAGCTGAAGGGCATCTGGGCAGCTCAAGCCCACACCCACCCACACCTCCGGGCCCTCTGTACCTTGTGCTGCAATACCAGCCCCCCAGACCAGGAACGGCCAGGCTGGGACCCTTCCTCAGGGTGCATGGCCCTGCAAAGAACTATGAGGGACCCTAAGGGTCCAGATGAAATGGCCAAGCAGGACACGAGGTGGCCAGAGGAGGGCAGGCCAGGACCTCATCACTGTGCCAAACAACCCAGGGTGGGAAGACGGGCATTTTCTACGGGACGCATTTCAGATGTGCCAGAGCCCACCGGCAACAGGCTCCAGCTACAGGAGTGGTGGGTGCCAGCCGTGCCAGCAAAGATGGCGTAGCCATCCTGGAGCAGGTGGGCAGCATGTGCCCTCAGAACGGTGTCTGGAGCGGAAAGCACAGCCCTCAGGATGTGCAGGTCCCCGAGAGTGACCATCAGCAACTGCAGACGTGCAGACCCAGATCAGGGGGTGCAGAGAGAGACCAGCTCCTCGGAGCAGCGGCCGCACCCCCCAAAATGTCCGGGAGACACACACAGAGGAAGCTCCGGATGAGAGGTGGCCGAGTGCATGCACAACCTCAGACTTCCTTTTTCCCACCAGCTGGTGAGATCTGAATGAGGTCTCCGTGTGCTATCATTAACCTCCTGATTCTGGCAACTACGCTGCAGAGATTCTGGAAGAAATGTGCTCGCTTTGAGGAAACATTCCTGTAAGGGGCACCACATCAGCTGCTTATTCCCAGCAGCGCAGAAACAAATGTGCAAGTGACAGACAGAGACCCGGGGCGGGTGGGGGCAGGGGGTAGGAGGGACACGGCCATAGCAGGGGTGACAGACAGAGACCCGGGGCGGGTGGGGGCAGGGGGCAGGAGGGACACGGCCATAGCAGGGGTGATAGACGGAGACCCAGGGCGAGGTGGGGGCAGGGGGCAGGAGGGACACGGCCATAGCAGGGGTGATAGACGGAGACCCAGGGCGGGTGGGGGCAGGGGGCAGGAGGGACACGGCCATAGCAGGGGTGATAGACGGAGACCCAGGGTGGGTGGGGGCAGGGGGTAGGAGGGACACGGCCATAGCAGGGGTGACAGACGGAGACCCGGGGCGGGTGGGGGCAGGGGGCAGGAGGGACACGGCCATAGCAGGGGTGACAGACGGAGACCCGGGGCGGGTGGGGGCAGGGGGCAGGAGGGACACGGCCATAGCAGGGGTGATAGACGGAGACCCAGGGTGGGTGGGGGCAGGGGGCAAGAGGGACACGGCCATAGCAGGGGTGACAGATGGAGACCCGGGGCGGGTGGGGGCAGGGGGCAGGAGGGACACGGCCATAGCAGGGGTGACAGACGGAGACCCGGGGCGGGTGGGGGCAGGAGGGACACGGCCATAGCAGGGGTGACAGACGGAGACCCGGGGCGGGTGGGGGCAGGAGGGACACAACATAGCGGGGGTGAAAGATGGGGAGCCGGGGTGAGGGGTGTCAGGGGGCAGGAGGGACACAGCCAACGTGGCAGAAGACTGGCATTTGGGCAGCGGAGGCCAGGGGCAGATGGGCCTTCTCCACACTGGCCTTGCAACCTTTCTGAAATCTGAAGTTACATCGAAATCAGGTTATAAGAAAAATGACAAATAAATTAAACTAAGAAAAAATGTCTGAAAGCCTTTGTAGGTCCTCTCCAAGGTGAGTCCGCCCCAGGGCCCTACCCGCTTCAGTGTTTTCAGGGGATTCCTGCTCAGGCCCTTTTCCCAGATGTGATGGCCAACTGTTCACAGACCAGACCAGCAGTGACTGGAGAGTCTTTCTGGAGTCAACGGTAGATGAAGGCCCAGGATTCTGATGCAGATGCTCTTGGAGGGAGGGAGGGAAGACGGGAGGGAGGGAAGGTGGGAGGGAGGGAGGGAGGGAGGGAAGGCGGGAGGGAGGGAGGGAGGGAGGGAGGGAAGGTGGGAGGGAAGGTGGAAACGAGGGAAGGTGGGAGGGAAGGCGGGAGGGAAGGCGGGAAGAAGGGCGGGAGGGAGGGAAGGCGGGAGGGAGGGAAGGTGGGAGGGAGGGCGGGAGGGAGGGAAGGTGGGAGGGAGGGCGGGGAGGGAGGGAAGGCGGGAGGGAGGGAAGGTGGGAGGGAGGGAGGGAGGGAGGGAAGGCGGGAGGGAGGGAGGGAGGGAGGGAGGGAAGGTGGGAGGGAAGGTGGAAACGAGGGAAGGTGGGAGGGAAGGCGGGAGGGAAGGCGGGAAGAAGGGCGGGAGGGAGGGAAGGCGGGAGGGAGGGAAGGTGGGAGGGAGGGCGGGAGGGAGGGAAGGTGGGAGGGAGGGCGGGAGGGAGGGAAGGCGGGAGGGAGGGAAGGTGGGAGGGAGGGCGGGAGGGAGGGAAGGTGGGAGGGAAGGCGGGAGGGAGGGCGGGAGGGAGGGAAGGCGGGAGGGAGGGAAGGTGGGAGGGAAGGTGGAAACGAGGGAAGGCGGGAGGGAAGGTGGGAAGGAGGGAGGGAGGGAGGGAGGGAAGGCGGGAGGGAGGGACCCTAGGGTTTCAGGTTCTCCTCCCATGCAGCCAAGCCCTGCTGACAATCTTGGATGAAGTCAGGGCTGCTTGGGCTCAAGTTTCTCTTCCCGGCAGGAAGGGCGCAAGGCGGCTCCCAAGGCTCAGCCCCGCCCTTCCCCACCAGGAGTGCAGCTTGAGGCTCCGCTGCCCGGCCCAAGTCCCTTCGGGAAACCACAGGTCTGCTGGTGGCTGGGGTCTTAGCATGTGACTAAGTTTACACTCAGCAAGCAGCCACAGTTTACCTGAGCTTCCACGAACCACGCAAGTACGGAACGTTCGCTCAAACCAGAGACCCAGGCCCTCCCGTTGCCTCCAACGCTCCCAGCGGGAACAACCCCTGCTGGTGGCGGCGTCTCCTCTCCACGGCCCACTTGGGAAGACAGCAGCGCCTATCAGGCCCCGAGGATGCCCCAAAAAGCATAAAGCACACAAACAAGCTCCCCACAGGCAACGTATGCAGCTGGAAAAGGGCACTAGAAACTTGCTCAGGTTGAACGAGTATTTATAAACCCATTAAACTGAGAAAAATGGCGACGTAGATGGTATGGAGTAACGCCCGGGATCGGTGAGTCCCACCGTGCGCAGGGCTGCGTGCCAGCGGCCTCACGAGAAAGCCCTCTGTGTGGGGCCAGCGAGGCATGAGTCTGTCCTCTTGCTGCTTATTAAGGTAACACAGATGGTGAGTCCAGAACACGAGGACACACAAAGAAAAGGGGGACGGAACACACCAGCAGGGTCTGGCTGGTCCTCCCAGCGTGGGGACTGCACTGAACACATGTGCGTTTACAACCAGCCACCAGTCTCTTCCTGTTACCAAGAAGCCTGAGACCAGGACGACAACCTTCAAGCCTTAGAGAGAACGCAACTCCCCTTACTCTGACACAGCAGGAAGCTCTCAGGAGGGTGGAAGTGCCCACTTGGGAGACACGCAACTGTTCCCATCTGGTTAAAACAGCCAGGTCAGACCTGAACCAACACTGTGTTCTGGGGATGCCATGGTGTCGATGCCACCCCAGTCAAGAGACTCTTCCTTAAAAATCCAATGTCCCTCTAACCCTCCACACACCCAGCCCCCTCTAACCCTCCACACACCCGGCCCCCCTCTAACCCTCCACACACCTAGCCCCCCTCGAACCCTCCACACCCAGCCCCCTCTAACCCTCCACACCCAGCCCCCTCTAACCCTCCACACACCCGACCCCCCTCTAACCCTCCACACCCAGCCCCCCTCTAACCCTTCACACCCAGCCCCCTCTAACCCTCCACACACCCGACCCCCCCAACCCTCCACACACCCGACCCCCCTCTAACCCTCCACACACCCGGCCCCCTCTAACCCTCCACACACCCGGCCCCCCCCAACCCTCCACACACCCAACCTTGTGTCCCTGGAACTCTCCTGGCTGGACTTGGATGTCACCTGGTTGCTGTGAAGGGCACTGAGCTCTCCCCTGGCCAAGCCCCTCCTGTGTTTTGGGAATGGCACCTCCTCCCTTGTCATTCTGCACGTGCAGGGCGACTGGAAGGATCAGAGAACAATGGACATGGGGAAGCCTGGGCGTTCGGGGCAGGAAGGGTAGATGTGCTGAGTCCTCACCGGGCGGCCCACCGTGTCTAGTCCTCAGGGAAGGCCCCGGCGATGCCTCTGCCCTGGCGCCATGCACAGGTGGCCTCTGCCAGGCTGGGTGAAGGGATGAAGTGTCCCCAGCCAAACCCCACCCCGTGGGCCAGAGAGCAGTGCCCAGAAACTTTGTGCCCGGCGGGAGTGGGGCACAGACAGCAACGCAGCCCCAACCTGGCCCATCTCCTCTGTAGGACGGCAGGACCCGACCTGGTCCATCCACTCCGGGGGGACATCCTCCACGGACGATCCCGGTTCCAGCCAGGACATGGAATGAGCCACGTACTGACTCCCACAAAACTCGCCTCCCCTTCCGTCCTCCCATTTCTGGCTTGTCTCCACATTTAAGGACTGAAAATGCTCAGCACACGTCACCCACAGAAACCCCTGGAAGGCCAGTTCTGTCTACATTTCACGTCACAGGCAGCGCCCGTCCACAAGACAGCTCAGAATGCCGACTCGGGAACCTCACTTCGTGCCAAGCTGTGGTCCCCCTAAAACCAAGTGCAGCAAAACTCGGGACACCTTAAAACCATGCGGCCAAACAGCCGGGAGCAATGGAAACGGCCCCTTCACAAAGACCACGGTCCCCTCCGGTGGGCGTGTGGGCAGGAGTGCAGAGCGGGCAGCGTGGGGTCCCCGAGGCGTGGGCCGCTCCACTTCACATCGTGACGACGCGTGACGGTTCCTATGATCACTGAGAAACGTGACCAATAAGGCCTTAAAAGAAGACTCCTCCAGCCAGTCACATCCAGGAGGCTATGAAGAAGGCATGGAATTTCAACCCTCTCCTCCCACCCAGAGGAGGTCGCCGGCCGGCCGGGCTCCCACACCCCTCAGAAGAAAGAGCGCGGCAGCGGCTCAGGAATTTCCCCTGAAAGGAGACTGGGGCGGGCATCTGCAAATAGCTCTCGAAGCCATGAATCATCCACGAATGTCCCTCACCCTCGGCAGCGTGGAGCGTCCACCCTGCCTGATGAGGCTCCCACGGGTGCTTCATTCTGCAGACATGGCCGTCGGAGTTAAAAACCCACAGGACCCGGCCAGAGTCACAGGGAAAGAAGCCCTTGTAAAGGCCGCCTGGACCCTGGGCCGCCCACAGCCGCCTCCTGTCATCTCTCCACGGCCTTTCAAAGGCTGTGATCTCACAGCAGCTCCCAAACCCCCTGGGCTACTCCAAGGCACAGCAGGTCCCAAAGAAAAGCCCATCAGCGATCCAACAGTGGGAACCGGACTGGACCCCAAACCCCGAACAAGGAGGGCCCAGAAGCCTGGCTGGGGTGGCAGGAAGGTGAGCTGTGCTCGTGGGTAACGGAAGAAGAGATGGTTCCCAGGGGACATCTCGCCAAGTCCTGCTGACGTTCGTGCAAGGACACTGAGTGCAGGGAGGGCGCCTGTCCTCTGCGGCCTTCCTCCCCGAAATACCCCGCCCCAGACTAACATTGAGAGAAAACACCAGACACCTCCCAACTGAGGAGTGTTCCTTAAAACTGACCAGGACTCCCCAAAACTGCCATGGTCATCAAAAAAAGTCCGAGAAACCGCCATGGCCAGCAGGAGCCCAGGGAGGCGTGAGGACTCAGTCTGTCGGGCGGGATGCTAGACGTGTCCTGGGACAGGAAAGGACACGAACACCTGAGCCGCGTGGCCCGTGGCGGCTCCCACAGCTGCGTGCCGCCCTCCCGCTCCATCCATCCCAGCGTCTTCCCAGCTCTGCGAGCGGCCCCGGCCTCAACCCGCCTTGAGCCTGCGAACAGCCTGTTTCAATGCCCTCTCCCCGGAGGCCCCTCACTCACCTGCCCCGAGCGGCCCCAGGCAGCTGGCAGTGGGTGGACTGCCTTGCTCACCTGCACTGGGACAGGGCCTCGGCCACTGCCACCAGCTCCCGGCTCCCATCCCTCCAGGTTTAAGGCAGTTCCAGCAGCAGCTCTGCTCACAGCTTGTCTGGTGCCTGCATGAACCCCATGCACCAGGCTGACCTATCCCCAGAGGCCAGGGTCTCAATGGGATGTGCCCCCAGCGGACGTGCCCGGCACCGACAGCGTCTGGCCAGCAAGCCCGGCTTGGGTCCAGACCCCAGAATTACAGTCTCTCGCGGGCCCGAGACCTCGGAGGGGCCCTTCCAATAGCCAGTGAAGGCGCTGGTGGAGAACCGGAGGCCCCACGCTGACCAACGCCACGCTCCTCCTCAACCGTGAAGACGGCGAGGTCAAGCCCTGGCCTGGAGAACCGGCCACAGGCGGGCAGCCTCGGCTTGTTTTTCCTGCGTCTTCATTATGAAAACGACCCCAAGTAAGCAAGTGGGCAAACATCCTGTGCACCCCGGGGTGCTGGCTGTGCACACACAGATCCGCCCCCCGAAGCCCAGGTCTGACGTCAAGGCTCACAGCAGCCCCCCGCCCCCACCCACTCCCCAACACTGAGCAGCCTGGTGGCCCTCCAGGGCCGCTGTGCTGGGTTTTCTCTGGCTGCGGCTGCCTGGGCGAGGCCTGAAGCTGCTCACCCGACAAGAGCCTCCCACCACTTCCCCAGCTCCCTCCCTACCAAGGCCCCAGCCAGAGGCAACCTCTGGTCTTTCACTCCAGTTTTTCTGGCCCCTTCTCGTGCCCGTGAATGCAGACCCTTGGTCAGCAAGCAGACCCTGACGGGTGGGCTTCGGGAGCAGCCTCCTGGGCTCATCCAACCCGGGAGGGGAGGAGGTGGCCGCAGGTGAAGGCCCAAGACCAGAACCAGCAAGCGTCCTGGCCGGAGCACGGACGGCCCCTCCAGCCAGAGAGGCGCGAGAGCCTGCGTGTCAGACCCGACTCATCCCGATCCAAGCTGGGCAGTGCCCTGGTGGGTAGTTTCTGCAGGGAAAAGCTGGCTCACCTCCCTAAGCGGCCTTAGTCCCCTCTCAGATGGCAATGCCGCCATGAGCTTCCCTATCTCCAGGCACAACCTCCTCCCTTCTTTCTGAGGGGCTCATCCCCGCACCATCTCCCTTCTGGAGGCCTGCCTTTGGGATTTTACAGCCATTCTCTGTAAAGGGCTCTTCTTAGACTCAGCCGGAAGCAGCTGACAGGCGGGCGGGGCCGTGAGGCCGGGGCCAGGTCCGGCAGCCTCCGCCCCTTCCTGCCCTCCAGTGTGGGTGGTCTGGACAGCTCCCCAGCCCTGCAGACCAGCAGCGGGCGGCATGGGGCCTGTGCACACAGCAAGGCGCCAGGCCTGGGGCAGGGGACAAGCAGAGGTCCAGGCCCCGGAGCTCCCTGCATCGGGCAGATACCCAGGCCTGGGTCTGTGTGTCCCCTGGGTCCAGGAGTCTGTCCTCCCCCTGGAGCCACAGGGGCACCTGCAGCAGAATGAGTCCCACCTGGTGTCAGCCCACGTGGCCTCTGGGGTGTCAGCCTGTGGTGTCAGCCCACGTGGCCTCTGGGGATAGCCCAAGACTCAATGGACCTAGGAGCACCCCCCCATGCCACCAGGCTCCCCGTGAAGGGGTGGACCCTGGAGCACTCCCCCACCCGTGCCACTGTCTGGAGGCCAGGCTCCTCGTGAAGATGGGGACCCAGGAGCAGCCCCCCAACACCACTGTCTGGAGGCCAGGCTCCCTGTGAAGATGGGGACACAGGAGCAGCCCCCCAACACCCCTGTCTGGAGGCCAGGCTCCCCGTGAAGATGGGGACCCAGGAGCAGCCCCCCAACACCCCTGTCTGGAGGCCGGACTCCCCGTGAAGCCGCTGAGCAATCTGCCCCTCACAGTTTGTGCTGCGTGGGCCCTAAAATCCAGTGACTGAAGCTCCGGGGACACAGAGTGAGGACAGCAGCCCAGTGTGCAGGCTGGAACACTGGGGCCTCCAGGCGAGTGCTTAGGTTTCACGGCGTTTCCAGCTAAGCCAGTGCCGCCTTCAGAGACAAAAGCAGGCCCTTCATCACCCGTTCCCGAAGGGTCCTCGTCCCAACAATCTGTGCAGACACCACCGCCAGGATCCCGTGAACCAGGAGAGTGCCGGGAGATCCCAGCTCAGCTTCAGAGGCACGGGGAGCAAGGAAGCGTGGCTGGAAGGTCCTGGCAAGCTGTGGCCAGACACGTGTGAACACACCCCACACAAAACAGACACTCGCAGAGACATGCGTGCATACACATGCAGATACGCACTCCACATGCACACACGGCAACAGGCTTACACACGGGACACTCTCCATACAGACACACATGCACACACGCCAACACGCTCACACACGGGACACTCTCCGTACACAGACACACGTGCACACACGCCAACACGCTCACACACGGGACACTCTCCATACAGACACACATGCACACACGCCAACACGCTCACACACGGGACACTCTGTACACGGACACACGTGCGGACACGCCAACAGGCTCACACACGGGACACTCTCCATACAGACACGTGCACACACACCAACACGCTCACACACAGGACACTCTGTACACTGACACACATGCACACACGCCAACACGCTCACACAGGGGACACTCCATACGTGGACACACGTGCACACACGCTTCCCCACTATCCATGCGCACTCATCTCGTACACCTGTGCACACACCTGTACTCACGTGTGGACATCCATACCCACTCCCACAGTCTCTCACACACACACACTCAGACACACACCAACACCCGCACATACACCACACACACCTGCAGAAAGTCCCAGGGGCTACAGACTGCATGACCCTGCAGGTCGGGGTGCCAGGACACAGACACGCACTGCACTACAGCCCTTTGGGTTTCATGGGCACAGTGTGGTTCT
This sequence comes from Aotus nancymaae, assembly GCF_030222135.1. Taxonomy (NCBI): domain Eukaryota; kingdom Metazoa; phylum Chordata; class Mammalia; order Primates; family Aotidae; genus Aotus; species Aotus nancymaae. The sequence goes on from NW_026988425.1 coordinate 872,408, forward strand.
GGGACTTTCCACCTAAAGGACACGCCTGCTCAAGGGAAGGCGGCCTCGGGTGAACTCACTTCCTGCACCCTGTCACGTGGCTGTTTGCTGGTCCTGGTCCAGCCTCCTCCCTCAGCAGCCAGAGTGACGCTTGAGCCATGGAGGGGCCGTGGTGTCCCCAAGTGCCCGAGGCTTGGGGCCCAGGCAGCCCGCAGGGGCACAGATGAAGGAAGGTGGGGCAGGCAGCGCCCCCAGTGCACCTGCCAGGCCCTCCCAGGGCAGCTCCTGTTACAGGCTCCATCTGGGCTGCGGTCAGGACCCTTGGTGGCATGGAGGGGACCTAGGAGGGGCTGGCCTGGCTCGCTTCCCTCCTCTGATTTCCACTCCACTCAATCTCTCCCCAGTGACTGCCCAGGGCGTCTCTGAACCTCCCTGAAAGCCCAGGCCCGACCTGCTGGCGCCAGAGGTCTGCAGACAGAGCCAAGGAGATGAGAGGTCACGGCCACCCTCGTGACAGGCTGGCTCCCAAGGGAAACTGAGGCACCGGGCAAATGTTCTGGGATCACCTTAACATCCTCCCGGCTGCACGTCTTCGAGGCAGGTGACCCCTGAACGTGGAGCTTAGACAGAAACGCTGGTACGGCCACCAATGTCCCACAGGGCTCCCCCGCTACAAGGACAGCTCCAGGCCATGGCAGGCACATCAACCAGACACGCCAACCCGGCCCATGGGCGTGCTGCGTGCGGCTGTCCGTGGCCAGCCTTGGGCTCAGGCCCCAGCCCCCTAACTTCCCAGAGCCGCTGTAACCAGCACAGTCCATGGTAATCCTGACGCCGGGGTCAACACAGGCCTGGGCGGGGCCGCTCTCATCCCAGACCCCGAGGACCATGCCCTGCAGTGCCAAGGCCCACCAGTGGGTGTGTGTGGGGTGCTGCCCAAGAACGCCCCCAGAACGCAAGAAACAAACCACCCCAGGACCACACGTGATTCACAGACAACTCCCCTCCCACAACTGTTTGATTCGCAAACAACTCTCCTCCCACAACTGTTTCCTCAAAAAGAAGCCGCACAAGGAAGGAGCGGAAACAGGCAGAGGACGCCAGGATGACGGCCCCCCCCCCCACCACCCCGCTTCAAGGCCCGGGGCCACAAGCACCGCTCGGATCCCAGGCCCCAAAGCAGCAGCACACGCCCCTCCCCGCAGGGATGAGTCCCACAGTCGCCCACCAGCCAAAGCGGGCCCTGCACGGGCCTGTTCCCCAGCACTCCCGGCCGGAGGCTCCGGGACCCTTAGGGAATCGGCAGCCAGGAACAGGGGCAGAGGCAGGGCCTGGACGGCACGGCCAGCCTCATCGTTCAGGCTGCTGTGCTGCAGCCAGAGGTTTATCTGCACAGAGCAGGCCTCTACCCCCAAAAGGGAGTTTCCCTCTTCTTCATAAAGGAGAGGTATTAACCCTTTGTGCTCTGCCTGTCCCTGGGTGGCACTTTCCCAGCATCTGAGAAGGAAGACCACAGGAGGCCAGGCCCCCCATGTCAGTTACCAGGAGGGCCCCAGCCAGCTGTTCACCAGGGCCCAGATGCCCCCAGCCGGTCCACTCCTGAGTGCCGTCCACACCCAGCCCCGCTGTCCTCCACTGGATTCCCACACCCCACAGGCGGAGGTCTGCCCCTCAACGCCCCTGGTGGGCCTCATGCTCCCTAGCACCCAGGGACTCCTGCCCCACCCACCACGCAGCTGTCACAAAATGACTCTGCGAGCCACCCCTAGAAACACTCAGCTGATAGAGCCAGTTGAAGTCAAAAGTGCCCAGCCAGGAACTGTGGTTAATACTTATCACCAAACAGCAAACTTTGCCCTCCAGTCCTTGATCTAAGGCACAGCTTAGAAAATTCATATACTGGCCAAGTGGCCCATTCCTGTAATCCCAGCACTTTGGGAGGCTGAAGCGGGCAGACCACTAGAGGCCAGGAGTTCAAGACCAGCCTGGCCAACATGGCAAAACCCATCTCTACTAAAAATACAAAAATTAGCCAGATGTGGTGGCGGGTGCCTGTGGTCCCAGCTACTTGGGAGGCTGAGGCAGAAGAATCACTTGAACCTGGGAGGTGGAGGTTGTAGTGAGGTGAGCTTACACCACTGCACTCCAGCCTGGCGACAGAGCAAGATTATCTCAAAAAACAAACACAAAACAAAAAAGAAACCTCATATTCTAACAGGATGGTAACTGGAGACCCCTCTGGGCAGCCGGCCGGCCAGCTCTCAAAGGCGATCGATCACGGGGTGGCTGGGGCAGCGGTGCCCTTCACGGCCGGGGTGTCACCCTGGGCTGACCGCCAATCCCAGTGCTGCGCCAGCGGTGCCAGTCGGGATCTGTCTGCAGTGCCCGAGGCAGCAGCCCAGGGAAGGCTCCCAGGTCCAAGGTGTGAAGGGAAAACAGGACCTCAGGACCCAAACTCAGTAAGCCACGGCAGGAGTCGGGCTGGAAACGGGCCACGCACCCTGCCCTCCATTCTGTCCCTGTGTAGAAAGCTGCACACTTCCTTCACACTTCGGGTCACAAGGATCGTGCCCGAAAGCAGCTGCGATGAAATTCACCCTGACCGTGAAACGACAGCTTGTCCTCACTCACCGGCGCGGGGCAAGCACAGAACCGGAGGCACGGCTCTGCTCACCGCCGGCAAAGGCACACCCGACGGCTTCGCCGCCCTGCGCTGACGGTGTCGTGTGTAAATGGGCGGATCCAGCGAGCGTGAGGCCTGAGGGTTCTTCCTCTGCCACCACGTGCAACGCTGCCTGCCTCTTATCTGCCCTCCCTCTTCTTTCTTCCCCTAACACGCCCTATTTATCCTTTAAATATTTAAGTTTCTAGCCTTCTTTCGGAAGAAAAGCCGGGACTACAGAGGTTTCCCGTAACCTCGGCAAATAAACCGCTCAAGTGACTGAGACCTGAGTCGCTGTCTATGACTTACAAAGGTCACCCGTCCCCCACGCGGGAGCCGGGGCTGTCGGAGAATCCCTGGGTCAGGTCCAGGGAGCTGCGCAAGACATGGCCCCAACAGGCAGAGGACAGAGGTGGCCCACTCAGCGCCACGCATGAGGGAAGGACCCTCCACAGGGCACTCAGCACCACGCATGGGGGGAGGACCCTCCACAGTGCGCTCAGCACCAGGCATGGGGGGAGGACCGTTCCCACTCACCCTCCACAGTGCACTCAGCACCAGACATGGGGGGAGGACCCTCCACAGTGCGCTCAGCACCAGGCATGGGGAGAGGACCCTCCACAGTGCGCTCAGCACCAGGCATGGGAGGACCCCCCCCCCCACTCACCCTCAGGGTCCCTCAGGTGTCTCTGCCCAACTCCAGCCAACACCTGGTGAGGCCTCCGACATTCACAGATCCCCAGCAAACCTGTGTGGATTCAGCCACGACCAGCCCCGCACCCAGGCCTGAGCACCTGGCCCTCCCCTTGGCACTGCCTTCCTGATGCCCGTCCAGACCACAGGAGAGGCAGAAGAAAGCCTCACACTCTGAGCAGGGGTATCCAGCCTCGCCCACCCCAAGAGGCCTGGGAGCTTTGTAGGAGAGGCAACCACGAACCCAAGGTCCACGAGGCAAAGGCCTCCTCACACCAGAGGCCCACAAGCCAGGAGCAGGTTCAGACCTGAACACGAGGCCATGCCAGGAGGGGGAGGCCCTGGCCACCCACTGGACAGGCCTAGCCCAGTGGGAAGGAACGGACTTCTCACACCCAGTGCTGCCCCCACCTCTGCTGCAGAGGAAGCCCCAGCCCTCTCTAACTGCCACAGCATGCAAACACACACACGTGCACACACACACAAGCATGCCTATAGATGTGCAGGAGCAGTGTACACATGTATGCACACACGTATACACCATACAACACCCATGTGCAGACACGTGCCAGCACACACACACAGCTCACACACACAGTATACACCTGCAGGCACACACGTGCCTGCACACCTGCGCCCAGCCAGCTGACCTAAAGCTCCAGGCTTTATCACGGGACTGCTAAGGACGGCCTCGGCCTGGAGACAGCCTGGGAGCCCGGCCGGCGTGGGAGGAAGCGCCGGCCCGGCCTGGATGCCCAGCAGCCACCGCGCTCCTGTATCTTTTGTTTCCTTTGATTTTAAAAAGGGAAGTTCATACACAAAATGCGCGTCCTGCAGCCTCCCTGCCCGCCCACCACCTATCCCTGCCCGCCCACCACCTACCCCTGCCCGCCCACCACCTATCCCTGCCCGCCGACACCCGCAGGGCGGTGCCCGACTGCTGCACGGGCTCCCGGGCCCTGTCGCAGGGTCAACGCCCCCCACAGTCCCTCCTGCTCCGACTGCCTCCGTGCAGTGTTGGGGCACCCTCCCGAAATCCGGGGACAGTGAGAGCTGCCACTTCCAGGGCAGAGCCTGGATGCCCTCTCTAATGCACGATCCCCGAGTCCCCACATCCAAAAGGGGCCCCAGATCAGCGTGGCCACCGTGCACTGCCTTGCTGTCCCCGAGGGCAGCACAGAGCAGGGCACCCAGCACCCGACAGGCAAGGGTGGCCCAGCACGGCTTCCAAGTAGGGACGGGAAGTGGCAGCTCTCATTGTCCCCAGATTTTGGGAGGGCGCTCCCAACACAGGCAAGGGAGGCAGCTGGAGCAAGAGGAACAGGCAGTCGCAGACCCCACGGCCAGGTCTCCGGCAGCAGCCACGAGCAGGAGGAGGCAAAACCACCGCTGGACAACCAACCCGAGCTCAGCCACAGCGGAAAATCTCAGAAACAGAGCCCAAAGGGGAACGGCGCCCGAGCCAGGAAGAAGCTCCCTACAAACCCGGGAGAGCCCCAGCTGAGGGTGGGAATCCGGAAGCCCTGGAAGAGTGGAAGTCCCTCCTAGAGAGTGGGTGGCCACGGCCTGTGGGGTCTTGCCGGAGCCTCTGCACACCCCACCTTCCAGACAGGCCGGGACACCGGCCAGCTCACCCTCCCTGTCCCTCCCCACCCCTCCCGGGGTCTGCTGTGTCCCAAGGCCCCTGGACACCCCCGGACGACCTGGGAAGGACTGAGTCTACCCTGACATGGTCACGGAGGAAGGGTGGGCTCCCCCAAGTCAGTTATACAACCCACCCTACCCTGAAGTCAGACAGGACTCGGCCTGGCCCCAGCAGTGTCCTCCCACCTCCTACTCACTAAAAACCCACCCCACTGAGAAAGTCACATGTCCTTCTCACTTCAAGACGAGGTATTTCACATAAAAGTAAAATCAGGAATGAAAGCTCCATCCGAAGAAGTCCTGAGGGACAGTGCCCATCAGGAAGCCTCCCGCAGAGGCTCCGACAGAGGCAGGGGGAAGCTGTATGGGTCTGGGACAGGGGGTCCATGGCCAGGCTGGGCACACCCAGCCTTGCCAGACTCTGGGTGGAGCCAGAGCCCCTCCTACCCCAGGACCCCCCAACCTGGGCTCAGGACATGGAGTCCCCTGCTCCTCAAGCCAGGTGGCTCAGGATGCCCTCTCCACACCCACCTGGCACTGCCAGGAGCAGCCCACCAGGCCCCTAAACTCGCTTCGCTGTCACCCACGTGTCAGCCCAGAAACCCAGTGACTCCACGGACTGTTCAGGGGACCTGCAGTGGAGTGAGGAAGAGCTCTGGTGCTGGCAACTCCTGTGCCTGCGACCTCGTGGCGGGGACCCCGTGCAGCAGGCCTGCGGAGGGGCTCTGGCTTCTGCAGGACCCACCCCCACAACCAGCAAAAAGTAGAGCCTGCACCTCTTTCTCCAGGCCCGGCCCAGCTGAGGCTGGAGCCCAGTGCCCGTCACGGGACTCCTCGGCCCACCTATGGGCTGAAGATCAGGACTCGATCGAGTGGATTCCGAAGGGCAGCCGCATGCCCCTCACAGTCGGACAGTGGCTGAGAGCCGGGCTCCCTCCGTGGAAGCAGCAAGTGTGTCCAGCACAAAAGCCCCAGGTGCAAGTTCTCTGCCAGGTCAGCTCACGCCACAGGGGCATCGTAGAGTGTGCAGAAGCCACATCCGGCCCATGCCCTCTAGGTCCCGATTTCACGAAGGCCAGGGAGCCTCCTGACACGCCCGTAGCAGGACCCGAGTGCTCGGGCGGCAAGATGGGCAGCTCAGCAGGGCAGACAGGCCCAGGGCGCCGCTCCACAGCCCTCGAGAGTCGGACAAGAAAACCGGCCAGCACAAAGTTACCTCTGGCTTAGAAGCAACTGGCGCTTAGTCTAGAGAGAGGAGCAAAAGTGGTCAGCCTTGAAGAGGGGCCGCCCGGGCGTGAAGACGCTCCTTCTGGGTGAGTTCTCGCTGCTACGCGGCTCACCTCGCAAGACCCCGCCAGGGCCCACCCTCCGTGAGCTTCCTGCCTCAGGTGGTCACCGGAGAGAAGGGGCTGGACTCACGGACCCTGCTGAGCACGTCACCTGCTGTTGAGCCTGGCCTCTGTGCAGAGGAAGCTGAGACCACCGGTCACTCACTGTGGGAACTCCGATGACGCACCCTAGGCCAGTGCCCTCACAGTGGGACCAGACCCATGTCCCTGGGCTTCGAAACTGACGGGAGGGGACTTTCCAGCTGGGGATGGTGGGTTACCAAGGATCTGGGGTCTGGCACAGAACCTGTCCCTGGACTGACCTCACCTCCTTCCTTCCAATGCCAGGGAGAAGGAGGCTGCCATCACAGCCTCAGACCGGGGCACACGCGGGCACGGCCAGCACGGGGGTGGGGTCTAGACTGAGTCCCGCCACCTTCGAAGAGACACCAGTTTCTGGAGTGGGCCGAGACCCCGGGAGTAACTGAGATTGGAACCAGGATGGAGGGGACAGGGCTGGGGGGATTCCCTCCTCAGCCCCGTCCCCACCCCCAGAGAAAGTGAAAGTGCTAGAAACCTCCAGATTCCGGGGGGAGGGGACACAGAGGACGCAGCCAGAGCGAGGCCCCGGCGGCCGCCCCCTCCCCAGCCGCCAGGCCCAGTCCTTCCTGTTCTGGCCCTGGGGGGCGGGGGGCTCCTCCAGGGTCAGGCGGGGGCAGGACGGGCCGGCCCGGGCTAGTCTGACCGGACGCAGGGGAAGGGCGAGCGCGGGGGGCGCAGGACGCCCCGGTTCCCGACCCGCCCGGGTCTCCACCGCCGCCCCGGCCCCACCGGGGACCACCCAGGGGCCCCGGCTCCTCCCCGTCTCCATGGCTACCGGCAGCGGCGTCCACCCTCCGCCCCCCGTCCCACCCGAGCTGCGGGCCGGTACCGGGAGCCCGGGCAGGGCCCCTCGCCCCCAGCCGTGCCACGAGCCGGGGTGGGGGGCCGAGAAGAGCCGGCGTTAGGGGCGCGGGGAGGGGCGCGTCCTGTACCCCCGCCGCGCCGCCCGCCTCGCTCCCCTCCCCGCCGCAGGGCCCGGACCCGCGCTCGGGGCGCTCGGCCTTTGTCCGGGCAGGTGGGGCCGCGCTCACCAGGGCTGGGGCGCTCGGGCTCGGGGCCCTCGGGGGTGCCCGGCGCCTCCGTCCGCTCGGCCGCCTCGTCCCCGCCGCCGTCGGCGCGCGCCTCCACGGGCACCACGGTGAAGTTGGTGGGCATGGCCGCCGCCGAACGCACTCCCCGCCCGGCCCGGGCCGCGCTGCGCCGCTCCCGCCGACGCCGCGGGACTTGGGCGCAGGGGCGGGGTCCGCCGGGTCCGCCCCGCCCGCCCCGCCCCGCCCGGCCACGTGACCTCACCTGCTCGCCTCCGACCCCAGGAAAAGCTGGCCCGCAGCGGGGCCAGGCGGGTTCCTGCAGCGACCCCCAACCCAGGTTGCGCCCGCCCGACTGCCCCCACCGGGGACGCGGGACCTTCGCTGCCTGCGCCCCGAACCTCCGCAGAGCTCGCGCATCCCCGCGCCGTCTCCTGCAGCCCTTCCTGCTCCGGCCCCCGGCGCCTCCTGCTGGACCCCCCCCCCGCACCCCGCCACACTGGCTCCTGCTCCAACCCCCTGCTTCTCCACCCCTCCAGTTGGGCCTCCTGCCTTTCCTGCACCCCTCCTGCTGGTCCACCCCACCCTTCCTGCACACCCTCCTGCTGCCCCCCCCCACCCCTTCTGACCCTCTTCCTCTCCCGTCCCTCCTGCTGGGCTCCCACCTCCAGCGCCCCCTCCTGCTCGGCCCCCTGCCCCCCCTACTGCTCCAGGCTCCGGCCCCTCCTGCTTCCCTCTCCTGCCCCACCCCCATCCTCCAGCACCCACCTCCCACACAGTCCACCCACCCACTCTGGGCTGTCAACACCGGCTCAGACCCTGAGCTCCCGGCCTGGCTCCTGGCTCGCCCGGCCTGGCTGCTAAGGCATCTCAGGTGGAAGAAGCCTTGGATAGCCTGGGGGTGGGGTCCTCTAGAGCTTGGTCCAGCTCCAGGTTAGGGACCTAACCCAGTAGAGGGAGTCCCCACCCAAGACAGATGCTACCCACAAAGACCGCAGTCTCCTCCACACCTGCCCCGGAGTGCCCCTCGGCCCCTACCCTGGAACCCTCCCTTCCCTCTTTGGGAAATGTTCCAGCAGCGCACAGGGTGGGGGAGGGAAGGTGGAGTTCCAGAACCCGAGGGCATGTACCAGGATACCACCGGCCTAGTGCCCGCCAGCACCTGGCACATTTCTCAACAAATGACTCGTGAAAAATGGAACAATCAGAAGTCCGTCAGTGGGGAGTTAGGCTAAATGCTACAGCACACAGGTGCAGTGAGTCAGCGTGTATTCAGAATCACCGCAAGCTGCTTTGCAACGAAGCAGAAACACAGGTGGTGTGGGCGAAGACGGCCACAGCCTCCCGTCACGTGGAAAACGAGCATGGCCTGGCCATGTTTTAGCAGCGTGCCGGTCTAATCCTAAAAGGCAGCTAGAGGGGATGAGGCCTGTGGGCTGTGGGATCATGGGGCTCTGTGGGGTCAAAGAAGGCAAGCCTAACCTCTCCAGCCATTTCCAGGAAAGGCAGGCGTGCCCTGGGTGGCCCAGGGTTCTACCCCTATGCCATGGGCTCTTCCGGGCAGAAGCTGGAGGCCTGGGCCCCTCATGGAATGCCCCTCATCCAGCACCAGCCCTCTGCAGAGGTGGGGGGGCCTCTGGCCTGGGGGCCACCAAAGGGAGTTCAGGGCTGTGGATGGTGCTGGGTCAGCTGCCTCCCTGGGTCAGCTGGACAGAAAGTGGGAAACCGCCATCTCCCCAGAAGATAAATGGTTCCCAGGCATCCTTATGAGGAGGACTGGCTTTGCTGAAAAGACCGGGGGGCGGGGAGGGGTGGGAACAGAAGTGCCCAAGGGGGTCGATTATAGGGTTCACACTTAGGGTGCTGAGTAAACCCGCTCCTCAGTCACCCCGACAGGGGCTTCTGCACATTCAGCCCTGGTTGCCACCCAGCACCATTGCCAGGGTTGGACAGAGCTCAGGGTGGGCACGGGCCCCCCCCAGGTGATGCCAAGCTGGCTGCAGACCCTCAGAGGGGCTGGTTTGGAGGGTCTGTGGGCAGGGCCGGCTCCCAGACTCAGGATCCGTCAGCTTCGTTTTACAGAGGAGGAAGCCGAGCTGGGGAGTTTACGGTCCTGTGGCATCTCCAGCGTTGTCTTCTCAGTGATGAGAAAATCTGGGGTAGGACCTAGGGTGGCGGCCGAAGCTCCCTCTGGATTCAATCTTAGATCCTACTTAAGGGAGGCCTGGGGTGGGGTCGAGGTCTGCCTTGCACATTTTAATTAGGTGAGTCATGACAGGGTCGGCACCCTGTAAGCACCCGCAGGTCAAGACAGAGAACCTTGCCAGAGCCCAGATGCTGCTGCAAGCCCCTCCCATCCGTCAGGAACCCATCCCTGGGGGCCTGGTCGCTTCCTCCCTTTGCTCTGTGGGTGTCCCCGCCTGGGTACGTCCTCCCACACGGCAGCCTGGGGTTAAATGTGCCTGCGTGACTCAGTGCCGTCTTCCTGCCCACCTCTAGCCCTCAGTCCTTTCTGCACACGGCACCTGTGGTAGGAACCCGCCCTCGGACACGTGGAGGTGCCTGAGGCCTGGGTCGGGGTTGCATGTTTCCGTGCGCCATCCGGCTCTCAGGCCCCTGTGTCTCCTAGAAGTGGCCTCTGGGGGCCAGGTGCCTGCTGGGATCCAGGTCCAGTCCCCTGGCAAGGCTGGGGCTTGCTCTCAGAGGGAGCCTTGCGCTGCCTGGCGGGATACCCCTGTCAGCAGTTATCGGTGCCTGATGTCTGAAGCGACAGATCCACAGAGCTTGCAAAATAGAGATTTTCCAGTGCATCGTGGGTTGTCATGAATTCACCGGAGGCAGAGGCTCATCCTGTCCACCTGGCCGTCCGGTAATGGCGCCCACAGGAAAGGCAGGGCAAGGGTGCCTCTCCCTCACTCGTCCGTTTTCACGATGGTGACTTGGTTCCCGACGATCTCCGGTGTATTTACACATCACTGATGAAACAGGTTGGTGGGTCTCCGTCGATCACCACTAGTGTCCTTTCCAAACACCGGTGTCCAGCTTCGCCCAGCACACCATCTTCAATTGCAGCCTCCCATCCTTCGACGTGAGCCTGGTCGGCTGCCGTGGCCTCTCGGCCGTGTGCAGGGCACAGCTGGGGAACCCTGGAAGTTAGTGCAGAACCGTGGCCAACGGTGGTTACATTCCATGTGTAGATTCTCAGAACACTTCCTGCCACCCTTCGGTGGAGTTTCTAATTGATTAGATCAGACACTCGTGCCCACGGCTTGGAATAGAATAGGGGTTGTGGCCTGGGAGGGCTCTCACCACCACCAGGCGCAGGCTGCCTCCCAGAGTCTGTGTGCCTCTGACACGCAGCGTCTCCCCAGGTCCGCGGGTCCCCCCAGTCCACTCTGCTTTCCTGTTAGGGCGAGGGCTCGTCTCCTGCTGCCCTGTCAGGCTGGGAAACTGCTGTTGGGCACCAGGCCAGGTGCACCTCCAGGGCTGGAGGAGCATGTGGGGCCGGCGGGCCGAGAGTCAGTGGAGAGCTCTGTGTCCAGGGAAGGGGACGTCTGGAGGAGACTAGCCCGCGAGGCCCAACACTCCTTCTCACCAGAAAGCCGCCCACCTTCTGCCTGGGAGGGCTGGGCACGCACCCAGGTGCTTGCCTGTTGGCCTGGCATGGTGGGTGGGGGTTGAGAGGGACTAGGGCAGAGGAGAGGAGCAGGGGAAGGAGGGAGGCAAAGAAAATGGGTGGGTAGAAGGGGAGGGGAGGGGAAGCGGGCAGGGGAGGGGGAAGGGAGACCCCAGTTATCCAAGGCTAAAGTTATTTTTAAAAAACAGCTTTTTTTTCTTAAGCGTGGTGAGGCGGCAGGGTGGGGTGTGTGGACACCAGCGGGAGAAGCAGTGGCTCCGACTGCCTGTGGCACCTGCACGCTCCCTGCCCTTGAGTCCCACCAGGGCCAAGCATTCTGCCCATGGCCAGGATGGCCCTAAAGCCCCACATGTGCGACCACCTGCGGGCACCTGAAGGGAGCTGCGGCAGGCAGGGATGACAGCAGACCCCAGCCCCTGCCCCCGCCTACCGCGTCTCCCCAGAAGGTTTCTGCACACAATGCCTGGCCCTTCCCAGGCAGGCTCTGGTGGGTGCCCCCACCCTCTGCACCCCGACTCGCTCGGGGGGTCTGTCTGCACGGTGACCCCGTACACGGGCCCTGCGTGGGTTCTGGGCCTCCTGGGTCCTTCGTTCAGGCCTCTTCTGGGAGATTCCGTGGACGAGGCCGACAAGCTCTGCCCCCTCACCACGCAGGCGGCTCCAGGGTTTTTAGACCACATGTGCGATTTTCCTTCTCTCAAGGTGCTGCTCTCATAATGCTATTCACATAGCGTTAATTTCACACGGACGCCTGAGAACTGTGGACACAGCGAAGGCTCTCATCTCCTCCGAAGGCCGTGCCGCCCAGAAGCCCATCCACCCAGCTCGCGTTCCCGCTGCATGGGTGACTCCTGTCCATGAACCTTAGGAAAATGTTTGCTGTTGGCTCAGGGGGAAAGGCCATGCCAGGGTCCTGATGGCCTTGGAACCTCCAGCCTGGCAGACACACAGCCTTTCAGAAACGGAAACAGGGCCCGGCACACGGCGTGGCCGATCCCGTCTCAGACGCCATAAAGAGCCGGGGTCGGAGGACTAGGCCCACCCTGCCCCATCCCGGCAACACCGTGAGATCAGGGGAGCACTGGCTCCGTCCCAGGGCCGCGGAGGGACCTGCTCAAACCCTGGAGCCACAGGGATGGGCCGGGGGCCGTTGGGGGTGTGCTTCGAGGGGCCGCTGGGCGGGCTGGGGTGAGCTGGGCCCGGTCTGCGGGGGTGGGGCCGCAGCCTTCGCGGGGGAGGCAGCCAGGGAAGGGGTTCCTGCCAGCCTGAGGTGGAGCAACGAGTGAAACTGAGTTTGCAAAATGATCCCAGACGGTGGAAGGGATCTGACCTAACTGACTCCATCTTGGTTCTAACCTCCAGGGTGTCCTTGTTCCTTCCTGGCCTCAGCTGAATTAACCTTGGGAGGAACTTAGTTTATAGTAAAAACAAACCTCCTTCTTGCCTGGGGACTAGATGGCCTTTTAGAACTAACATTAGTCACAGGTTTAGAAATGATGGTTTAGGAGTCACACAGCTGGAGGCTACAGGATTCTGACCCTCCCTAAACTGCTCCTAAGATCAGGGCTTGAGATGTTTTGCAGACCCTGCGCTGGATGGGTCAGATCGATGGACTGGCTCGTCTGACCTCGACCCTGCCAGGAACTGACTCAGCGCAAGAGGGAGCTTCAGCTCCCTGCAGTTTCATCCCTGACCTGGCCGGTCCGCACTCCGGGCTCACTGGCTTCCCCCACCCACTAAGCTGTCCTTACAAACTGATTCCGAATGCTTGGGGAGACTGACTTGAGTGATAATAAAACTCCAGAGTAAATTACTTTCTCTATTGCAGTTCCCCTGTCTTGATGAATCAGCTCTGTCTAGGCAGTGGGCATGGTGAACCCAGGGGGCCATTACCTGAGGGGAGTCCGTGGGCCTCAGCCCCTTGAACAGACAGGTAAGAAAACCCCGGCCAGGCACCGTGGCTCACGCCAGTAATCCCAGCACTTTGGGATTTGAGGCCAGTGGATCACCTGAGGTCAGAAGTTGGAGACCAGCCTGGCCAACATGGCGAAATCCCATCTCTACTAAAAACACAAAAATTAGCCGGGCATGGTGGCACGCTACCTAGCTACTTCGTAATCCTAGCTACTCTGGAGGCCAGGGCAAGAGAATTGTTTGAACCTGGGGGTGGAGGTTGCAGTGAGCCCAGATAGCGCCATTGCACTCCAGCCTGGGCAAAAGAGCAACTTTGCCTCAAAAAAAAAAAGAGAAGATGGCACGCTGAGAAGGTTTCAGTGCAATCTGAGGACGTCGTGGACGGGCCTTGCAGCCGTGCCAGATCCAGGAATTCACCAAAACCGGGTGTGACCCGGACCCAGAGGAGCATTGGCCAGATGCGAAGGCAGACGCAGCGGTCCTTGGGCGTGAAAGGTCTTGGGAAGTTTCCTCTCTCTAGACCGGGGGAAGCCTCCTGCCAGGGAATCTGAATGAGTCCAGGAGGAAGGTGAGGACCTGGACCTGACAGCCCGCAGAGGGCGTGGTCTCACCCATTCCTAATGGACGGACTCGGACAACAGGAAACAACTGTGCCCATAATCACCGGCGCCACAGCCGGGCAGGTACCGAGGCCATTTCTGGTGGCTTCTTCTTCCGGGGCTGTGGGAGGCATGGGGGTGGCCCGCTGAGCGTCTGGGCAGGCCGGCGGGAGAAGCAGAGCTGGCGCTGACATCAGCCTCCCAGAGGGACGGGCTCACAACCGCACTGAGCACCCGGAGCCTGGCGTGGCCCGTGGCCCCACACGCCCAGGGCCTCGGGGCAATCGCAGGCCCCGAGTGTTTGGATTTTTTGGAAGCGATAAGTGTCCTTCACAAGTGTCCGAGATAAGCACGCCAGACCTCCCCAGAGGAACATTCTGGGGAGAGGGAGGGGCACAGACTCTGCTCCCGGGAGGAGGGCCTACCCGCTTTTGTGGCCTCAGATCCCATGTGCACACCCCAGCCTGTGGCAGCTCAAAGCTGTCCTGATGAGCCAAGAAAGGCAGGGGCCAGAGACGCTTTTGCAGAGCGGGAAGGTGAGTTCTGTCGTCGCTTGTGTTTAAAGCTTCCTGGCGCCTGCAACCTCCCCGCATTTTTCAAACGTGCAACCGGCAGCCTGGAATTCAAAGCCCGGCCTCAGTTGCCGCCACGTTTTCCCAGGTCCCTTCTGGGGTGAGTTTTCTGCACCTGGTCAGCGGGGCCAGCACTCAGTGAAGCTGGGGACCCCGTGGCCTCCCCCGCACAACAGCACAGGTTCCGCTTTGATCCCAGCTCCCAGGGACGCCACAGGAACACGCACATCCCTGCCTGGGTGACGCCGATGTGACACACGCCCTTCAGAAAAGCTGCGATGCTGTCTTCGCTGCACCATGACCGCTCCGTCTGTGCACGGCCAGCTTGCGCCCGTCGTGCCTTGGTCCTGGGTGGGCAGTCAGCCTCAGCCCTAAGCATCGGGCAGCAAACGTTTCAGGAAGCTCGAGAGCGGGTGGGCTTTGGGCCCCTTTCCTCTTCCCAGCGCCCTTCCACCCAACTCCCATGCTGGGCTCCCTACCCACACAGCCCCATCCCTGGCAGAATACACCCTATTTCCTCCCGGCAATGGACAAGTGGGGCCGGCCCGGTGCTGTCCTGTGATGGGCAGGCTGGCGGTAGTGGGGAACGTCCAGCTTTGGACTTTTTGGCCCTGGGCCTCCCCTCATGCCACCTGCTCCCCATGGCTGCTTCATCTCCCCCCAGAATCCAGCCCATGCAGGCTGAAGGCGCACAGGTGTCGCCATGGGCCAGGCAGCTGGGACCCCCACAGGTCTCCTGCCTGTCATTGGGGTCACTCGAGGGCCTTTCTGCCCAGCTGGCAGGGACTGACCAGGTTCCCTGAACTTCACTCCCAAAGTGCAGCGGATCCCCCTGGGGCTGAGGGGATCCCTTGGGGTGGCGCACGCTTAACAGGAGCACAGCCTGCAGCCCCTCCATCGCCCCAAAGCCACAGAGCACAGATTCGCACTCAGAATGACGGCTGCAGGCCCGCCACAGCCCCAAACGTGGTTTTCATAACAGAAAGGCTGACAAAGCGGTCTTCATGAAAATGACACACTTCTCTTCCTGAAACATGCTCTCAAGGGCGGGGGAGCAAGCCGGGTGCTGCTGGGTACCTGCCGTCACCCACAGCCCCTCCCCGTGCCCCCAGCAGTGTCCCGATCACACGAAGACGCCTACAGACCATCAAGGAAACGCTGAACCCAGAGGACAAGAGAGCAAAGACTTGGACTGACACAGACGAGCACGTGCGGATGCCACCGCACCCGGGCACTTCTGCCGTGGACAGTGTGTGAGGGACACCACGGTGTGCGTCCAGACGCTCACAGCCGCAAGCCCGGCCCGGTGAGGACAGGATAGTGGAAGCCGCTGCACCTCCCCACACACTGGAGACCTGTGGCACACGCAGCCACTGTGGACAGCCAGCAGTAACCTCGAAAACTGTGCAGACCCTGGTGCTGCCGAGTCGTGGGCAGGATCATCAGCCTCACGTTCCTCTCCTGGGAAACGCTGCTGGGAGGCGCTGTAAGGCGCATGGCCTCAAGTAATCGTGGGAAAAGGAGGCAGCGGCCATCGCTGGGCACAGGAAGGATCAATGCCGCTCTGTGGGACCCATCAGCCGGGAAGCACCCATGGGTCAGCCTCAGAGCTACACAGGCCCTCCCAGGAAGTGGTAGCTGTGCCTCAGCCTCAGAGGGGCCGTTCCCGAGTCCTGCAGGTCCTGGCGGCCACGGTTCCTGATGGGGCTGTGTCCATGAGAGGGGGATCCTTCGTCAGTGCAACCGTCCACCCAGGCCTGCTCCGTGCCAGGCACACACTACGCTGCACGCGCACACAAGAAGCAGGGAAGGGACCCCCGGGGAGGGCTCCTCCTACTCCTGGGCCCTGGTGGAGTCCCCGCCTCACAGCCCCTCTGCCTTGTGCCTAGGCCGTGGTGACGCAGCCCCCATTTCAGAAAGCAGGACCCTCCAGTGCTCGGGACAGCAGGGAAGGCAGGGACAGTGTGGGGGGACCCTGTCCTCGGGACGTTTCCCTGTCCCGCCGCCCGCCCCGCTCACGGCCTTTCCTAGAAACGTGAGTCGCCCAACCCTTGAGAAACCAGAACCCCCGGAAGGGCTGTGTGAGGCGGGCGGGATTTGGGGGTGTCAGACTGTCACAGCGTCCGGGCAGTGGGGGGAGGAGAATTCTGGCTGCCAGCCACGGCCCCGCCACTGCCCTTGGCACCTCGAGGGGCTTGGGTTCTCAGCAGCAGCTCCAGTAACTGGTAAAATTGTTGCTGAGTTCTAACTTTGCTTTTTCCTGTTTCTAAAAAACTCCATTTTCTTTAGTTGTGGTAAAACGATACATAAGCTCCCATTGAACCATCCTGAAGTGTTGGATGACCAAGCACAACCCCGTCTTGGTGCGTCTGCCCTCACCGGCCGTCTCCAGAGTCTTCCCATCCTCCCACGCGGAAGGAAGGGCTCTGCCCAGCCTGGCACCTGCCATTCTGCGTTTGGACTCTGCGGATATGAGGGCTCCAGGGACCTCCCAGGAGGGGACCCGACAGGGCCCGAGGCATAGCGTCCGCACGGCTCCCGGGTGGCGTAGCCCGTGCCAGCATCTCCTTCCTTTACGCGGCTGTCGAGTGTCCGCTGCACAAACGGGCCACATTCTCTTCACCCACTCGCACTGACGGGCATGAGGGCAGCTATTCCCCACGTGCAGGGCGATTGGTAACAACTTCAAAGGTATGTGTCTAAGCGCAGATGAAAATGTGTACAACGCATAAAGCCCCCCGCGTGCCACAGACGAGCCCTCTGGGAGGAGCTGGGGGCCGGCGCCGTGGCTTCCCCGGGAGCTCGGGGCTGACCTGCTGGCGACGCTGCTCTGTCCTGGTGCCTGCGGGGGCTGCACCGGCATCATCCGGCCAAAAATACCCCCTAATCGTTCCGGCTGAGCTGCTGCTGCTGCCCAAGATAAGCAGGGCACGCTCTGGCTCCCGGCAGTGATTTCCATCCTATTTTTATACTCGGTTCGGATAAGGTCTCTGGTGGCCTGTGCTCAAGGTCACCCTGTGGGGCCCCAGGGAGGCAGCGCCCGGCCCTGGGCTCACATTCCCTCTGGGGAAGTGGGTTCCAGGAGCCGAACAGAGAGGCATCCTGGGTGCACAGAGCAGGACTGGTTGCAGGGACCCCGGCTCTGAGGAGGAAGGGGGCCACTCCTGAGCCCTCCAACCCTTGGGTCCCAGCACCTGCCAGCACGGCCCTGCTGATAACACCACCAGCTCCTGCAGGCGCACGGGAGCCACATCTGGGGGTCCTGGCAAAAGATCCCCCAGATAAACGAGTTAAGCTGTCCAACCTCCCCCCTGCCAAAGACCCCCAGAAAATGAAGAAAGCTGCCCAGCCTGGCCCCCGGCCCTCTGAGGGGTAGCCGCTCAGCAAGGCAACGAGGCCGGCCAGAGGCTGCCACACAGGAGCGGATGTTCCCCGCAAAGGGGCTGGGCGCTGGATCGGCTCCTCTGAATGTCCTGGACTTGCGGACACACGTCCCGTGTGTAGGCCGAGGAGCGAGACTCGGGCATCCATCAAACAGGATTGCAGACTGGCAGAGCGTCTCCTCAAGCTTTAGGCTTCAACTTTTGCTTGGCAAACTGAACCCAAATCCACCTGTTTCTTCACTTTCTTCTTTTGTTTCATTAAGAAAAGAGAGAAGGGGAAATATATCTGATTAACAGTTTCTGAGATAACTCTCTTGGTCTAATTGCCTCATCGAAACCTTAAATATTTGGCTTGCATCATAAGAACAGTCGGGCTAATACGCTGCTAAATTCGCCGCTCTCGACGGAGAACGACTTCTCTGTGCAAATACAAGTCATTAATTTCTATTTTCTCAGGGCGATAAGTTTAAAGTACATTTAAAAAATAAGCTTCAATTGCTATTGAAGGACAGTGACCTCCATGGACCTCGCAAGGCAAAACCCACAGCTGACACCAGGTCAACCTGCCCCAACAACTAGCAACAGCTAGGTCCGTCCTGAGGGGCACGCGTCGCAGGCCAGAGTTCCTCGGCGTGGCGCTCAGCGCCCACAAGGCGGGAGGAAGGTCTTTGAAAGACCACCTAATTGCTCACTCTGTTTTCCAGGAGAAAACAAGTGCACATTTAAAAACCAGAAAACATAAAGATGTGTAGCTCCAGCTCCTGGCCGTGACGGAGGAGCTGCCCGCGGTGGCCAGAGAAACACAGAGGGCGAAGGCCGTGGGAGGCGCCTGCAAGGACGAAGACCGCCTCCGAGACGTTGCCAGACAAACGAAACCTGCGGGGATCGATCCCAAGCGGAAGGAAAATGGTTCCTGGTGGAAGCACCGGAACGCACGGCTCAGAGGACACCGACCGGCGGGGCAGGCGGCAGAGGCTGGTGCAGGGCAGACGCTGGGGTGACGGCCCTGAGAACAGCAGAACACACAGCCAGCAAGCTAACACAGGAAGAAATGGAGTAATAATAATAAAACAATTAATGCAAAATAAGAAGAAAAGAAAAAGACACGCGTGGTTGCACTAACCGGAGGACCGTGGCGGCAGACCAGGCCTCGAAACCCACGCCCTGATGATGGCCCCACTGCACCAACAACCCCAGAACTGGGGAGAAGACTACTCCAGGGAACAGCTGGAGATTTCCAGACGCCTCGCCCCGTAACTGGTGAATCACATCACTAGAGATAAAGAAGATTTGAACAACACGTGAGCAAGACTGAGCTAATGGTCAGCTATGTGGAAATGCACCCAGCCACTGCCCAGCCCGACTCCGCGCCACAAGGCCCAGAGAGGAGCTCTGACAGCTGGAAATGAAGCGGAGAGCAGCCACGGAGAGCAGCCACAGAGAGCAGCCACGGAGAGCAGCCACGGAGAGCAGCCACGGAGAGATGACGGAGAATCCCTGGGCCGGGGAAACCTCACAACACATCAAGAAACCCACGCGAAGAATGAGCCATGATCGGAGTGAGATAATGTTTCGAACTAGTGAGCATGTGTGTGTGCGTGCGTGTCTGTGTGTGTGTGTGTGCGTGTCTGTGCGTGTGTGTGTGTGTGCGTGTCTGTGCGTGTGTGTGTGTGCGCGTGTCTGTGTGTGTGTGTGAATTCTTTTTAATTCTATGACTTTTATATAGAAAAATCACTTCATGGGTTGTGGGAAGTAAAAAAGTTCCTCTTTAAAGTTTCCTGTCTTGTTAAAGAATAAAGCGTAAGTGTGCTGATAACTTTTTGCTAAGCCCCATGTTATGTAGCTGTTAGACACGCCGTGCTTACAGGCACGTAGTACATTCTATGTCCTTGTACTTTAACCAAGATGTCTGTCCTGGACGTGCCTGTGAGCATTGCCTTTACCTGTTTAGAAAAATTTTAAGTTGTTAGCCAATCGTTTAGTTTTAAATTTGTGAGGCCTGGCTCCAGCCAGCGGAGATCAGACACAGCAGTAAGGGTGACCCCAAATGCATAAGGGACAAATATGTCTGCTTTCCTTTGTTCATTGTACCCTCTTGGCAAGATGGCTAGCAAGGGTCCCCTTCCTGCAGTCCAGGAAGCAAAACTTGTGACGCTAAAAGATCCTTTGTGTCAGTGCTGATTTTTCTTTACGGCACCGAGCATCTGTTTCCAGCACGGGTAAAAACAAGTAAAGTCAAATGGCACACTTTTCAAGTTTATTTTAATATTTTCATGCTAAATGATACGTAATAATAGTATCTTAGTATTTTCACGGATCTGCAGTCATGTCACCATGTTAGAAATTGTCCTGCAGGAAATGCCCCTGCTCTCAGTGGTTTTGGAGAGGTCAGCTAGGGTAGGAGGCTCTTCTAATTTATTTATCACTTTGACTAATTGGATCCCAATTACTTTGGATAAATGGTAAAATATAAAATGTATCAAACATGGTTAAAACGTCTATATGGGCTGGGCATGGTGGCTCCCACCTGTAATCCCAGCTACTTCGTGGCTGAGAAAGGAGAATTGCTTGAACCCGGGAGGCGGGAGGTCGCAGTGAGCTGAGATCACATCACTGCACTCCAGCCTGGGCAACAGTGTAAGACTCCGTCTCAAAAAAAAAAAAAAAAATTTATCCACTTGCATCTTTTTTTTTTTTTTTTTTTTTTTTTTTTTTTTGAGACGGAGTTTCGCTCTTGTTACCCAGACTGGAGTGCAATGGCGCGATCTCGGCTCACCGCAACCTCCGCCTCCTGGGTTCAGGCAATTCTCCTGCCTCAGCCTCCTGAGTAGCTGGGATTACAGGCAAGCACCACCGTGCCCAGCTAATTTTTTGTACCTTTAGTAGAGACGGGGTTTCACCATGTTGACCAGGATGGTCTCGATCTCTTGACCTCGTGATCCACCCGCCTCGGCCTCCCAAAGTGCTGGGATTACAGGCGTGAGCCACCGCGCCCGGCCGCATCTTATATCTTTATTAATTTAATTGTTAATGTTTCCAAAAAGTTACCCATGTTATTAAGCTAATTCTTAGCAATATACACACAGTATATGAACACAATATTAACCCATGAATTCACCTATTCTTTTTATTTATTTTATTTTATTTTTTTGAGACAGAGTCTCACTCCATGCTGGAGTGTAGTGGTGTGATCTCGGCTCACTGCAGCCTCTACCTCCCAGGTTCAAGTGATTCTCCTGCCTCGGCCTCCCAAGTACCCGGGATTACAGGCATGTGCCACCATGCCCGGCTAATGTTTTGTGTTTTTAGTAGAGACAGGGTTTCACGGTGTTGGCCAGGATGGTCTCAATCTCCCAAACTCAGGTGATGTGTCTGCCTCGGCCTCCCAAAGTGCTGGGATTACAGATGTGAGCCACCGCGCCCGGCCCCTACCTATTCTTTTCAGTGTTTAATATAATTGAGATGTTACTCACTTTTTAAAACATTTTAAAGTGTTTAGTATTTGTCTTCTGGTTTGGTTTTGCTTTTTAACTTTTAAGCCCAGGGGTACATGTGCAGTGTTGTTATGCAGGTCTGTGTCATGGGGTTTGTGGTACAGATGATTTCATCATCCGGGTATTAAACCCAGTACCCTCGTGTGTCCGGGTTTAGTGTCAGCACCCATCCGTCATCTTTCCTGCTCCTCTCCCTCCCCCCGCCCTCCACCCTCAGGTGGTCCCAGGGTGTGTGGCTCCCCTCTATGTGTCCACAGGTTCTCATCATTTAGCTCCCACTCGTGAGAACATGTGGAATTTGGTTTTCTTTTGGACCAAATTATAATGAAAATATAACCTATCAAAACCCTAAGACGCAGCTGAAACTGTGCTTGAGGGAAGTCACCACTGTAGATCCTGCAAATGTACAGCGATTGTGCAGGGGTTGAACTGGGGTCCCCACGAGGAAAGCTGACGTCCTGACACGGGTGTCTGTGAATGGCCCTGGCCGGGTAGCAGATGAGGTCACCCTGGAGGGGGGTGGGCTCTCACTCCGGTGACTGATGTCCTTATATGGAGAAAAGGGCAAGGGCCACAGACACAGGCAGAGGTTGGGGCCGTGTGACCACAGACCCAGGACGCTGGCAGCGGCAGGAGCCTCCGGGGGCGTGCAGCCCTGCCCACACCTGGACTTCGGGTTCCCTTTCTCCGCCGCTGAGGGAGAAGGCATAGCTGTGAAGCCACATTCTCTGGGAAACAAAGCCTATCAAAATCCATACAGAAAGAAACAAGCCCTGAATGGCTCTGTGTCTCATGAAGAAATTAAATCCTCGATTTAACCTTGCGCTCCCCCACATAAAACCTTCCAGGCCAGACGGACTCACTGGTAAGTTTTCAAAACCTGAGGGAAGGAATACCAGCAGTTACCCTGAAGAAGTAAGCTTGCACAACTCCTGTTGTCAAATTAGCACTGTTGTCAAGGACCGGAGGAGAAAGCCCGGCCAAGCTGCACCGCACCCCACACAAGTGCCCAAGCGCAGCTCAGATTCTTCACGGCTGCGACGTCCTGTTTCTCATCTGGGGGTGGTGACGCGCGTGACCTCTGGCTGTTCCAGGCGCAGCGAATGTAGGATGTGTGTCATTTTAGCTTCTCACGCCATGCACTAGGGTAAGTTCACTTAGGAAAGGGATCCTGTCCTTCAGGAAGGCCAGAAGTGGGCGTGGCTGGGAGGTGGGGGCCAGAGGAGCCACCCCACCCCATTCCCATTCCCGCCCCTCCCCTGCCCCTGCCCCGCCCCCACCCCTGCACCTGTGGTCTCAACCTGGCAGGAAGTCCACTCCAGCTCCTGTGGGATCAGGGTCGCTGGATGCCGGTTGCCAGATAAAGTCCTGCTGATTTGCAGCACAAGAACCAAACCCCAGGACTGGAGCTCTCACGGTCTAGTCAGGCCCTGTGGAAACCTGGTGTCCTCGCTGCAGGACATGAAGCCACATTCAGACAAACAGAAGCCAGGAGCAACTCACGGAGGCAGGGCGGGACATCTCACTCAGACCCAGGGACTCTGGAGCACGCCTCGGCACAGATGGAGCCCCCAGTAGGGGCTTTCCTTCCTCATCTGGTTGATGGAAGTTTCTAGAATTCACCTTCTCAGAGGGAGGAAAACTACTGCCCAGCCCCCAGCACACCGAGCCCACTGGGGCTCAGTCAATATTTGATGAACGGTAGGCTCGGCAGGAGCAGTGACCAATGAGACTACTGAGCAGGTGGGCCACGGGCCTTCGGGTCTGCCCTGTGCCCACCAGTCCTGACAGGCTTCAGAGGCTGCAGCAGAGAGTGTGTGTGTGTGTGCACGTGCACGCGTGTATGTGCATGTGTGCATGTGTGTGCATGTATGTGTGTGCGTATGTGTGTGAATTGTGTGTGCATCTGCATTGTGTGTGTGCATGCATGTGTGCACACACGTGTATGTGCATGTATGTGTGTGCATTATGTGCGTGCGTGCGTGTGTGAATCGTGTGTGCATGTGCATTGTGTGTGTGCATGTGTGTGCACACGTGTATGCATGTGTGCAAGTATGTGTGTGCATGTGTGAATTGCGTGTGCATCTGCATTGTGTGTGCATGCATGTGTATGTGCATGTGTGCATATATGTGTGTGCATTATGTGCGTGCATGTGTGTGTGAATTGTGCATGTGCATTATGTGTGTGCGCATGTGCGTGTGCACACGTGTATGCATGTGTGCAAGTATGTGTGTGAGTGTGTGCATGTGTGAATTGTGTGTGCATGTGCATTGCGTGTGCGTGCATGTGTGTGTGCACATGCATGTGCATTATGTGCATGCATGTGTGCATTGTGTATGTGTGCATGTATGTGTGTGCATGTGTGCATGTGTGTGTGCATGTCTGCATTTATGTATGTGCATGCATGTGTGTGTGTGGGCACACCAATGGGAGTGGCCACAAGTGCCTGCCTGGTGTGTCCACACGGCCCCCAGCCTTTTCCTAGAAGGAATCACATGTTGCATACACACGTATGTGCACACACATGCAGAAACCAGACCTACTTGCACTGTCCACCCACACAAGCTGGGCACTCAGTCACGTGCTCCTTCCGCGTGCTCCATCCCATGCCTGCCAAGCGCACCTTTGGCTGAGCTCAGCTTTCAGCTTCCCCGATGGCCAAGCACACCCTGCTGCCCCCTGCACAGCTCGGGGGGACTCCTGGGATCCCAAGTCTTATGGCCTCGAGAAGCCCATCTCCTCAAACCCCAGTCACAGCTACTGCCCAGGGTCTGTCTCTCCTAGACACACAAGGGCACCCCTCCGAGAGGCCTCCCTCAGCCGCCGGCCTCTGCTGCCGGCCCCTCTGTCCATTCCCAAAGGTTGAGCTGCTGCGGGGAGCAACGCCGGCTCCAAGTGCAAGCCGGGGGCAGGCAGGACATTCAGGCGACACCCCCACCAGAAGGCCCAGTCTCACAGAGCCTCAGCAGCCACCAAGGCAAGGAGGTGGCCACAGAGCCACCAGGAGTGCTACAGGGGACCCCAGGCCCACATGGGCCAGAGAAAGTTCCGGGCTTCCCCTGGTGTAAGGGACAGAACCAGGCGTCCTCCCCTCCCTGCCCCCTCAGCTTTCCTGGGACGGCAGGACCAGGACCAGGGAAGCCACAGTGTCCCAGGGGACAGGCTGGAGGGTGGCTCCAGGAGCCCGGCCAGGGCATCGGCTGACTCCTGAGAGATGAGCTCACTCAGGTGCCCCTGGCAGGGCTTCCAAAACCCTCACGTGGATGGACAGGACACCTGGGGCCACCCAGGTGTTTCACAGAGAAAGCTACCGTGGCCGCTCTGGTGGGACGTAGTTTCTGGACATGATTAAACCAGAAGAAAAGAAAAGAGCCTGGCTGAGATTACGCACAGAAGCACTTTGGAGCCAGCCTCTGGCACTGCTGCCCCAAAACCTGGTGATTCAAGAGGAAAAGAACGCCCTGCTGCCGTCCGAGCTGGAAGCCTCGCGGCCCACTGTGTGCTGAGCGAGACGCGGTCCCCGACTCCTGGGCAAGCAGTCTGTGGGTCAGGGGTCAGGGGTCAGAGCTCAAGGGACACCCTCTCCAGCTGGGGCAGCCGAAGCTACCTCTGCATTTTCCCCTGAAAGAGGAAGTTTAAAAACCCAAGAAGCTTTGATATCACCTCCGTGACTTTATTTCTGGATGTGGTTCAGAAAATCTGAGGAAAATCACCCAGGATCACACCTGTTTGGTTTACAGGAGTCTTAGCTGTAGGGCCCCTTTTCCACTGCCCCCATCAAGCGGCCTCCTGGGCAGCCCAGGACCCTCCAGAATCTTCCAGAAACCACCGCACTGCTTTAGTCGTGACCTGCCGGACCCCACTGGGTTGGGAGGAGGCAGTCTCAGGACACGGGACCTGGGCAGGCTCCTCCTGTCCCGTCCCGACGCCCCGTGAGGACGCGAAGACACAGGTGCGCCTGCATCTGCTTCTGGGCAGGGGAGCAAAGACGTTGCCTTCCCAGAGCTTGAGCTGTGGGAGGAAGAGGCTGAGCGGAAGCCCCTCCACCCTGGGAGAAGAGGATACTCGGGGCCGCCTGCCCGCGGCCACACGTGCCTATCCCTCTGGCCTCCTTAGCCAAGGCACGTGCAGCAGGGAGGGAGGGTGGCTGCACCCGTCCCTGGGCCTGCAGGTATATCTGTGCCTGCCCAGAGGGCGCCGCAGAAGCTTTCAGCAGACACACCTGGACAGGTGCACGGAGCCCCTGCAGGGGAAGCCCAGCACAAAAGCGGGGGGGCAGAGGGCAGGAGGGGGCCGGAAGCGGGCAGAGGAGGAGGCTGAGCTCAGCACGGCCCAGGCGGTCGGTCTCATTCCAGCCAAGAGGAGCGGCTAGGCCAGTCTGAAGGGGGAGATGGCCAGGGAAGGGAGGTGGGGGTCTAGGGATGGAGTGGAGCAGCCTGAGGGGCACCTGCCAGAACCTCACCTTGGAGGGTCACGGTCTGAGGGTCGCTAGGGGCCCACCTGGGAGGTGGGGTCACAGGACACAGGACAGGGAGGGGGTGGTGTTTCCAGGGTGAGGGCTGGGGGAGGGGAGCCAGGTCTGGACAGGTGGATGGAGACCTGAGTCAAACCGAAAGGGAGGCAGAGTCTCAGAGCTCAGCGCCTGCACTTGCAGGGACACTCAGGGACACACCGGGACACGTGGGGACGCGCAGGGATGCACTGGGATGCGTGGGGACGCGCAGGGACGCACTGGGACGCGTGGGGACGCGCAGGGACGCACTGGGACGCGTGGGGACGCGCAGGGACGCTGCCGTCCCAGCCATCCTGCTCCTCGCTGTAAGTCACCTGGAGGCCGGGGCCTGGCACCACCTTCAGACTGGGGGATTCCGGGGCCCCTCCTCCTTGTGGGGCCTCGGGGACCTCAGCAGCCGCTGAAAGGTGTCAGGGAGGGAGCCGCTGTTGGTGCAACAGGCAGAAGTTTCCAGAAACTCAAGATTCTACACAAAGCTGGCACCTAGGGCACACAGTCCTGCAGGACCACCGCACTGTCGGAAGCAGGCACCGGCCTGGTGGTCACCACAAGCCCTGGGACCCCTCAGAGGGCATGACCCAGGCAGCCTGGCCGTGGTCCCCTCTCCTGCCCCGTGCTGGGGCCTCACCTGACCTCTCTGGGTCCCTAACCAGGCACTGGGGCCACCTGCCTTGGGCCCCCCAGAGGCCACCCCGGAATGGCTGCTGGGACTGAGACCCTGAATCACGTCAACCCCAAGGCTTGTCTGGGGTGGGTTCCCAGACCCTCATCCAGGACTCGGGGAAGGGGCTCCCTTTGCGGCCTGTGCTCTGAAAGGGCTCACTGAGCAGCCTGATCCCTCCGGGAGGTGGGCAGTGCCCCCCAGGAGCAGATTCCCGTGGAGCCCGGCGCCCTGGCTGTGTACATGGCAAAGCTCACTGCGCCTGGTTCCATCAGCAGCAGAACCACGGGGCACCTGCACCACGGCGACTCCATGGTGAACAGGGCCTGAGTCAAATGAGGCTGACCTGCTGGGCCGCGCTGCCAGGAGCTCAGGCCTTCTGTCACAGGGCGAGACAGGAGGTCGGCACCAGAGGCAGGCCACGAAGACCTTACTGGTCAAACGGGCTGCGGTGAAGAAGCCATCCCATACCCACCAAAACCAGGCTGGCATGAGAGTGGCGTCTGGCAGTCCCCACTGCTCATTATACGCTGATTAGAAGGCATTAGCGTGCTCAGAGACACTCCCGCCAGCACCGTGGCCGTTCACAGAGGCCAAGGCCACGGCCGGAGGTTACCCTCTATGGTCTGAAAAGGGGACCCTCGGCTCTGGGAATCGAGCACCGCTTTACCGGAAAATTCATGGATAATCACCCGTTTAGCGTGTAACGGAGAAGTGACGGGAAGCGTCCTGGCTCGGACAGCTCAGGCCGCGCCCTGCCCTGGAGCGACACGCCCCTCCCCTCCCCTTCTTCACACGCCTGCTTTTGCGTTACCCCGGGCACTCGCCCCAATTCTTTCTTGCTCGAGATCCAAGACCCTTCTCTTGGGTCTGGACTGGGACCCCTTCTGGTAACTTCTTTTTTTCTTTTCTTTTTTGAACTAAAACCCAGGCTGTTCTCTGTCCCTTCCCTTCCCTTCCCTTCCAGGGGGCCTTCATGTGAGAGGAACGCTTGCCTGCCTTCTGGACCATTCCCGGGGCCAGCTCCCCCCATGGCTTCCTGAGACCACCCTAATGTCCCCAGAACATCCCCCTGGCGTGCTCCGGCCCCTCTAGGAGGCGTGTGCCAGGCTTGCCTCTTCCAGAGCCTCGGGCCAGCCTTACCCCCGACTGCACTACAGCGTCCAAGGCAAAGGGCCCGGGTCGGGGCTGCCGGATAAGACACGGCACTCAGCCCAGTGCAGATTTCAGATAAATGACGATGAATTTTATTTTGATGTGGTGTGGCCCAAATATTACTTCTGTTAAGATTTTTTTTTTTTTTGAGATAGAGTCTAGCTCCTGTCATGTAGGCTGGAGGGCAGTGGTGCGATCTCGGCTCACTGCAGTCTCTACCTCCCAGGTTCTAGCGATTCTCCTGCTTCAGCCTCCCGAGTAGCTGGGATTACTGGCATATGTCACCATGCCTGGCTAATTTTTGTATTTTTAATAGAGATGGGATCTCACCATGTTGCTCAGGCTGGTCTCGAACTCCTGACCTCAAGTGATCGCCAGCCTCGGCTTTCCAAAGTACTGAGATTACAGATGTGAGCCACCATGCCCGCTGCTTCTACTAAGAATTGCGTTAGTTTCAAACACATTTAACCAGGTGCCCTTCACTGGGCCCGTGGTTGCCCCCAGTCCCCCGACCTCAGGCTCTTCAGACCTGAGCTTGTGTCCCGTCAGCCCCACCTCCCCCAGGAGTGGGGGATTTTCAAATGCTCACACTCCCTGGGACCCTGCCCTGCAGGCCCCGGGGGAGAGGCTGGTCGAGGGTCACGGGAGCCATGAGGTGCCCGTCTTTCAGTCAACAGGACCTAAGGCAGGCAAAGGGGACCCCAACACAGCGCCATCTAGGGTCAACTAGAGAACAGTCCCAAACACTCGTCGGCCGCCGTGGCCGCTGCTGGTGGCCGCGTGCCGGTCAGTGTGCTTGCTGGACATCACCCAAAGCACTGTCGCAGACGGGAGTCTGGATGCACGCCCTCAGGGAGCCCCTCAGCTGCTTTACGTGAGGAGCGACAGCGTATATTCACACTGCTGCGACTCTCAGAGGCTGGGTTGGGGGCAGCTCAGGAACCCCTGGAGGTTCTCAGACCCCGGTCCAGCTCCCAACCCATACTTAACTTTCCGAGAAATCCCAGAAGAGCCCAGTTATCCCCCTGACCAACCGAGGCAGCAGACTGGACGGGGTTGCGGAGCTGCAGCTGGAGGTGGGGTGGGCTCTGGTTCTGACTGCTGTGCAGCCTCCCTGCTGACCTTCCGAGCCGTGCGCTGTGGAGAGAGGGGCTTGACTGTGCCCACAAGCCTGCCCCACCCAGCCAGACTCCCTGGCCCACCCCAGACCCACCCCAGACGGCCGGAGTCTAGAACAAGCCCAGCCTCCCCTCGAAAAGCCTCCTGGCCGAGTCTCATGCTGTGGAGAACTGGACAGCTCTCCCAGCCCCAGTTCTGCAATTGTGGGGCAGCTACATGTTTCTAGTAAGCTAAAAAACTTGGCGAGGCGAGGTGGCTCACGTCTGTAATCCCAGCACTTTGGGAGGCTGAGGGGTGGATCACCTGAGGTCAGGAGTTTGAGACCAGCCTCGCCAATATGGCAGAACCCCGTCTCTACTAAAAATACAAAAATTAACTGGGCATGGTGGCAAGCGCCAGTAATCCCAGATACTCGGGAGGCTGAGGCAGGAGAATCGCTTGAACCCGGGAAGCGGAGGTTGCAGTGAGCCGAGATGGCGCCATTGCACTCCAGCCTGGGCGACAAGAGCAAAACTCTGTTTAAAACAAACAAACAAATAAAAAGCAAACTTTAACACCCACGAAGATGGCTACTATCAAAGCAGGAGACAGTAAACGCTGTAAGGGTGTGGGAATATGGGGGCCTTGTCTTCTACTGGGGGGCGTGCACACGGGTACCGTCAATATGGAAAACACAGCGGCACTTCCTGAAAAAGTTAAGAATAGAATTGTCCTGTGACCCAGCAATGCCACTTCTGCATATGCGCTCAGAACTGAAAGCAGGGACTGGAATAGAGGCGTGCACACCCGTGATGACAGCCAGGCGGCGGGACCAGCCCGAGAGGCGGTGAGCAGGTAAACGTGGCCTGTCCACACAGCCAGATATCATTCAGCCTTAAAAGGAAGGGCATTCGGACACAAGTGGCAGCAGGGATGACAGCTGAGGACGTTGTGTTAAGTGGAATCAGCCAGTCACAAAAGGACAAAGACCACAGGACCCATGCCTAGGAGGTCCCTGGAGATGCCAGATCCACAGGGCGCGATGCAGACGGCAGCACGGGCTGGGGAGGGGAGGGGAGGGCAGAGGAGGGGCGAGGAAGGGAAGGGAGGGGAGGGGATGGGACGGGAGGGCAGGGGAGGGAAGGGGAGGGCAGTGGAAGGAGTGATGGGAACAGGGGTGTGTTGGGCGGATGGGAGGTGGACATGCTGAATGCCACAGAGTTGTCCACTTCAAAGTGGTAAAAATTGTAAATGTCGCAGAATGTGTATGTTTCCCACAATAAAGAGAGAGCTCAGCCAGGCGCAGTGGCTCATGCCTGTAATCTCAGCACTTTGGGAGGTCGAGACCAGCCTGACCAACATGGAGAAACCCCATCTCTACTAAAAATACAAAATCAGCCAGGCGTGGTGGGTTATGCCTGTAATCCTAGCTACTTGGGAGGCTGAGGCAGGAGAGTCGCTTGAACCTGGGAGGCAGAGGCTGCAGTGATGGCGCCATTGCACTCCAGCCTGGGCAACAGGAGCAAAACTCCATCTAAAAAAAGAAAACTTAAGCTCTATACTTGCACGACTGGGGCAGGAAGAGGTCAGGAGGGCGGCTGGCGGAGGGGTCCCTGGGACGCTCACAGGCAGCGTTGGCACCCACTCTCCCACGGGTGCACAGCCCTGAAGGTTTGTTAAGAGGCACGGACAGAGCTAACTTCAGCCCCCACCAGTGGGGTCACCAGAGCTCCCACCACAGCCTCGGCCCCCAGGCTTCAGCGCAGCCTCGGTCACCTCGGGGGAGGAAGGGCTGGCCCAGCAGCTCGCTGTGCACTGGGGGCTCCCTCCTGCCTAGGAAAGCTTCTGCTCCCCTTTGCTGATACTTGAGGCTCAAGTGCACCACGAGTGAGACTTCAGGACATCTGCTAACTTCAGCTCGGAGCCCTGACACCACGTGGCTACCTCAGTAAGACACTGACCTTCCTTGGCCAGGCGTGGTGGTTCACGCCTGTAATCCCAGCAGTTTGGGAGGCTGAGGCGGGCTGATCAATTGAGGTCAGGAGTTCGAGACCAGCCTGACCAACATGGTGAAACCCCATCTCTA
Source organism: Aotus nancymaae (assembly GCF_030222135.1). Taxonomy (NCBI): domain Eukaryota; kingdom Metazoa; phylum Chordata; class Mammalia; order Primates; family Aotidae; genus Aotus; species Aotus nancymaae. Next base: position 902,957 of record NW_026988425.1, read on the forward strand.
CTAAAAATACAAAAATTAGCTGAGTGTGAGGGGTGCCTGTAATCACACCTACTTGGGAGGCTGAGGCAGGAGAATCACTTGAACCTGGGAGGACGAGGTTGCAGTGAGCCGAGATCACTCCACTGTACTCCAGCCTGGGTAACGGCAAGACTCGGTCTCAAACAAACAAACGACAATGACCTTCCTAAGCCTCGGTTTGTTCATCTGCAAGATGGGGATGAGTAGATGGAAGATGAAAGGAGGAACACCTGGAGAGACTGCGGGGCCGGCCAGAACCTGACTAGTAAGGAAGCCGAAAAGGGGCATTTGCAGCCGTGTCTGTGAGATTGGCCGAGCAGGCAGAGGGAGTGCCGGGACCCAGGAAGTCAACCACACACAACCATCATGCCCTGTTCCCAGAGCCTTGGACACATGCCTCAACACTACACATTCCCGCTCCAGCCAGGTGCGCCCACCTGTGCGGGATGTGACCTGCGGCCCTATCCCCCAGCCCAGGGTGGCCACAGAGACACACGGCGCTAGTCCCGGGGTGGAGTGGCCACAGGGCACAGAGACAGAGAGCCCCAAAACAAGCGTAGGGGAGTGCTTCCTCCGCTCCGTCTCTGCAGAGTGATGCCACACGCAGCTTCAGGTGTCTGCACGACACATCACACGGGCTTCGGGCGTCTGCATGAGACACCTGAATTGACGGTGTAAGAATTTTCCTAGAAAGACAAACATCCCATTCAGGGTTTACCGAAGGTTCAGTTTAAGTCCCTCGCCCTGGGAAGGTCAGGAACATGCCAGGTGTCTTTCAGAGGAGTGCAGTCAGTTTCACAGCTGGCGGGTTTTCCAAAAATATTTTCATGAGTGACAAACAGAGCCAGCTTGGGCCGCACCGTCCCCACATCCAAGACTCACTCCCTGTTCCCCTCACCCTCCCTGCTCATCCTTCAAATTCCCCGCAGAACATGGCGGTGGCGTCTGCCCTGCAGGGTGTGGGGTAAGCAGGGCACTGTCTCCAGGCCTGGGTCGGGTCCAGAGGACACAGATGCACAGGCATAGCCCCTGATCCACACTGGGAATCCCATGTTCGAGCCAACAGCTGCTGATGAGAAGGTTCACAGCCCATGGAGCAGGAGCCTGAGGAGAGGCCACGGGAGGAGGGAGAGTCGTGGCCGTCTCCCCTCCCGCAGGCGCTGCTGTGCGGTTTTGTACTCCCAAAGAACCATCTGCGCAATAGAGGGAAACACTCCATTGTCCCCCACGACCCAGCTCCGAGAAATCACAACTCCTTCTGTCACCCACCGAGACATGACTAACACACGCAGACATACGTGCTCACACAGACCAACACCAGGACACACAGACACATGTGAACAGACACCAACACCAGGACACACACACACGCATGTGCACACACACCCTAACACAAGAACACACACAGACACACATGTGCACACAAACACCCTAACACAAGAACACACACAGACACACATGTGCACACACACCAGGACATACATAGACACACATGTGCATACACACCAACACCAGGACATGCACATACACACATGTGCACATACCAACACCAGGACACACACACATGTGCACACACACCAACACAAGGACAAACACAAACACACATGTGCACACACACCAGGACACACACATGTGTACATGCACCAACACCAGGACACACACATACACATGTGCATATGCACCAACACCAGGACACACACGTGCACACACACCAACACCAGGACACACAGACACACATGTGCACATATAACCACCAGGACACACACATACACACATGTGCGCATACACTAACACTAGGACACACATGTGCACATACATCACCAGGACACACACACGTGCACACACAGCATCCCCAGGACACAGACATGTGTGCACACACACCAACACCAGGACACAGACACACGTGCACATACAACATGAGGACACACACACACATGTGCACACAAACACTAGGATACAGACATAAATGTGCGCACACACACCAACACCAGGACACACACACGTGCACACACACCATCACCATGACACACAGACACACATGCACACACACCACCAGGACACACAGAGACACACGTGCAGACACATCAGGAAACACACATGTGCACACACCAACACCAGGACACACACACATGTGCACACACACCATCACCAGGACACACAGACACACATGCACACACACCACCAGGACACACAGAGACACATGTGCACAGACACATCAGGAAACACATGTGCACACACCAACACCAGGACACACACACACATGTGCACACACACACCACCAGGAAACACACATATGTACACACAACAGCAGGACACAGACACACATGTGTGCACACACACTAACATCAGGTTACACACATGAAGACACACACCTGTCTACAGCGCGTGTTTCCTGCCCAGAGCCACAGCCTGCCAGCAGCCCTTTCCCAGCCACAGGGAGGCTGCCAACGCCCCGGGTTCTCACCCCTCAAGCTCACTCTGCCCCTACTGCAAGGATTCATACCCCAATCACAGGTGGGGCCCTCTTCCCAGAGTACTCAAGGCCAGGGGCCATCCGGAGCCACTCCCTGCATCGCCCCACCTGTCTGTGCCCTGAGAAACCAAGGACTCGAAGGACAGGTGTCAGACCACAAACGACACAGAGCCCTGGCCCAGAGCACCAGGATTCCACCCGCCGCTGCCCGCCTCCCACCTCTGTCTTCCTTAGAGCTTGGCACCCACCGGGGACCTCAAATACGCCCCACTCGGCCCCAGAGGGTCCCCACTGCTAGGGATCCACCTTCGGCCCGGCCACATCTTCCCTTCCCACTGTTCCCGCTCCCCTCGGCTGCCTGGACGTCCAACCCTGTCGCTGTAGCAGGTGCTGAATGACCCGGTTCCCCTCTGGGTGGTCTCCACTCACGTGTTCAGCCCCATCCTGAACTTGGCAAACAGGGCCTGCCCTAGGCCTTGGCACATCTGGGCGGTTCGGCGCCCGTCTTCCTAGACTTGGCCTCTGCAGGTCGGGCCCTCCCTGCTCGCCCAGGTGTGTCATCAGAACCTGCGGTCTGGCTGGGGGAGGAGGCAGCAGAGGCGCCTGGATCTCCCCTCCCCCCGGCACCGGCTCCTCCAGGCCTGGCACACTGAGAGGGACAATCAGGGCGCGCCACAAGGGGTCCTGTGGGCTGTGGGGGAACGAGGGGTCTCTCTCTCTCTGTTGCCGGGCTGGCTACTGGGCTCCTGGCTACTGAGTGACCCTGGGGTGGTGATGGAGGCCGGCACCTGCCCCTCCTCATATCAGGGTGGCCCAGCCACTGAGCCTGCCCCTGGTGTGGGGTCCGCGTCCGGCTGTGCAGCCTGGTTCTGGCTCAGGCTCCAGCCTCCCTGAACCCCTCCATGGCTCCTGGGTCCCATTCACCTGGCCGCCCACTGGCTCCAGGACACAGTGGCTTGGTCCTGCAGGAGCCGCAGGGCAAGGCCTCAGAGGCGCTAGGGGAGGACCTGTGGACACTGGGCTCCCCTGTCCCCTAGAAGATGAGCAGCTGGACAGCAAGGGCCCCAGGTGGCATCGATAGCAGCAGCGGGATGACGGTGCCAGGGCAGTGGGACCCAGGCGGGCCCAGCCAGGCAGGGATGGAAGACGTGTCAATTCTCCTCTGCACCCCACCTCCAGGCCCTGGGAGCACCCCGGAAACATCTCTCAGGCAAACCCGGCCCACCCTCAGCACCCCCTGCAAGAGCCTGAGTCACTGAGGCCGCTGTCCCCGAAGGCAGCTGGGACCTGACACGCTCATCCCCTCACAGCCTGGCAGAAGTCCAGCGTCGAGCCAGGCCTCGCTCCCGCTGGAGGCTCCAGGACAGGGTCCCCCCTCCAGCACCCGCGGCTCCGGCCTCCGCCTCTGACTTCACGGGGCTCCTCCTCTGCGTGCCCCTGTCCTTGTCTGCCTCTGACTTGCCACTGGGTTTAGAGCCCGCTAAGATAAACCGGGTGACTTCATCTGGAGATCTTTACCCCATGCGCAAAGACGCTTTCTCAAATAAGGTCACGTCTCGGGTTCCAGGAATCAGGACTCAGCTGTAGCGCCTTGGAGGCCACCATTTAGCTCACTACAAAATGACGCAAAAACGGGATCAAAAAAAAAAACAAGAAAAAAATTTGGTTCAAGTAATTCACTTCAGAAAACAAAAAGAAAAAAAAAGAAACAGGATCAAGGTCCAAACTTAGAAGGACTCGGGTCCCGAGGGCGGCCCCAGGGAGCCACACAGGGAGCACAGTGGGAGCCCAGGGTGCCCGCTCACCGGCCACGCGGGCTTTCTACCGGGTCCCTCGCACGTGCTGGGTCCTGGACCTGTGCCCTGAGGAGACCCGGGGCTGCTCGGCTCCCGGGAACTGGCCGGAAGCAGGCCGGAAGCCTGTGCACCTGTGCCCCCTACCAGTCAGCCTCTGAAAGGAGAGCGACCGCAGTCCTGACTAAAATGGTGGCAGGCGTGGCCCCTCAGCCAAGCCTAGGGGGCCCCTCGGCAGCGGCAGGTGCACTCTGGGAGCCTCCGACGGTCCCCACAGCCTCATCCCATGGGCGTGGCTCACCCGATGGCTGCTGAGTCCTCACGGTCCACAGGCGACAGGAAGTGGGACGTGTGCACACGTGGCCTCCACGCAGCCGGCTGGGATCCGGAGGGGGCCCTTGCCGGTAACAGTGTCTCCCCGGGACCTGCGGCCCCCATGCCGGCGCCCAGGCCCAGCCCTGGTGGAAGCAGCCCTGGAAGGAGGAACCACTCCAGGCAGATGCTGCAGGAGGGCCCTGGGGCCCAGCCAAGAGGAGGCTCAGCCTGACGGCCGCGGTCCTGGGAGCCGGGACGTTGACACTGCCTGGGCCTGGCCGGCTTGGCTTCCTCGGAGGGGACGGGTCCGCACAGCAGCAATGGTGCCATGGCGGAACCTGGAGCCGAGGTTGCCTGGAGAACGTGTGGGCCCGGGCCCCGGCGGCTGTGGGTGCCGGGGAACAGGACGCAGAGTGGCCCCTGCTCCTCCTCGGCCGTCCGCACAGCCTGCCTTTCCCGAGTGCACACGGCCGGCTCGCTTGACCCCGGGGTGGCCCTTCCTCCCGGTGGGCCCGCGTCTTTGGGGAAGGTGAGTCATTCCCAATCTGGCTCCCAAGCTCCATTTCCCATTTCAGGGCCGCTCCAGTCCACGGTTCCGGGACGCTTGCTGAGACAAGGGAGGATTTTCCACATCTCCAACCAGCGTTTCCGGGTGCAGGCTTCAGGGCTCTGGTCCCAAGAAGCACAGGGCCAAGAAGAGCTCTGTGGTCACAGATGCGGACCGTCCCAGGACCTGCTGGAGTGTGAGAACACGCCCGACCTGCACCGCTGGCTCCCAGAGCGCCCGGGCCTCAGGACATCAAACGCGCCGAGGTCAGTGACCGGCCACCACGGCCTCGGCATCGACCGGCACCCCGAAGGCACTGTCCTGCCCTCAGAAGGCCCCCGAAAATCGCAGTTCCCCCTCGCCGGCTGAGCCTGAGTCCGGCATCTGGGTCCAGTTTTGGGTAAACTCATCAGCATCCCCTGGCCCAGGCTGGATTTGAAGGGGTGTGGAAACCTGCGAACACCGTGCTGGGCGGGAACAGGCACGGGCACCTGGAGTGGCTGCATCCACGGAAGGCTGAGGCCTCACCTCCCACCCGCCGCTGTGGGACGTGGGACTCTGCAGCCCCGGTCCACCTGGGTGCAGGGAACCAGGGCCCCATGGGACCCAGCCAGATCCCTCTCCTGAGGAAGGCAGCCCTGCCCCGTCCAGCGCCTCCCAGGCGATGAGACACGTGGTCCACGGCCCCTCGGGTGGATCCTACACACACAGCCACACCTGTGTCCCATCACCCTCGGTTCCATTCCCACCCCAGGTCTGGAGGACACTGGCGAGCAGGGGAGCAAGAAACTGGTGCAGCTCCAGCGAGGGGGGCTCCCTGCTGGTGAGGGGGTGTTCCCTGCTGGTGAGGGGTGCTCCTGCTGGCAAGGGGGTGTTCCCTGCTGGCGAGGGGTGCTCCTGCTGGCAAGGGGGTGTTCCCTGCTGGTGAGGGGGTGCTCCCTGCTGGCAAAGGGGTGCTCCTACTGGCAAGAGGGTGCTCCCTGCTGGCGAGGGGGTGCTCCTACTGATGAGGGGGTGCTCCTGCTGGCAAGGGGGTGTTCCCTGCTGGCAAGGGGTACTCCCTGCTGGTGAGGGGTGCTCCTACTGGTGAGGGGGTGTTCCCTGCTGCTGAGGGGGGCTTCTGCTGGTGAGGGGGTGCTCCCTGCTGGTGAGGGGGTGTTCCTTCTGGCGAGGTAGTGTTCCTGCTGGTGAGGAGGGGCTCCCTGCTGGAGAGGGGGTGCTCCTGCTGGCAAAGGGATGCTCCTGCTGATGAGGGGGTGCTTCCTGTTGACTTCCCCTCCCTAAAGCAGCCCCTGGAGGGAGGCGTCATTCTGTAAACAGGAGATGGGGTTCAGGATGGCACCAGTGTGCCTGGCAATCCTGGAGCTCCTTGCGCTCAGGAAGCCCGGCTGCCAGCTCCACACTCTCTACTCCAGGGGGACAGGAAAGCTCTGGTCACCAGGCAACAGGAGGTGCGAGGGAGGAGCCCAGGGCCCCAGGGAGGGCTCAGGTGGCCAGGTTAGCAGAGGGCATGCAGGGGAGGGAGATTCGCCCAGGTGGGCAGTCGACCAGCCCTGGCTGGAGGGATATGGTCACTGCAGCGGCATGACAGCTCGGAGGGCTTTCGTGGGGGACCACGCCATGGGAGAGTGTTCTGGGGGGAACCCTCGGGAACTCAGGATGAGGCAGAGCCGTGCGGACTGAGGCTAAGGTGGCCAAGCTGGGCCTGGGCCAGTTCAGAGTGGCCAGGCCGAGGGGGAGGATGGGCACAGGCATTTATGCCAATCCGCCCGGGCTGCCGTGGAAATGAACACAGCCAGGCAGCGCACACCACGGGAGCATCTCGTGGCCTCAGGCCTGAAGCCCCAGGTCAGCCTGTGGCTGTGCTGCTCCCCCAAGGCTGTAGGGGCTCCGGTTCCAGCCTCGTCTTGGCTCGCAGGCCCCAGCTTCCCCCGTGTCTCTGCCTTGTCCGCCTCTGTGAGTGTCCACTTCTGGGTCCCAATTCCCCCTTTTAATAAGGCCCCCTGCCATGTTGAATTAGGACCCACCCGTGACTGTCACTTGAGGACGTCTGCAGACACCCCGCCTCCAAACGCCACCACACGCTGACACGCTGGGCATCAGGACTCAGCGAGAATTCTGGAGACGTGTCACTGAGCCTGTAACTCGGCTGTCCTGGCTGTCCCTGCCTCCCCCTCCCCGCTCTCCCCCCTTGTTTTCTGTCCCTCCTGGGACAGAGGCTCCTGGGGACTGTCTTCCCTGCTGTGTCCTCAGCACCTGGACCTCACTGTCTGGGACAGCAGCCACTAAGCTGTGTGGTCACTTAAGTTTACATTTAAGTTAAAAAATTTTTTTAAATGAAGAATCCAGGACCTCAGCCACAGCAGCCACAGCTCAAGTGCCCGATAGCCACGTGTGGCTGGTGGCTGCTGCATGGGATGGCGTGGATAAGATCTCAGCCACAGCAGCCACAGCTCAAGTACCTGATAGCCACGTGTGGCCGGTGACCACTGCATGGGATGGCGTGGATAAGATCTCAGCCACAGCAGCCACAGCTCAAGTGCCCGATAGCCACGTGTGGCTGGTGGCTGCTGCATGGGATGGCGTGGCCAAGGAAGGGCCCTGTCAGTGCAGAGATGCCATTGGATGCTCAGAGACAAGAGAGTTCACCAAGACCCATCCATGGATGAATACACAAGTGAATGGGTGAACAGACTCAGAAGAAATGCTTAGTGAGGGAGACGTGGACTTTATTTTGTCCAAGTCACTGTAATTTTGGGTGCCGCCAGGCGGATCACTCTGGTCATGCACAGTCGGAGGCGCTGCAGCTGCCCACTGCGGCTGTTGCTGGGAGAGACCCCCCCTTCCCTGCGGCTCTGCCTGCCCCGCGCTTCCCAGCCTCCGCCTTTGCTCCTGGTGCTAGATGTGAGGCAGGTGGCTTCAGGGTGGTCGCTCCCTTCCTGGGAGCCGCACTGGGCCGCAGTCAGTTCACCCAGCCACCCCAGTAGCACCTCTGGGCCCCGGACAGGGCACCTCCATACAGAGCCTGGACACTCCACAGGGTGGGGGCAGCTCACCCCATAAACCCTGGCGCCCCCGTAACCAGGGAGGAGGAAGAAAACCGTGCGTCCCCCGTCTCCCCTCTCTTCCCTGTTCTGTCCTCTGGGTATATGTCCCTCTTCCTCTTTCTGTCTGTCTCTCTCTTTCTATCTTTCTGTCTTTGTCTCTCTCTGTCTCACTGTCTCTGTCTCTCTTTCTGTCTCTGGCTGTCTCTGTCTCACTGTCTCTGTCTCTCTGTCTCTGTCTCTCTTTCTGTCTCTGGCTGTCTCTGTCTCACTGTCTCTGTCTCTCTGTCTCTGTCTCTCTTTCTGTCTCTGGCTGTCTCTGTCTCACTGTCTCTGTCTCTGTCTCTGGCTGTCTCTGTCTCAGGCTGTCTCTGTCTCCCTGTCTGTCTATCTCTGTCTGTCTCTGTGTCTCTCTGTGTCCCCCTCCCATCTTGCTAAGCCACTGCCCAGAGGTCCAGGAGGAGCTGCTCACTGGCCTCCCCACATATTCCCCCCAGAACACCCATGACCATCGACCGCCCTCATCCGCCCCACTTACCTCCACATCCCAAACTCACTCAGAACCCCCGTTCTTTGGGCAACGTGCTGGGAACTCAGGGGAGGTGAGGGGCAGTAGGTCAGTCAGAGGAGGAAACGGGCTTTCCTGGCCTATTCTCCACCCCGGGAGGGCGCTGGGCCCTAGGTCCTGGTACTCACAGTAATGGGGGCGAGGCAGGCACAGAGGCTTGTTTCCTTGCCGGGCACCACAGAGCTTATGGCTCCATCTGTGACACGGGGCCTTCCTTCCCCGAGGGCCTGTCACAGCCTGCCACGTGCCCCCTCCATCCGCAGGGTCAGAAGACACAGCGACGTTCCCACGACCCGAGCTTCCCACATCCCTCTGCCCCCCCACCGCCTCGAGGGTGCCGGTCCCCTCAGATGGGGGCAAGTGTAGTCTGGCCTCTCGGCTCCAGCAATTGTAACAAAGCACCAGGGGCCGAGGCGTCAACACAGAAGCCGTCCCCTTGCCGTCTGGGGGCTGGGAGTCCAAGACCAAGGGCAGTTTCTCCCGAGGCCTCTTCGTGGGGGCAGGTGGCGGCTTCCCCGTGTCCTCCCGCGGCCGCCCTTCCGTGCACACACATCCCTCGTGTCGCTTCCTCTTCTTACAAGGACACGTCCTGTCGGGTCAGGGCCCTCCTCACAACCTCATTTCACCTTAATTCTCTCCCTCAAGGTCCTGGCTCCAGATACAGTCACGTGGGGGCTGGGGCCTCACCCAAGAATCCTGGGGGCACGACTTGGTGCGTCTGCGCCTCCGTCAACCCTCCTGGGCTTCTCCCTGCATCCTGGCCCCACTTCTCCACCCAGAGTGCTGCACCCGCTGCTGAGCCTCGGGCACGTGGCCAGGCCCCAAGCGCCACAGCCGCCGCAGGGCCGGGTCCCGTCTGCAAGCCCTGCCTCATCCTGAGTCGCCACCAGCAAACCTGTGGCTGCACCGGGGCTGGCAGACACGCTCGGGCAGAGCGCTGGGCACCCTGGCCTCCTGCCCCTGGCCTGGCTCGGGCGGCTGTCGCCGGCGTGTTCTGAGACTGCAACCCGGAGCCAAGAAATGGGGGGAGTGCACCTGGATGCACCTGCCAACCTCAAGGAGGGGAATGTCAGCTGGCACAGTGCCAGGCAGTGGGAGAGGACGGTGCCTGGGGCTGAAGCCATGCCCAAGCTCCCACAAGGCAGGGGCCCACGTCCCGGCACCACGCCAGGGCCTTGCTCTGCCAGGGCCTCTCAGGGCAGCTCCAAGAAGGAGTGGCCCCTTTGAGGAAGATCCTGGAAAGTCCGGGTTTTCGCTCCAACTTTCAAACCCTTGCTCCCAGCTGCAGCGGCCCCTACCCCTGCCCCGTCCCCGCCCCCCACCCACCTGCTCTTGGTCCCAGCCGCATCATGAGAGTCTGGGGGCAGCAATTCAACTGTGGACCGGGAGGAGCCCTCAGCTCCGGGTCACGCTGGGTGGAGCGCTCATCGAGGTCACGCTGGGTGGCGGTGAGATGACGGGGCAGGCAGCCCGGTGGGCACCCGCCTTGAAAATGACCCCTCAAACCAGCAGACCACACCATACTTGACAATTAAGCCCAGATATTTATCCATGAACACCTGCTTCACTTCCAGATCCACAGATCACCGGGCTGGGGCGGGCACAGTGGCGCAGGCCTGCAATCCCAGCACTTAGGAGGCTGAGGCAGATCACCTGAGGGCAAGAGTTTGAGAACAGCTTGGCCAAAAAAAAAAAAAAGAAAGGAGAATAAAATAAAATAAAATCCCAGGCAAGGAAGCACGGACTGGAACCAGGTGCGTCTCTGAGCTCCAGCCCCGCTGAGATGCCCATCTTAGTAAGCGGGACCGGACCCCAGGGGCTGCCGCCATCCTGGCAGCGCACGCACAGGCCTCTGCACAGGCAGAAGCGGGGACGATGCCAATGTGGCTTTAACCCAGCGTTCAGTTTCCCACGGCTGACGCGGAACGTCCTGAGGAAAAAGCGAAGTTTGCTGCATCCAGGGAGGAAGTGCAGCGGCCGCAGCAGCCGGCACCCAGGGACCAGGCCTGGGCCGGGGAAGGGGCACGTGCGGCCAGGAGGGGGCTGGAGAGACCCTGCTTGGGACAGCAGCAGCCGGCACCCAGGGACCAGGCCTGGGCCGGGGAAGGGGCACGTGCGGCCAGGAGGGGGCTGGAGAGACCCTGCATGGGACAGCAGCAGCCGGCACCCAGGGACCAGGCCTGGGCCGGGGAAGGGGCACGTGCTGCCAGTGCGGCCAGGAGGGGGCTGGAGAGACTCTGTGTGGGACAGCAGCGGGAGGCCACTGAGGGCCCAGGGCTCACCCCTCCTTCAAAGTGACCTGTGCCGAGAACTCAGCGCTCACACTGGGGTGGGGTCTCAGGAGAGAGGACAGTGAGTGGCCGCGAAGCCCAGGTTGGGGCTGCTGCCGATGGATCTGGAAGACCAGCCGGGACCCACCTCCGTCACACGGTCTGTGCGGCAAACGACAGCCGGCCCCGTGGACCCCTCTCCCTGTGGGGACACAGCTGCTGGGGTGGTCACCCCTCCCCCTAATTCCCAGTTGGGGTGCCCAGCAGGGTCACTGCGGTCAGACGCCTGCTCTGGAGCACCGAGGCCCAGGCTTGCTGCCCCTTCCTGGACTCTGTCCACAGGAAGTCCGGGCGGCCAGGCCCCCGCTGACCTTTCCAGGACCGGCCAGGAAGGGCTCACACAGGATGTGATTAGAAACAGGAAGGTCCCTGGACAAAAATATCTCTTCCAAGAGGCCTGGAAGAGCACCCTGCAGAGAGTGATTTGGATTAAAAGGACCCTCCCGGGAGAGCCTGCCTAGGTGTGAATTGATTTAATCAAACTGGCCTCCTCCCAGAACACAGGCGGCGGGACCAGCCTGCTCTGTCCTCTGCAGAAGGAAGGTTTCGATTATCTCTAGGCCCCCACCTTTCGCCTGCATTTTATTTTTGGTATTTTTTGTATTATGATAAAATAACGTTTTACCGATTTAACCATTTTTGGGTGCGCAGTTCAACGGCACCAAATCCAGCCACGATGCTGCAAAGCCGTCGCCACCACCCATCTCCAGAGCTTCTCATGTAGCACCCCAGCTCTGCACCCAGTAAACTGACTCCCGTTCCCCTCCCCCAGCCCCGGGCACCCACTGCTCTGCCTCTGTCTCCGGAATTTGACAACCGCAGCCGCTGCCTGCAAGCATAATCCCGCAGGAGCGACCTTTCCGTGCCTGGCTGTCCTGTCCCTCGTCACTCCCAAAGCCTCTACCGGGAACCCGCCCCCAGCAGGAGGTGCCATTCCCTGGTCGCCCACCTTCTTGAGGCTCCTCCATGAGGGTTCCAGGTCTGTGAAGAGACCCCCAGGGATGGCCAGCAGGTGGGCTTCTGAAGTGAAGTGGTGGGAGCCCAGATGCTGGTGATCCCTGGCCAGTGACCCCAGACTTCCAGGCCTAGGTCCCTCTGACCTGGCCAAGGAATGAAGGCTGGGTGCCTGCATGGGGGTGGGTGCCGTGGTGGCCTGCAGGGTGCTGTTCAAAGCCACCTCTGCAGCATAAACCAAAAATAAAATTCTAAGGCTGCTTCTCAACCATCTGAATGGACCCCCTCCTCTGGGCTGGGACACCCCAAAGTTAACCCGAAAGACTGGTTCAGATGGCAGGAAGCCGTGGTCAGACACGCCTCACGACGCCTTCTTCCTTTCCGGAATTTAGGAAAGCATCTCCTGTGAGAAACGCTTACAATCCAGCGTCTTCTCCAGCAGAAACGTGCACTCGGACCTCCAGTCCCGTGAGAAACGCTTACAATCCAGCGTCTTCTCCAGCAGAAACGTCCACTCGGACCTCCAGTCCGGTGAGAAACGCTTACAATCCAGCGTCTTCTCCAGCAGAAACGTGCACTCGGACCTCCAGTCCCGTGAGAAACGCTTACAACAGTCTATGCTCTCTGAAGCCCGCTACCTGGAGGCTTCGTTGCGTGTAAAACCTTGGTCTCCACAGCCCCTGACCGTAACTCAGACATTCCCTCCCATTGATCATAACTCTCCCAACCGCTTGCCAATCAGAGCACTTCAAAATCTACCTATGACCTACCTGGAAGCCCCCGTTTCCAGCCGCCCCGCCTTTCCGGACCGAACCAGTATCTATCCTAACTGTCTGAGATGGATGCCTCATGTCTCCCAAAAAGTATAAAGCTGAGCTGCGCCCCACACCTCCTGAGGTCACCCTACGTGGCTCAGAGTCAACGTCTTCAAATATTTCACGGAGTTTTGCTCTTTCCCAGCAGGGTTGTTTCATTCACATAATGTCCTCAGCCTCCATCCCTGTGGCAGGGTGCGTCTGAATTTCCTTTCTTCTGTAAACTAAAAACAAAATGCAAAGTCCCCCAACCAGCTGAACGGAACACCCCACTTGGACAAGGGGACCCAGAGCAACCGGAAAAACTGAATTCCGTCTGTGACAGGAAGGGAGGAGGGACTAGCCTCGACACGGACCCCTCCCCCGCCTTCAGGAGTTCAGGCTCAGCCGACAGACACCAACCCTGAAGGTGGCAGAACAGACCCCACATGCAGCCTGACCCTGGCACAGCCTCACACGCAGATAGCAGACCCTGAGGGAAATCAAAATATTTCACCCCAAAATGTATTTCTTTGGCCTATTTTGAAATGGCCCTGCACAGCTGTCTTCTCTGGGGGATTTTGCATGTGTAGAATTTCCACTAACACAGCCAGCCTTCCCCCACCTGGGGAGACTCGGCAGAAGACCCCCACCTGGAGAGATTCACCACAAACCCCACACCCGGGGAGGCTCGCCCACGGTCCCGAACCCAGGGAGGCTCGCCCATGGGGAGACTCACCCACAGTCCCACACCCGGGGAGGCTCACCCACGGTCCCACACCAGGGGAGGCTCGCCCACGGTCCCGCACCCGGGGAGGCTCGCCCATGGTCCCGCACCCGGGGAGGCTCGCCCACGGTCCCGCACCCAGGGAGGCTCGCCCATGGGGAGACTCACCCACAGTCCCACACCCGGGGAGGCTCACCCACGGTCCCGCACCAGGGGAGGCTCGCCCACGGTCCCGCACCCAGGGAGGCTCGCCCACGGTCCCACACCCAGGGAGGCTCGCCCATGGGGAGACTCACCCACAGTCCCACACCCGGGGAGGCTCACCCACGGTCCCACACCCAGGGAGGCTCGCCCATGGGGAGGCTCACCCACAGTCCCACACCAGGGGAGGCTCGCCCACAGTCCTGCACCCAGGGAGGCTCGCCCATGGGGAGACTCACCCACAGTCCCACACCCGGGGAGGCTCACCCACGGTCCCGCACCCGGGGAGGCTCGCCCATGGTCCCGCACCCGGGGAGGCTCACCCACGGTCCCACACCCAGGGAGGCTCGCCCATGGGGAGACTCACCCACAGTCCCACACCAGGGGAGGCTCGCCCACAGTCCCGAACCCAGGGAGGCTCGCCCACAGTCTCACACCCGGGGAGGCTAGCCCACGGTCCCGAACCCGGGGAGGCTCGCCCACGGTCCCGCACCCGGGGAGGCTCGCCCGTAGTCCTGCACCTTTGAAGGCCCCGAGGGAGCCTCCTGCCCTTGTCCTCTTGGGGACCGCCTCCTGGAAGCCTCTGCATCACCAGCACCTTGGCCTCTGCAGCCCCTCCACTGAACCCAACCCTTTCTTTCTGCCCACTCACACCTTCACATCTTCAGCTTAACTCAACTAAATGCGATCAGAAAACCTCTACATCCCCCTACGATCCAAAGCCCTGCTCCCCTTCAAGATGTCCTCCTTCCCGTGAACACCACCCACGTACTATGTCTTTGCCTGTAACTTCTTTGTTTAATTAATTAATTAATTAATTATTTGAGACAAGGTCTCGTTCTGTCACCCAGGCTAAAGTGGTGTCACAATCACAGCTCATTTCAGCCTTGACCTCCGGGACTTAAGCCTCAGCTTCCCAAGCAGCTGAGACTGCCGCTGTGCACCACCACCCTGGCAAATTTTTAGAAATTTTTTTCAAGGGACAGGATCTTTCTATGTTGTCAAGGTGTTCTCAAACTCCTGCAGGGAAGCAGTCCTCCTGCCTCAGCTTCTTCCCGAAGAGCTGGGATTATGCCTCGCCTGCTTTGCTGGTAACTTCTGTCTCCCTGAAATGTGTAACACCAAACTGTAACCTGACTGCCTCAGGTACAGCTTCTCAAGCCCTCCTGAAGCTGTTTCTGGGCCACGGTCACTCACACTGGCTCAGAATAAACCTCTTTTTCTGTTTTTCTTTTTTTTTTTTTTGAGAAGAAGTCTTGCTCTGTCACCAGGCTGGAGTGCAGTAGCGCAATCCCAGCTCACTGCAACCTCTGCCTCCTGGGCCCAAGCGACTCTCCTGCCTCCTGGGCTCAAGTGATTCTCCTGCCTCAGCCTCCCGAGTAGCTGGGGCTACAGGTGTGTGCCACCATGCTAATATTTGTGTTTTTAGTAGAGATAGGGTTTCACCATGTTGGCCAGGATGGACGTGATCTCTGGATCTGGTGAGCCACCCGCCTTGGCCTCCCAAAGTGCTGGGATTACAGGCTTGAACCACAGTGCCTGGCCATAAACCTCTTTAAATATTTTACAGTTTCTTTTTTTGTTGATTTTTTTAAGGCTGAATAAATATTCCACTATATGTGTTGTCCAAACATTACACAAAATTATAACAAATGTAGCTGTAGATGGAATTGGCTTTTATTCTGGATTCATGAACGGGGCAGCCTCCGTCTGGGAATGAGGGCTCCCCTGGGCAATGGCAAACAGCGGGTTTCGTAAAGAGGGTACAGGGACGCAGAACAGGAGAAAGGCGGGTGGTCGGTATCGGGTTCCCTCAGGCTCTTTTCTGCAAGGGTTAAAGCAGAGGGACTCTTCCTTAGCGCACTGACCCGGTAGACTGGAGTATCCTGTTTTCAGGGGAAACTGGTTGGCTTTGGGATCTGCTGGCTTCCTTAAAGTTTCAGTTTGATGACGGCATTTAGCATGCAGGTGAAATCATAACGGAGTGACGTGTTGGGGTGCAGTGTAGGAGCTCCATTCAAAACAACAGCTGCCCATAATTTCTGTTTAAAAGTCCACGTCACATTGTACGTCTCCCTTCATCCATCCAGGGACACCTGGGATGCTTCCACCTGTGTCTACTGCTAATGACGCTGCCAGGAACACAGGTGTGCAAATGTCTCTCAGAGCCCCTACACCCAGAATGCGGACTGCTGGATCCTAGGATGTGACCGTGTGAACTGCTGGCATCCGCTTTCCCGCCACGCCACTCTACATCCCCACGAGCAGTGCACAAGGGTCCCCGCTGCTAACATCCTCACTAACATGGCATTTTCCATTTCTAAAGATAAGAGCCTGGCCGGGTGCAGTGGGTCACGCCTGTAATGCCAGCACTTTGAGAGGCCGAGGTGGGTGGATCACCTGAGGTCAGGAGTTCGAGACCAGCCTGGCCAACATGGTGAAATCCTGTCTCTACTAGAAATACAAAAATTAGCTGGGTGTGGTGGTGGGTGCCTATAATCCCAGCTACTGGGGAGGCTGAGGAAGGAGAATTGCTTGAACCTGGGAAGCAGAGGTTGTACTGAGCTGAGATGGCATCACTGCGCTCCAGCCTGGGCAATAGAGCAAAACTCCCTCTCAAAATAAAATAAAAAGAGCCATTCAAATAGCCGTGAAGTGGTGTCTTCACAACTGTTGGCGCTGATTTGCGTTTCCCTAGCGATTAGGGATGTGAGCATCTTTTCACGCGGTTATTGGTTGTGTGTGTATCTTCTTTGGAGAAATGGCTCTTCAAGCTGGGCGCGGTGGCTCACACCTATAATGCCAGCACTTTGGGAGGCAGAGGTGGGCGGATCACCTGAAGTCAGGAATTCAACACCAGCGTGGCCAACGTGGTGAAACCTCCCTCTCTACTAACAATACGAGAAACTAGCCAGGCATGGTGGTGGGCGCCTGTAATTCCAGCTACTTGAGAGGCTGAGAATTGCTTGAACCTGGGAGGCAGAGGTTGCAGTGGGTTGCAGTGAGCTTAGATTGTGCCATTGCACTCCAGCCTGGGCAACAAGAGCAAAACTCTGTCTAAAAACAAAATAAAACAAAAAAACCCACACAATTAAAAAAAAAAGAAACAGCTGTTCAAGCCCTTTTCCCATTTTTAAAAGGGAGTATTTGTTTGCTATTGCTGCTGAGTTGCAGGCGTTCTTGGCATCCTCTGGGTATGAATCCCTCGTCGGGTCTATGATTTGCAAACGTTATTTCCCATCCCAGGAGCTGCTCTCCACTCTGTGCCTGTGTCCTTTGATGTGAGTTTGCATTTTTAAACTCTGTGCTTATGATTTCTTCTGCCTCCCATGACAGAACCACGTAGGAGCTGATATCCATGCACACACGTCTGCCCCCAGTGAACACACACCTGCCCCCCCCACACACCTCCCCCGATGCACACACACCTGCCCCCACGCAAACACACCTCCCCTATGCACACACACCTCCCCCCACGCATACATGCCTGCCCCACGCACACACACCTCCCCCCACGGACAAACACTGCCCCCACGCACACACACCTCCCCCAACGCACACACACCTCCTCCCACGCACATACACATCCCCCCAGTGAACACACACCTCCCCCCATGCACACACACCTCCCCCATGCACACATGCCTGCCCCCCACACACACCTCTCCCCATGCACACACACCTGCCCCACGCATACACACCTGCCCCCACGCACACACAACTCCCCCAGTGAACACACACCTGCCCCCATGCACACACGCCTCCCCCAGAGAACACACACCTGCCCCCACGCACACACACCTCCCCCCAGTGAACACACACCTGCCCCCACGCACACACGCCTCCCCCAGTGAACACACACCTGCTCCCACGCACACACACCTGCCCCCATGCATACATACCTCCCCCACGCACACACACCTCCCGCACGCACACACACCTGTCCCCACGCACACACACCTCCTCCCACACGCACACACCTGCCCCAACTCACACACACCTCCCCCAGTGAACACACACCTGCCCCACGCACACACACCTGCCCCCACGCACACACACCTCCCTCCACGAACACACACATCCCCCCAGTGAACACACACCTGCCCCCATGCACACACACCTGCCCCCATGCACACACACCTCTCCCCCACCTCCCCCCACACAAACCTGCCCCCCATGCACACACACCTGCCCCCTACACCTCCCCACACACACCACACCTGCCCCCCTCGCACACACACCTGCCCCCCACACCTCCCAACACACACACGCCTGCCCCCACACACACACGCCTGCCCCCCACGCACACACACCTGCCCCTTGTGCCACACGCCTAACCCCCACACGCACACCTCCAACCATGCACGCCCGCAACCCCATGCCCTCACATGCAGGGCTCAGGCCTCACCCAGAGGAACAGAGGAGACGCCTGGGAGGGGCCCTGCATGGAGGCCCAAGGCCCCGCCCAGGCCCCGCCCACACTGAGGACCCAGCTCCTGCCACTAGCTGCTGAGTGGTGGGCTGTTTCCCGTGTTCGAGTCTTTATTTAAAGAAAACTCTGCTGTATACGTGGAGCTGGTGTCTCAAAACCCATGCCCCCGCCGGTGGAAAAAGGAGCCAAACTAAACACTAAATAGCCAAGATCAGAAATGATGGACATGTGTTCAAGCATTTTCTTTTAAAGCCAAAATTAAAATCACTAAGTCGAGACTTCTTTAAGAGCAAGGTGACAAAACACAAGCCTGTCCTGCTCCACAGATAACTGGAAGTGGCGTAGGGATTCACACGAGGCCGAGCTCCATGAAATATTTAAGCGAAATGAGAACAGAGTCTGCCCAGAGGGGCCGGCGGGTTTTCAGGCACCAGAGACGGCGGCCTCCGCCCAGGATCTGCACCCCGCCCTTCTGAGCAGCCCAGGTGGGCATGCAGAAGCAGGGGGCACACAGAAGCAGGGGTCATGCAGAAGTAGGGGGCACTCAGAAGCAGGGGTCATGCAGAAGTAGGGGGCACTCAGAAGCAGGGGGCAGGCAGAAGCAGGGGGCACACAGAAGCAGGGGGCAGGCAGAAGCAGGTGGGCACGCAGAAGCAGGGGTCATGCAGAAGTAGGGGGCACTCAGAAGCAGGTGGGCACGCAGAAGCAGGGGGCACACAGAAGCAGGTGGGCACGCAGAAGCAGGGGGCACACAGAAGCAGGTGGGCACGCAGAAGCAGCTGCAGCGAGCCTGGTTTTCCCAGCAAGGAGAGTGCGGAGTCAGCTGAGGAAATGGGGTTTTCCTGAGGCTTTTCCCCAATGCTGAGCGATGGCTGAGGGCCGCCCCGCTCTCCTGGGGTCCATGGATGGGGAGGGTGGCCTTGGGAGCTAGACAGAGACGGCGGGGCCAGAGCATCACTGCTGTGCCCGGCAGGGGCTGGGCGTGTGGGCGGTGACCAAGGATGGCTCTCAGCCTCCCCCGTACCAGGTCCCCGGATTGAAGCTCGCAAAGACACCTTCTCCCATGAGCGCTGCTTCTCCAGCCAGAGCAGTTTCCAAGGCCCAGGGGATCAACTCCTTACAGTCTCCTTAAGCAGCAAAAACCCAATATGCTCCACAGAGAAGCAGATGTCCACCCACACACGGCACACACGGAGACACAGACACACAAAGAAACTTCAGTCTGCCCCCAGCACACATCTCAGTTACGATGTGAGGGGGTGCCTGGCCAGCTGCGTGTCCTTGCAGAGCTGGAGTCTGCGTGGGGGCCCGGCCTCTGTCAGTCCCAGCAGTTGGGGACGGCTTCCTTCAGCCTCCCAGAGCGTTCTGGGCTGCACACAACCCTCCAGGTATAATCAGGAGCGTCGGTAGAGCTCCCAGGGCCCCACCAGCCACAAGAACAGTCACAGGGAACAAACCCTCTATCAGGGACTCAGAACTGGTCTCTGTCCCAGTGTCAGGATGAAAAACACCAGGACTGGTGTCAAAGGAGTGTCCGATGGGCTGAGGGACCCTGAGTTCCAGCCTCCCCGTCCTCTAGGGCAGGATCAGCACAGCCTGGGAGGCAGGGGGCAGGAGGCAGGGGGCCTGGGGGCAGGGGGCAGGGGGCAGGGGGCCTGGGGGCAGGGGACAGAGGGCAGGGGGCAGGAGGCAGGGGGCAGGGGGCAGGGGGCGGGGGACAAGGGGCCTGGGGGCAGGGGGCAGGGGGCCTGGGAGCAGGGAACCTGGGGGGGGGACAGGGGGTAGGGGGCCTGGGGGCGGGGGGCAGGGGACCTGGGGGCAGGGGGCAGGGGGCAGGGGGCCTGGGGGCAGGAGGCGGGGGCAGGGGGCAGGGGGCCTGGGGACAGGGGACAGGGGGCAGGGGGCAGGGGGCAGGGGGCAGGAGGCAGGGGGCCTGGGGGCAGGGGGCAGGGGGCAGGGGGCCTGGGGGCAGGGGGCAGGGGGAGGGGGCAGGGGACAGGGGGCAGGGGGCAGGAGGCCTGGAGGCAGGGGGCAGGGGGAGGGGGCAGGGGGCCTGGGGCGGTGCGCAGCTTGTGCTATACCGTGGCTGTGGCCTTGAGTCACCGGGACCTCCCCAAACATCCTGTCCTCCAGGCAGCCTCCTGCACGCGGCTCTCCTTGCAGACTGGGGACCTACCTTTCCTCATCCCTTCTGGGCCTGGGGGCGCGCCAGGTGGCTGACCCTGCCATGTCCTGAGAGCTGGATCTGGACCCACTGAAACCATCCCACAAACGCAGCTACATGGGAGCCGCCATCAGCATCCCTTCACTGGGGATGAGGGTGCAGCCATGTTCTCCTTCTGGAGCCTCTGGAACCATCTGTGAAATGGCCAGCCCCATCACCTTCCAGCTGGACCTTCCCGCGGGACTAGGAGGCTGTGTGACTGACGGACGTGCTCCCCAGCTCATCACCCCTCTGCCCTACACACCCAGTCGCTCACCCCTGTGCCCACCGAGGACGCCGCCGTGTGCAGGGGGCAGTCATGCCTGCAAGGCCAATTCCAGGCTGCCAACTGGGTATAGAAGCAGCAACCCCCTCCATATGCAAAAACACAGCCAAAAAGCCCTTGTCCAACCTGCCAGCGCCCCCGGGCTCACCCTGCAGGGCCAAGGGTGTGTCTACGCAGGGCCAGGACCCCCAAAACATGTTTACATCCTGCAGCAGAGAGAAAGGACCCACCCCCTAGAAAAGGGACACCTCCCCAGCAAGGGAGGCCCCCAAGCTAGAGAAGGGAGACCCCCTTAGAGAAGGGAGACCCCACCACCATGCGCTGCATAAGCACCAGCACACCCCAGCCACTCACAGCAAGGTCAAATGAATACAAAGTCGGTTGGATTTCTGCGTTGTAAACTGTGGGATGACTGGGACGGTGGGAGGCCTGCGGGGATTACCAACTTATCCCCGGGGCCTGTGGGCAGAGAGGAGCTGTCTCTGGAGGATAGAAAGCTCATCTGATCACCGGGCCACACATCTACAGGGAAGGTCACCCAGGACAAATGGCCTGCCCAGCGTGCAATTCCTGCGGCGTCCAAGGCATGCCAATAAAATCTTTGTTTGCTTTTTAAAACTTAGTTTACATTGTCTTAATGGCAGCGTTAAATAACACGTCTTCTGTTCGCATGTAGTGGGCACGACGCAAAATCATTCAACTGATCGTTAACTGGAGCCATCCTCCTCCAACCCCCACGGGACTGGAGGCCAGCTGTCCACGGCAGCCAGGCGGCCACACGGCTACAACACAGGGTCTCTACCCCCAGGCGCTGACGTGCGAGGACGGACGGGCTCGCCCAGCCCCTGCCTGGGTCCTCCAGCCCCTGAGGGTGGCCCAGGGCCAAAGGTGAGGGAGGAGGATGGAGATGGGGGGAACAGAGTGGGGGTCTGACCCCTGGACAGCTGGCCAAGCCCCAAAGCCTTCCAGCCCAGCCTCCGAGCACCCACCCCCAAGAGGAGGTGAGGTGGGTGGGGGGAACGCTAGGCATAAATGGGGTCTCCCACCTGCTGCACCCAGGATTCAGGCCACACCTCCCTCCACGCCAGCCTGAACGTGCAAACATCCACAGTCACGCAGGAAGGACCGATGAGTTCAGACCTGCGCCTGCCCCCGAATGCTTTCCTCAGGGGCCTCTGGGGGGTCCAGGGGCCAGTGTGCTGGGCACCAGGGGGAGAGGCAGAGCTCCCTAGGAAGGGGAATGAGGCACGGAGGAGACCAGGACCCTGTCCATGCCTGGGGTGCTGCCGTCCTGGCACTGCGGAGCTGAGGAACAGCCCACGCTACAGACGGTGCCCATGGGACGCCCCCTATGCCTGTACCAATCCATGCACTCCTAGAGAACTAGTGTCTGCAACACACACACACACACACACACACAATGCATCACACACATATAGACACACATACAGACACACATACAGACACACACCACACACTAAATACAGACACACACATACCATACACCATACACACACACACACACAGATACATCATACACAGAGACATACATGCACATATAGACACACAGACACAAATGCCACACACACACACACCACACACCATGCACATACATGCACATAGACACACACAGACACACTGAGACATGCAGACACACACACCACACACCATAGACACATAGACAAACTCACCCTCACACCCAGACAGGTGCACACACCCACAGGGACACTCAGGTGGTCCCAGCAGGAGGTCAGCATGGTGGGTGCTGGGGAGCCAGACCTGCCCCCCACTGGGCCATCATGTGTAAAGCCTGCCCTCGCCGTGGACTCTCCCACGTTTGACATCCACAAACAGGCGGCACGGACACGCACGGCCCCCACACACGTGAACTGGATCCCCAGGGCCACTTGAGGTCCTTCTGCTGGGGACCCGCCTCGTCCCCAGCCACCCGCAGGGCGCCGCGTCGCAATAACCACCGGCGTTCAGCCCTGGCGGGAACAGCAGACCAACCCCCGGGACACCCAGGCCCCACGCAAGAGCGACCACCCAGGGTCATCAGTCCTTGGGGGCCGTGAGCTTTAACCCCAAGCCAGGGTTCAGGCCTGGGGTTCTCTGTGTGGCCAAGGCTGGCGGGGACACTCCACGATCCCAGGCAGGGCCCTCCTGATGCCCCCTGGAAGCCGGCTTGGCTCTGGGTCCTCTGCCTTCCCCCGCCAGGCACCTCGCCCACCACAGGCTTCGGCGTCCTGGGTGAGCAGTGAGCAGTCGGGAGGACACACCTCTGCTCCCCACAGGGACCAGTCGCCAGAGCTTCTCAGCTCTTCCGCGCGGGACCCCAGCGACCCTCCCGTGCTATGAAAGTCATCCAAGCACAGCCCGGCCCAAAGCCTCGGGGACCCGCGGTGGTCCCCAGAGGCACCCCTGGGGGGGACAGAGGCCCCCGTTTCCTGCGCGGTCCCCGCCCTCCCCACGAAGTGACCCCGTCTGGACTGTGCAGCCCCATGAGCGGCGAGGTCTGAGGGCTCCCCCGGAGCTGTCGGCCCGTCCCCGGGGATGGTGTCCCACCGGCTCCCGCCCTGGACAGGTCGCGACCCCCGCGGGGTGCGGCAGGGGCGGGGCTGGCTGGGCCGACCCCGGGGCTGACCAGGCGCCCCCGCCGCCCCCCTGCGCCCCTCGAGGGCGCCCCCCGCGCCTGCAGCTGGACCTACCGTAGCGGCCGGGCTCGCGGCAGTAGAGCAGGATGGGGAGCGGGTCCTCGCTCGGCGGCTCGGGCGCGGCTGCGGGGTGCGGGCCGGGGCCGGGGGCGCAGCGGGGGGACGGGCTGGGGCGCTGGCTGCCGCCTCCCTCGGCCCCGGGCCCCGCATCCCCCGCCGCGGGGGTGACCACGAATCGCTGGGACATGAGGGCCGCGTCGGGGCCGCGACGGCTGCGGGGAGCGGGGAGCAGGGAGCGGGGAGCGGGGAGCGGGGAGCGGGGAGCGGGGAGCTGTACGGCGCCAACCGGGTGTGCGCGGGGCGGGCGGGACGGCGCCGGGAGCCTGCGAGAGGGAGGAGGGAGGAGGGAGGAGGGAGGAGGGAGGAGGGAAGAGGGAGGAGGGAGGGAGGGAGGGAGGGAGGAGGGACGGGGCGCACCCGGGCGGACACCTCGGTGACGGTCCCTGCCCGCGGGGAGACCCCGGCCCCAGCCCTCGAAGAACGAGGCCGCCTCGGGTCTCGCCGCGACCTTGGAGACGCCCCAGCCAGGCGGCGGGTCAGCGCGGTGCTGAAGCCTCGGGAGGAACACACCCGGCTCTGCGCCGCTTGGAAGCCACAGCGACCACCCTGGCAGCAGCGCCACAGCCTGGGGTCCTCTGGCAACGCCCACCGAGGCCGTGAGCGGGGAGGTCTTGCCGGCCTTTGGGTCTGTGGGGAGGGGCGCCCTGACCTGGGACCTCCGCCTCCCTGATTCCCAAACTCCAGCCCTGGGCCAAGTAGGGCTGGGGGGCGGCCGGGCAGAGGGCTCCTCCTGGGACTTCCACCCAGGGAGCAAGACCCCTGGGCAGCCCGGGCGGAGGGCGAGGCAAGCCTGGCTCTGGAGGCGCTAGGGAGAGGCTGCCTGCTCCTCAGGGGTCCCGCCTGCCCTTCGTGGGTCCCGCCTGCCCTTCAGGGGTCCCTCCTGCCCTTCAGGGGTCCCGCCTGCCCTTCGTGGGTCCCGCCTGCCCTTCAGGGGTCCCTCCTGCCCTTCGTGGGTCCCGCCTGCCCTTCGTGGGTCCCGCCTGCCCTTCGTGGGTCCCTCCTGCCCTTCGTGGGTCCCTCCTGCCCTTCAGGGGTCCCTCCTGCCCTTCAGGGGTCCCGCCTGCCCTTCAGGGGTCCCGCCTGCCCTTCGTGGGTCCCTCCTGCCCTTCAGGGGTCCCGCCTGCCCTTCAGGGGTCCCGCCTGCCCTTCAGGGTTCCCTCCTGCCCTTCAGGGGTCCCGCCTTCCCTTCAGGGGTCCCTCCTGCCCTTCAGGGGTCCCGCCTGCCCTTCGTGGGTCCCTCCTGCCCTTCAGGGGTCCCGCCTGCCCTTCAGGGGTCCCGCCTGCCCTTCGTGGGTCCCTCCTGCCCTTCAGGGGTCCCGCCTGCCCTTCAGGGGTCCCGCCTGCCCTTCAGGGGTCCCGCCTGCCCTTCAGGGTTCCCTCCTGCCCTTCAGGGGTCCCGCCTTTCCTTCAGGGGTCCCTCCTGCCCTTCAGGGGTCCCGCCTGCCCTTCGTGGGTCCCTCCTGCCCTTCAGGGGTCCCTCCTGCCCTTCAGGGGTCCCTCCTGCCCTTCGTGGGTCCCACCTGCCCTTCAGGGATCCCTCCTGCCCTTCAGGGGTCCCGCCTGCCCTTCAGGGATCCTGCCTGCTCCTCAGGGGTCCCTCCTGCCCTTCAGGGGTCCCGCCTGCCCTTCAGGGGTCCCGCCTGCTCCTCAGGGGTCCCGCCTGCCCTTCAGGGTTCCCGCCTGCCCTTCAGGGGTCCTGCCTGCCCTTCAGGGGTCCCTCCTGCTTCTCAGGGGTCCCGCCTGCCCTTCAGGGGTCCCTCCTGCTCCTCAGGGGTTCCTCCTGCCCTTCAGGGGTCCTGCCTGCCCTTCAGGGGTCCTACCTGCTCCTCAGGGGTCCCTCCTGCCCTTCAGGGGTCCCGCCTGCCCTTCAGGGGTCCCGCCTGCCATTCAGGGGTCCCTCCTGCCCTTCGTGGGTCCCTCCTGCCCTTCAGGGGTTCTTGCCCCAGCTGCAGTTGCACAGTCTGCGACTGGCTGTCTCCTCCCCTCTAATGACACCGATGCCTCCACCTTGGGTGTGGTTATTGAGCACCTTACAATATGCAATGCACCCACAGATTCAACAAATAGTTATGAGGCCGACCTATGCCAGGCCCTGCAGGTGGCAGAGGAAACCCCTGCCTCTGTGAAGCGTACATTCTGGAGGACAGCAAGGGTAAGAGCTCAGGTGTAGAGAAGACCTCGGGTGACATCCAGGCAGTGCCTTAGAGGAAGCAAGTGGTCAGCTGTGCTGCCTCCTGTCACACTCTGCCCTTGTTCATGATGGCTGCTGCTGGTCCAGCCATCACATCTGAATCCCAGCAGAAGAAGAAACAGAAAAGGCAGCAAGCCACTCCCTCACAGAGCACAGCCTAGGAGTGCACATAGCACCTTTGCTTAACCTGTTAGGTCAGAACATGTGCAGAAGGCTGAGAACTGTGCCCCACCTGTGTTTGGGGTGCTGTGGATGAGAAATCACCAGAGGCTGGGGCTCAATGGCACATCTAGCACCAGTGGAAAGACCAGGGAGGACAAGGACTCCTTTCTTCAGCACACCCTGTCACCATCGCCCCACCTCCACTCATGTGGCACACCTGCCCACACAGACTCACACCTGCTCACATCTGTCCACACCTGTTCCCATCTGCCCACACCTACTCACACCTGTTCCCACCTACCCACACCTGTTCCCGCCTGCCCGCACCTACACCTGTTCCCACCTATGCACACCTACTCACACCTGTTCCCACCTACCCACACCTACTCACACCTGTTCCCACCTACTCACACCTGTTCCTGCCCATGCACACCTAATCACACCTGTTCCCACCTATGCACACCTAATCACACCTGTTCCCGTCTGCCAGCACCTACTCACACCTCTTCCCAACTGCCTGCACCTACCCACACCTGTTGCCGCCTACCCGCACCTACCCACACCTGTTCCCGCCTACCCACACCTACTCACACCTGTTCCCACCTGCCCGCACCTACTCACACCTGTTCCCACCTACACACACCTACCCACACCTGTTCCCACCTGCCCGCACCTACTCACACCTGTTCCCGCCTATACACACCTACCCACACCTGTTCCCGCCTGCCCGCACCTAGTCACACCTGTTCCCGCCTACACACACCTACTCACACCTGTTCCCGCCTGCCCGCACCTAGTCACACCTGTTCCCGCCTACACACACCTACCCACACCTGTTCCCGCCTGCCCGCACCTACTCACACCTGTTCCCGCCTACACACACCTACTCACACCTGTTCCCGCCTGCCCGCACCTAGTCACACCTGTTCCCGCCTACACACACCTACTCACACCTGTTCCCGCCTGCCCGCACCTAATTACACCTGTTCCCGTCTACCTGCACCTACTCACACCTGTTCTTGCCTTCCCGCACCTACTCACACCTGTTCCCGCCTGCCCGCACCTAATTACACCTGTTCCCATCTACCCGCACCTACTCACACCTCTTCCCGCCTGCCTGCACCTACTCACACCTGTTCCTGACTGCCCACATGTACTCACACCTGTTCCCGCCTGCCCGCACCTATTCACACCTCTTCCCACCTGCCGCACCTACTCACACCTGCCCACACTGGCTCACACCTGCTCACATCTGTCCACACCTGTTACCACCTGCCCACACCTTTTCCAAGATGAACTTTTTAGTCATTTTTGCAAGTTTCCTCCCAAATACATTTCTGATTTGGTGGACAAGTCACTAAATGCATAAATAAATTTGCTGAGAACTGACGTCTTTATGGTGTCGAATCTTTTCACCCAGCTCCTGCACATTTTTCCATTAGCTGATTTATGTGTATTCACATTCTTGTCACTGCCGGACTGACGTGTAAAAACAGAACTGAACACCGCTGACAGTGGTGTGTTTCCTATATAATCTTCTACCTCGCAGAACTCTGAATCCTATTATTCAAATACATTTCCAGTTCAACCTCTTGCATTTTGCAAGAATTTTTTTTTTTTAGACAGAATCTCGCTCTGTCACCCAGGCTGGAGTGCAATGGTGTGATTTCAGCTCACTGCAACCTCTGACTCCCGGGTTCAAGCAATTCTCCTGCCTCAGCCTCAGCCTCCCGAGTAGCTGGGATTACAGGCATGCACCGCCACACCCAGCTAATTTTTGTATTTTAGTAGAGAGTGTTGGGATTACAGGCGTAAGCCACCAATTTTTTTACCCTGTAAGTCATGGTATCTTTGTCCTGTTTGGTTGTTTTTACCTCTTCCATTTTCTTTTCACCCCTTTGTTCTTGTTTTGGAATTTCCTAGAAATTCCACGGCGATTTCCAGGGCTGTGTTGCTGGTGGAGCTGCGTGTCTGGCCTGGACCCACGTGAGGGTGGTCCTGGCGTCTCCGGGAAGCACTGTGCCTGCTGAGGATCTGGAGCTCTGCAGCACGAGGCCAGCCCTGGATACCTCCCCTGAGACCCGGAGGCAGCTGGGGATGGGCCTGAGGAGGGAAGCCCCACGCGTCAGCTTTTCTCACCTCCGGCCTTCCAGCTCCCTGTTCAGGCTGCTCAAGTGAGAGCTCCTCCCGACTCCTGCCCTGAGGGCCGCCTGTCTCCAGCTTTTGCTTCCAAATACCCCAATCTCTGCCATCCAGCCACACCCTCTGCCCACCGTGTCTCTAGGCTCGGGCCTGCTCTAGAAATTTGGGAGGCCCTGGAGCCCCTGAGAAGCCACTAGCCAGGCCAACTCAGCCCGGGCGGTGGGGCTGACTGTGGCCACTGCCCCCTCGGCGTCCTGTGGGCAGTGGCGCATGTGACCTGGGAGGACCCTGGTGGATGTCTCTCGCAGACAGGACAGGAGACACAGGAGGCCCAGCTGGCTCTGATGGGCTGGCGCCTCCTCAGGAGAGACGGGTGTAGGAATCCAGTTGTTTAATGACTACTAAAGACAGCAAAGTGCAGCCTGGTTCCGACAAGTCCTCCGTGGTGAGCAGGGAATGCGGTGAGGACCAGTGCTGTGGACGCGAGCGGCCCAGGGTGGGTGACATGCAGTCGCTGGGTGGGGAGATGGTCACAGGGCTCGGGGGCTGAGCGCACGGCTCTCACCTCCTCTCCAGCTCCGGAATTCTGCCTCCATCCGGGCTTTCTGCTTTCGAGACGGTTCTTCCTCGTCTTGATCTGAGTGCTTGTTCCTTTGTGGTTTTCGCTTACCTTGGTAAATACAGAAAGCGGCGAAGCTGACACAGTTTCCCCTGAAAATGGCCGTGGCCTCTCCGCGGCGTGGCTCTCTGCGGCGTGGCTCTCCGCGGTGTGGTCTCTCCGTGGCGTGGCTCTCCGTGGCGTGGCTCTCCGCGGTGTGGTCTCTCCGTGGCGTGGCTCTCCGTGGCGTGGCTCTCCGCCGCCTGCAGTGGCAGCTTTCATGTCTCCCGCTGACCCATTTATAGCCCCTACGTGTTTTCGATTGTCAGTTTGCAAAAGTGAGGTCTAATCTGCAAACAGTGAGGCCGGCTGCTTCTCCTGCAAGCTCTGTGGGCCGTGCCCCACATAGGTCCAGAACCCCCACCCGGCCCTGGCGACCACCCCAGCCCCGCCCCAGCGTCGAGGGTCACTTTCCCTCCCACAGTCTGTCTCGTCCAGAAGGTCGGCGGTGGCTTCCACGGTACGGCGTGTAGCCTTTCAAGCCTTTGGAAGATTTTCAAGCAGGTGTTTAAGGCGCGCATCCCGGCTGTGAGAACGTCCTAGGAGGAGGAGACCCCGTGCGCTCTGAGCTGGAGACACGGGGGTAGGAGGCTTCAGAGTCACTAGTTCCTGGGCCGTAAGCGTGACATGGACGAGAATAAGCGTCACGGGCCAGGACCTCCCTGCCTCATCGGACCAGGCCAGCGCCGGAGGCCTCTGCTCTGCGGCGGCCACACCAGGGGCTCCGGCTGCACAGGCCTCGGTGAAAGGAGGGCGGCCCTGGGCCCATCCGCTTGGTCACGACAGTGTCCTCAGGTTGAGGCCAAGGTGGACCCGGGCCCGGGGCTGTGCAGCCCGTCATGGACAGGCAGTGGCCAGGCTGAAGCTGCCCTTCCTCAGTCCACGCTGTACCCGGAGGCCTGGGCCGTGGTCCCCAGGAGGGCCACTAAGACATGCCTTAATTGGACACAAGACTGGCCACAGTGGTGGGGGAGGGAGGGCAGCTCCTATGAGGCCTGCGGAGCGTCCAAGTCCATGGAGCTGAGGCCTGCACCCCAGAGCTTGGAGCCCTCCCTGCGGAAATAGCTTTGAACCGCCCCACCTCCCCCACCCCCAGGCAGGCACCCAGCCTTCATTCCGCAGCCAGCTCAGAGGGACCCCAGGCCTGGAGGTCCGCGGTCACTGGCCAGGTGGTCACCTCCAGGGGTCATCAGCATCTGGGCTCCCACGGCTTCACTCCCACCTGCTGTCAGACCCCTGGGCTCTCATCACAGGCCTGGAGACCCTCCCGGAGGAGCCTCAGGAAGGTGGGTGACCCTCCTGCTGGGAGAGGGTTCCAGGGAGAGCCTTTGGGAGTGAGAAGGGATGGGAGTGCAGTGGGGAGCAGAGACAGAGACAAAGAGGGGGCAGAGAGACACAGAGAAGGAGGGAGAGAGACCGGGAGAGTGATAGGGACAGAGAAAGATGGAGACAGAGAGAGGGAGGGAGCGAGATAGAGAGGGAGGGAGAGACAGAGAGAGGGAGAGAGAGACGGAGGGAGGGAGGGAGAGACGGAGGGAGAGACGGAGGGAGCGAGATAGAGAGGGAGGGAGAGACAGAGAGAGGGAGGGAGAGACAGAGGGAGGGAGCGACAGACAGAGACCGAGCTGGGCGGAGGGAGGAGACAGGACAATGTTGTTGACCCTTTCTCCCCACCATGTACTGAACCGTAGGTTGGACGATGGGACGTGTCTTCCCCACACCCTGTGATGGGGCCCAGGAGGGGCTGACTTTGGGGAGGAGCTGCTGAAGGGTGGTGGGGAGCCAGGCAGGGTGCCGCCACAGCGCCACATGACGCTGCTCCGTCGAGGGTGACGCTGGTCCCCGTTGGTTCCATGAGCAGCCCCTGACACTCCCCCCAGGCGTCCACAGGCTCGGCTCCGTGCCAGGGTTCTCTCCTAGGTGGGGATGACAGTCTCCGAGGGTGGCCTCCTGGGAAGGCTGGGCAGCAGGCCTTGGAGTTCGGGGGCGGGACGAACCCTGCACCTGCCCATCCCGGTGCCTGCCGGCCAGTCCAGTTGTGGAGTCCTGCGCGTGAGCTCCCCTGCCCCGTCCCTGTGGCCAGCCCGGCCTGTGTGCTCCCTCTGCCTGTGCTCCCAGCCAGTGACACTCAGAGAAGCCCCCATGTGGCCTCTCCGCAGGTGAAACTGTGTTGATACAGGAGCAGCGTGTGTGGAGGGGATGGCAGACACCCCCACCCCAGACTAGGAGCTGCTCCAGGCACGGGTCCCCCTAGCTTTCTGAACAGCATCTCATGGTCCCCCAGGGCAGACGGGTCTCGCCTTTGGTCAGCGAGGGCTCCTCACCCCCACCCCAGCCAGCGAAGGGCCTGGAGATGCTGCTGAGGGCATCAGCTTGCTGGAGACGCACATCCGGGTCCCCACAGAAGCCTGCGGAGGAGTCACCATGAGGATGGGCCACAGTCATGGCGGTCATGTGCCACGGGCCAGAGACAACCATGGACCCGGGCCTGCTGGTCACTCAGGGGCAGGAAAGCCCACTCCTGGTCACAGCCAGGCAAGTGGAGGGCAGATGTAGCTTGGGCATCAGGCCTGGTGCTCCAGAAACCAGGGAGGCCTGTGTGGCCAGGGGTCCCGGGAAGGGGCCTGGGCAGCCGGGGGTCCCGGGAAGGGGCCTGGGCAGCCGGGGGTCCCGGGAAGCGGCCTGGGTGGCTTCCTTTCCCAGTGCCTCATCCAGCATCTGAACTTGTGCGAGGGAGGCGGCTGAGCGAACACCGGCGGCTCCATCCCCGATCTGTTCCCCTCCACGCCTGCATCATTTTGAACAAACCCCCAGCCATCAGAGGGTTCATCTGTCCGCGGTCATGGACTCCCTAGCACATGACGAAACCCCAGTCCCCTCTCTCCCCTACAGGGAATTCCTAGATGTCCTCAAACCCACAGGCACCCATCCCTGCTGCCCGCCCCAGCGTTCAGAAGAGCCCGCGTGGCCTCGGTGAGGAGTGCAGCGTCGTCCCCTGGTGCAGGCCCAGGAGAGAGAGGGCGGCTGGCACCGGAGTGTCCTGGTGCTGTGAGGGGAAAGTCCAGCGCCTTCAAATGAGGCGTTCTGCTGGATTCTCCAGTTTCGCCGTGGTGTTCCAGGGAACGCCCCTGCAGCCCAGGATGGCTGTGCGGGAGGTGCCTGCGCAGACCCAGGGAAGCACCGTGCGAGGACACGGCCTGGGCCACCGGAGCAGGTGGGGAGAGCCTGCCCCCGCCCCCTCCCGCCTGCCCCCGCCCCCTCCCAGCCCCGGCCTGGCCCCTAGGCAGGTTAAAAGGGAGTGAAAAGTGAGATTAGAGCTGAGTGAACCCGGCGGGGGTCGAAGGACTTGGGCTCCGCTCGCCAACCCCGGCAGACGGGGCACATTCATCGGCATGTCCGCAATGGGGGCGCCGGGGGCGGGGAGAGGGCGCGTGGGAACTGACTGTTTTTCTCCCGCACGCAGTTTTGCCTGATAAAGCACGTCTGTTTCACTAAGTTTTCAGCAATCCTGAAACTGCTCTCAAGCCTATTCGGTCTTTTTTTGAGATGGAGTGTCGCTCTGTCGCTCAGGTTGGAGTGCAATGTTGTGATCTCAGCTCACCTCCCCCTCCACCTCCTGGGATCAAGTGATTCTCCTGTCTCAGCCTCCCAAGTAGCTGGGATTACAGGCACCCACCACCACACCCCGCTAATTTTTGTATTTTGAGTAGAGACAGGGTTTTGCCATATTGGTCGGGCTGCTCTTGAACTCCTGACCTCAAGTGATCCTCCCACCTCGGCCTCTCAAAGTGCTGGGATCACAGGCGTGCACCCAGCCAAAGCCCTATTCGTTTTGAAAACGCACACGAATGGAGACGCTTGTATTCTCTAAGACGCTGAGGTGAGCCAGCCGGGGCTGTGGCTCCTGGAGGATTCCCTCCTTTCTCGGTGCACGTCTTGAGTTCTGGGCAGACACGGCTCTTTGGTCGTGAAGGGGGAAGCGGCGGCTGTAGGAGGAGGCCAGGACGCAGATCAAGACGTCTCAGGGCCCATCCAGGGAAGGCGGCGCCCACCAGGCCCATGCTGAGCAGGGGTGGGGTCTCCTTGGCCAAGAGTCAAGGCCCCTGCTGTGTCTGCCCCTGTGTCCCCACTCTGGGGGACAGTGAAGGGCCTGGCAGGGAAGGCGTGCAGAGGCCGCTGCTGTCTGGGGGCTGCATGCCAGGGCTCCAGGCCTCTGAGCCCTGGATGCTGAGAGACAGAGGGTTGGCTCCCGAGTTCCTGCAGGGCAGCCGCCTCCCTGCTCATCGGGAGGCACCGGGTGTCCTCTTGCTCAGGCAGAGCTCTGGGAGGGGCTCCTCCGGGGTGCCGGGGAGTGCTGCGAGGCCTCGGAGGAGCTGAGAGCACACAAGAAGCGGCCAACCTGGGCCAGAGCCTCTACGGCCCTCACCGCTGCTGGGGACTGGGCTCCCTTCCCTCTGCCTCATGATCACCATGGGGGCCTGGATTACGGTTCAGCAAACATCTGTTCCCTCCTCCTCCCCCTCCCGAGGACACAGGCACGCTCTGCTCTGGATCAATAGTGGATCAACAGTGGATTTCAAGCAGGCTGGGCTTGGCCTCTGGTGTCACCGTGAGAAGCACACGCCAGGTAAGGCTGCCGGCCTCTGGAGGGTGAGAGAGCTGGGGAGAGGTTCTGGGCCCCACCTCAGCCCGGAGCCCAGCCCAGAAGGGCCGACAAGCCTAGACCAGCTGGCCCTGAGGTGAGCAGGGATACTAACTGCGGCTCAGGGGCGGCTTGTTATGCAGCGTTACCCACCCAGTGGCCGACTGATGCACTTCGCCCCTGGCTGAGGTCAGCTCTCCCGGGGCCTCAGCCTCTTCACAGCTAAAGTGGGGAGAACAGTGGTGCCTCCTCCCTAGGACGGGCTCAAGGATGAGGTGACTCAGCGCAGGGGAATTGTCTGCACAACAGGCCCTCGGCGAGTGAATGCTGCTCTTGTTCCTGACTAACCCGGCGAAGGGGGCCCAGCTCCCTCCCGCAGCCGGCTCCATGGCCTGCAGGGCTGAATCAGGCGGCTCCCTGGCTCCGGGCCCTTCCTGAGCCTGCAGTGGGGGAGACAACAGCTCACAACAGGCCGCTTTGTAACCCCAGCTGCTGCACCCAGCGTGTCCTCGCCCCGGCACACCCTGAAATCCCCCTCGCTGCTCTGAGCCTCGTTTGCAAAGGCCACCGCTGCACCACTGAAGTAACGCGTCGCATTCAGCCCAGTACCCCAGTGTGCTCCGCGGGTCCCCGACTTGCCCCTGGTAAGCAGCTCAGTGACATTTCCTGCAGATGAAGGCCCAGCGTTGAGGGGGCCGTGGGGACAGCGCTGCCGAGGGAAGGGCAAAACTCCAGGGCGCAGCCCCTGGCTGGGGGCATCTGCCAGGCCTGGGATCACCCTCGCCAGGGCCAGGCCAGCAGGGACCTGCAGCAGATCCCCGGAGGAGTAGCGGCCCCGGGGCTGCAGCTGTCGCCTGTCCACGGACGCCATGTTCGGGCTAAGCTGGGCAGCCTGGTCTCGTGTTGCTGGCCCCGGCCAAGGGAGGACCTATGGGAGGGGTGGAGGTGAGGCTGCGGCCGGGTGGGACATGCAGTGCCCAGCTACGGGACAGCAGCCAGGGAACAGTGGTAACGGAAGCTGAGGAGAGGGCCTTGCGCCCCACTGCTCTGGAAAGCGCATCCGGCCAGGGCGCCCTCACTGTGCGGACATGGGGGCTCCCAGCTTTCTGTGCACGAAAGGCCACAGCAGGAGCTTCCTGGGGTCCGCAGGTGACCCAAAGCAGAGCTCGTTTTCTTCCAGTGCCCTCGCAGCTTTTAGAACCTTCCTCCAGCCCCATTCCAGCGCTCACGCTGGCCAAGACCCCTGCCTGCTCACTGGCTGGTGACCAGCCACCCACCCCATGCCAGCAAAGCCAGCTGCCCATGGCCTGGGCACACGGCCTCGCCAGGCTCCTATGGCCAGTCCTCCTGAAGCAGTCTTGACCCCAGGGGTCCTGTGATGGGACGGGCAGCGGACCCTGTGCTGGCCGGGGGGCCACACGCTGGAACTGGGTGAAAGGAAGCTCCCGGGCAGCAGAAACCAAACCGCCCCCGGTCACCCCTGCATTTATCGTGTGCCTCCTGCACCCCCAAGGACGCCCTTTGAGGCCCCGGGGTTGGAAGTGTGGGTGGGGGCGTGTCCTCTCTCAGACTGAGGAATCCTGTCTAAGGCAGGGCTGCCCTGAGGTTTTGCAGGGTGGATGATTGCTCGGGGCTGGGCCTGGGATAGAATTCTGGGCTCCAGGGGACTCTGGGTGGAGCGGAAACGAAACACCCAGACGTTCCAGGGTCAGGCTTCTGGGTGCAGCCGCCGCCTGGCAGCAGCTTCTGTCCAGGGACAGGGACTAGGAACTGGCGCCTGCCCCAGCCTGGTGAGGACGCCAGCGAGGGCGGCTTCTGCTTGTCTTGAGGAAGAGACTTGGCTTGTGGCTGGCCAGATCGCCTCCCCTCAGAAACCTCCCCGTCTGTCGCCCGACTGGTTCCTTTTCAGGTCTGTTTCTTTACCTCCTTAACAATGAGCTCAGCACACGGGGTGTGTTTGCACCTGCCAGGAGGCAGCTGAGGGCTTATTGGGAGAGCTTCTTACCCGGCCGGGTGGCTCACGCCTGTAATCACACCATTTTGGGAGGCTGAAGCGGGCAGATCACTTGAGGCCGAGAGTTTGAGACCAGTCTGACCAACATGGAGAAACCCCGTCTCTACTAAAAATACAAAGTTAGCTGGGTGTAGTGGTGCATGCCTGTGATCCCAGCTACTGGGGAGGCCAAGGCAGGAGAATTGCTTGAACCTGTGAGGCGGAGGTTGCGGTAAGCAGAGATCACACCATTGCACTCCAGCCTGGGTAACGAGCGAAACTCCGTCTCAAAAAAAAAGAAAGAGAGAGAGAGCTTCCTTCCTTCCCATGGCAGCCCTCGGGGAGGGGCCGTGGCTCTCCCCGTTTTATAGAAGAGCCGCTGGTCACCTTGCTGGGAAGAGGGGGAGCGGGATTGGGCCCAGCAAGCCTGTGAGCGGCGGGAGCTGTGAGCCCGGTACTGGGCTGGGCTCCAGGGAGGCCCTGAGTGCTGGAGGGGCTCTCGGTGGTCTCAGAGTGTCTCCACAACCTCCCACTCACACACATGTGCTCCGCAGGAAGCTCTGGGACTTCTGCTGGGAGGGGGGTCCGTGCTCCTGCCCCGTGGGGACTTCTGGCAGGCAGAGGTCTGAGCCCATCTGCAGGGCCTCCCCCTGCTGTGCTGAGTTTAGGTGCGATGCAGCGTCTGGCCAGCCAGCTGTGGGGGCCGGTCATGTATGAGGGTTAGGGGATCAGTAGCATTTCTGGAAACGTTTTTCCACGGAGCAGGTGAGGTGGTGTGGTCAGGGCGGTGGTCTCCCCTGGACTGCGGCGGGGTGTGGGGACACTGAGCCGCAGTCACGGGGTCCGCTGCCCAGTTCCAGTAGCCAGTCAGGGGCAGGCATTCCTAGTGCTTCCCTGGGCTCACTGAGCAGCCGTGCCCAGTGCTGTGGGGTGGGGGTGACATCCCAGATGGGTCTCTTGGATCCGGGCTGAAAGATCAGTCTTGGGGCACCTCAGAGTCAGGGTGCTCAGAAACCCCCATGGTGGGCCTGGCTTGCCTCCTGGCCTGCAGCTCTGCCCGATGCTGAAAGGTCACTGGTCAGTCCTGGCCCACGGGCCCCACCCCACGGTGAGACCTGCCCCACTTGAAACTTGCAAACATGGAAACTCGGCCACCTGACCCGTGGCCTGGCTTAGTGCGGTGACCTGATCCTGGGGCCCCGTGGGGCTCTATGGGCCCTGGGCTCCCCAGCGAGGTCAGGTTTCCAGGCCGCCTGAGCCCCAGCAAAGGTGCTCGGGGACGCTGGCCCAAGCCCTGCTGAGGTGCCTCCCGTGCAGGGGGCTGCAATGCCTGTGAGCTCCGACTCCCTCACAAGTGGTCTGGGCACTGCTGCACGTGGGGGGTGGGGGCTGTGGCCCACGAGGACCCAGCCTGGCATGCAACAGAGGGCAAGTGAGCGGGATGGTGTGGGCTTGCTCAAGGGTTGTGGGAGCCCAAAAACCTGGGGGGCAGACTCAGGCCCTGGGGGGTCACATCCATGGGGCCATCAGGTGACCCTCTCGGGCCATCAGGACCAGACACACAGTGCCCTGGCCTCTCATCTCACAGCGTGGATCTGTGCACACACAAGCATAGACAGACACAGACACATAGATAGACACACAGATAAATACAGACATACAGACACACACAGACGCACACACAGAGATATATAGACATACAGACACATGGACACGCACAGACACACACAGACACACACACAGATAAATACAGACATACAGACACACACAGATATATACAGACATACAGACACACAGACACACACAGACGCACACAGACACACACACAGATAAATACAGACATACAGACACACACAGACGCACACAGACACACATACAGATAAATACAGACATACAGACACACAGACACACAGACACACACAGACGCACATAGACACACACACAGATAAATACAGACATACAGACACACAGACACACACAGACACACACACAGATATATACAGACATACAGACACACAGACACGCACAGACACACACACAGATATATACAGACATACAGACACACAGACACACAGACGCACACAGACACACACAGATGCAGACACACAGACACACACACAGATATATACAGACATACAGACACACACAGACACACACACAGATATATACAGACATACAGACACACAGACACACAGACGCACACAGACACACACAGATGCAGACACACAGACACACACACAGATATATACAGACATACAGACACACAGACACACACAGACGCAGACACACAGACACACAGATGTATACAGACATACAGACACACAGACGCACGCAGACACACACACAGATAAATACAGACATACAGACACACACAGACTCACACAGACACACACACAGATATATACAGACATACAGACACACAGACACGCACAGACACACACACAGATCTATACAGACATACACACACAGACACACAGACGCACACAGACACACACAGATGCAGACACACAGACACACACACAGATATATACAGACATACAGACACACAGACACACACAGACGCAGACACACAGACACACAGATGTATACAGACATACAGACACACAGACACACACAGACACACACACAGATATATACAGACATACAGACACACAGACACGCACAGACACACACACAGATATATACAGACACACAGACACACAGACACGCACAGACACACACACAGATATATACAGACATACAGACACACAGACACACAGACGCACACAGACACACACAGATGCAGACACACAGACACACACACAGATATATACAGACATACAGACACACACAGACGCACGCACACACAGATAAATACAGACACACAGACACACACAGACGCACGCAGACACACACAGAGATATATACAGACATACAGACACACAGACACGCACAGACACACACAGACGCAGACACACAGACACACACATAGATGTATGTATCATCCATCCATCCATCCACCCATCCATCTAGCCAACTATCCATCTATTCATCCACCCATCTATTCATCCATCTACCCATCCACCAATCCATCCATTCATAGTACAGGGATGTGCAGAGAATGAGACACCTCACACGGCTGGGGACACAAAGGGAAACCCCCACGAGGGAGCTGTCCTCAGACACCTGCCATCGGGAGGGATGTGGGAGGCACTGTAGGGGTGTGTGGGGCCCAGGGAAGGTCAGTCGTGGGGTGGGCAGTGCAGGGAGAGGAGGCATGGGGGAAGCACCTGCCCATCGGGTGATGCCACGGGTTTGGAGCAGTTAAGGGGAGCCAGAAGGTGTTCAGGCAGGGGGAGCCCCAGGTTACCAGTGTCAGGGAAGAAATGACACAGACTTGCAGAGAGGCCACGGCCGGTCCTGCCTCCAGCTTCCTGGCCAGCCCTGCCTGCCCAGACATCTGAGCCACACAGCCTCTGTCTTCTTCTTTTTTTTTGGAAGAAAGAGAGAAAGAAAAAAAAAAGAATGAAGAGGAAGAAAAAGGAGGAGAAAGAGGGAGAGAGAACGGGAGTATTGCTTTATTGCCCAGGCTAGAATGCAGTCTAAAAATGGGAATTGAAAACCTCTTTTATGTCAATAATTGTGCTTAACAATGGAGACAGGAAGGAATAAGGGAAGAAAATAACAAACAAGCAGCCAACCAATATTTCATTTAAACCTATTAAATGCTATGCAATTACTAAGGAGTGATTTACGTCCAATTATGTAGTCACTTTTGGAATAGGTGTGATATGGTACTGATAAGAATGTATGTCTTGTGTATGTGAAGTGGAGAGTTCTATAAATGTTTATTAAGTTTACTTGTTCCGGGTCTGAGTTCAAGTCCTGGATATCCCTGTTAATTTTCTGTCTCGTTGATCAGTCTAATACTGACAATGTGATGTTACAGTCTCCCACTATTATTGTGTGGGAGGCTAAGTCTCTTTATAAGTCATTAAGAACTTGTCTTATGTATCTGGGTGCTCCTGTATTGGGTGCGTGTATATTTAGGATCGTTAGCTCTTCTTGTTGCATTGATCCTTTTACCAGTATGTAATGTCCTTCTTTGCCTCTTTTGATCTTTGTTGCTTTAAGGTCTATTTTATCAGAGATGAGAATTGCAACTCCTGCTTTTTATTTATTTATTTATTTATGTTTGCTCTCCGTTTGGCTGGTAAATCTTCCTCTGTCCCTTTGAGTCTTTGTGTATCGTTGCATGTGAGATGGGTCTGGATACAGCGTACCGATGGGTTTTGGCTTTTTATCCAGTTAATAATATATATGAGTTTAATACTGCCATTTGATGCTAGCTGGATATATTTTTGGAAAGGCTGATACTGGTTGTTCGTTTATATGTGTAGTGCTTCTTTCAGAAGCCTCTGCAAAGCAGGCCTGGTGATGGTAAAATCTCTAAGTACTTGCTTGTTTGCAAAAGATTTTAATTTTCCTTCGCTTTTGAAGCTCAGTTTGGCTGGATATGAAGGATATGAAATTCTGGGTTGAAAGTTCTTTAAGGATGTTGAATATTGGCCCCCACTCTTTTCTGGCTTGTAGGGTTTCTGCTGAGAGATCTGCTGTAAGTCTCATAGGTTTCCCTTTGTGGGTAACCTGACCTTTCTCTCTGGCTGCCCTTAGTATTTTCTCCTTCATTTCAACCCTAATGAATCTGACGATTATGTGCCTTGAGGTTGGTCTTCTTGAGGAATATCTTTGTGGTGTTCTCTGTATTACCTGGAGTTGAATATTGTCCTGTCTTACCAGGTTGGGAAAGTTTTCCTGAATAATCTCCTGAAGAGTATTTTCCAATTTGGATTCATTCTCTTCATCACATTCAGGTACACCTATCAAATGTAGATTAGGTCTTTTCACATAGTCCCATATTTCTTGGAGACTTTGCTCATTCTTTTTTATCCTTTTTTCTCTAATCTTGACTTCTCGTTTTATTTCGTTAAGTTGGTCTTCAAACTCTGATATCCTTTTTTCTGCTTGATCAATTCGACTGTTAAAACTTGTGCATTCTTCGCAAAGTTCTCGTGTTGTGTTTTTCAGCTCCATTAATTCACCTATATTCCTCTCTAAATTGTCCATTCTCATTAGCATTTCGTCAAACCTTTTTTCAAGGTTCTTAGTTTCTTTGCATTGGGTTAGAACAAGTTCTTTTAATTCACAGAGGTTTCTTATCACCCACCTTCTGAAGCCTACTTCTGTTAATGGAACACAGTCGTTCTCCATCAGGGCTTGTTCCATTGCTGATGAGGAACTGTGATCCCCTGTAGAGGGAGAGGCATTCTGATTTTGGGTATTCTCAGCCTTTTTACGCTGGTTTCTTCCCATCATTGTAAATTTATCCACCTGTCGTCTTTGTGATTTCTGACTTTCAAATTAGGTCTCTGAGCGGACGTCCAACTTGTTGATTCCCAGCGCCGAAATCTGAGCAATCCACTGTGCCGGCCAAAACAGTGGTGTTAAGATTGATGGTGCTTTTCTGCCTGTGAATCGGCCAAAAGGGGACCCAGTCCCACTCACTCTGCACCAAGAACTGCTGCGCTGGCCACAAGAGTCACCCTGGCGACCCGTGGGGCTTCTCTGCTGGGAATCTCCTGGTCCGTGAGCAACAAAAATTCGTCTGAAAGTGTGGCATCCTCTCATTCTCTGCACTTTCACTCGGAGCTACGATCCCGAGCTGCTAGTGGTCAGCCATCTTGGATCTCTCTCTCACAGCCTCTGTCTTCTGTTGCTATTTTCAACATGTGTGCCTGCGGGTCCAGAGGGTGATGACAAGCACCTAAATGCCCTCTTGAGCCACGTGCTTCCTTCTTTCGCCACAAAGGCCTCCTCTACCTAGAACGCTCCTTACAACCCAGCGAAACCGTGAGAGTTGCCGGCTCTTTGTGGCTCCCGCCCGCCCCGCAATCTTAGCCCCATCCTTCCCGATACAAACTCCTGCAAGTTTCCTGCTCAGGAAATGCAGCTGGGGATGGACACACCTGGGCACCAGGTGCTTTCAGAACAGGCAGGTGCGGTCAGGGCGCAATTATGGCAAAAGCAGAACTTTTGGTCAGAAATGTCCTGTGCGTGGTGACTAAGCACCACCCTGGGGACAAACCACCTGCAAGCCGAGCCCCCCGGCACAGACACTGGTGGTGGGGGATGCGGGCTCCGTGCAGACAGCTGCGTCCACCTGTGTCAGCACCACCCCGGAAAGCTCTGTCCTGGCCTTGCCGTCGGCCCTCACCCAGGGCTAATGCTGGCCTGGCCGTATGTGCTCCAGGCGTGCTTTGCCTGCTGTGGAGGCCACAGACCGGGGCCCCCCGCCTGCCTCGCCCTTTCCTCCCCCTCCCCTTGCCCTCTCCTCGCCCTCTCCTCGCCCTCTCCTCGCCCACTCCTCGCCCTCTCCTCGCCCACTCCTCGCCCTCTGCTCGCCCACTCCTCGGCCTCTCCTCGCCCTCTCCTCGCCCTCTCCTCGCCCTCTCCTCGCCCACTCCTCGCCCTCTCCTCGCCCACTCCTCGCCCTCTGCTCGCCCACTCCTCGGCCTCTCCTCGCCCTCTCCTCGCCCTCTCCTCGCCCTCTCCTCGCCCACTCCTCGCCCTCTCCTCGCCCACTCCTCGCCCTCTGCTCGCCCACTCCTCGGCCTCTCCTCGCCCTCTCCTCGCCCTCTCCTCGCCCACTCCTCGCCCACTCCTCGCCCACTCCTCGCCCTCTCCTCGCCCACTCCTCGCCCTCTGCTCGCCCACTCCTCGGCCTCTCCTCGCCCTCTCCTCGCCCTCTCCTCGCCCTCTCCTCGCCCACTCCTCGCCCACTCCTCGCCCACTCCTCGCCCACTCCTCGCCCTCTGCTCGCCCGCTCCTCGCCCTCTCCTCGCCCTCTCCTCGCCCACTCCTCGCCCGCTCCTCGCCCACTCCTCGCCCACTCCTCGCCCACTCCTCGCCCACTGCTCGCCCACTCCTCGGCCTCTCCTCGCCCTCTCCTCGCCCTCTCCTCGCCCTCTCCTCGCCCACTCCTCGCCCACTCCTCGCCCACCTCCTCGCCCACTCCTCGCCCTCTGCTCGCCCGCTCCTCGCCCTCTCCTCGCCCTCTCCTCGCCCGCTCCTCGCCCACTCCTCGCCCACTCCTCGCCCACTCCTCGCCCACTCCTCGCCCACTCCTCGCCCACTCCTCGGCCTCTCCTCGCCCTCTCCTCGCCCTCTCCTCGCCCACTCCTCGCCCACTCCTCGCCCACTCCTCGCCCACTCCTCGCCCTCTGCTCGCCCGCTCCTCGCCCTCTCCTCGCCCTCTCCTCGCCCACTCCTCGCCCACTCCTCGCCCACTCCTCGCCCTCTCCTCGCCCACTCCTCGCCCTCTGCTCGCCCACTCCTCGCCCTCTCCTCGCCCACTCCTCGCCCGCTCCTCGCCCACTCCTCGCCCACTCCTCGCCCACTCCTCGCCCACTCCTCGCCCACTCCTCGCCCACTCCTCGGCCTCTCCTCGCCCTCTCCTCGCCCTCTCCTCGCCCTCTCCTCGCCCACTCCTCGCCCACTCCTCGCCCACTCCTCGCCCACTCCTCGCCCTCTGCTCGCCCTCTCCTCGCCCTCTCCTCGCCCTCTCCTCGCCCGCTCCTCGCCCACTCCTCGCCCTCTCCTCGCCCTCTCCTCGCCCACTCCTCGCCCTCTCCTCGCCCACTCCTCGCCCTCTGCTCGCCCACTCCTCGGCCTCTCCTCGCCCTCTCCTCGCCCTCTCCTCGCCCTCTCCTCGCCCACTCCTCGCCCTCTCCTCGCCCACTCCTCGCCCTCTGCTCGCCCACTCCTCGGCCTCTCCTCGCCCTCTCCTCGCCCTCTCCTCGCCCACTCCTCGCCCACTCCTCGCCCACTCCTCGCCCTCTCCTCGCCCACTCCTCGCCCTCTGCTCGCCCACTCCTCGGCCTCTCCTCGCCCTCTCCTCGCCCTCTCCTCGCCCTCTCCTCGCCCACTCCTCGCCCACTCCTCGCCCACTCCTCGCCCACTCCTCGCCCTCTGCTCGCCCGCTCCTCGCCCTCTCCTCGCCCTCTCCTCGCCCACTCCTCGCCCGCTCCTCGCCCACTCCTCGCCCACTCCTCGCCCACTCCTCGCCCACTCCTCGCCCACTCCTCGGCCTCTCCTCGCCCTCTCCTCGCCCTCTCCTCGCCCTCTCCTCGCCCTCTCCTCGCCCGCTCCTCGCCCTCTCCTCGCCCGCTCCTCGCCCTCTCCTCGGCCTCTCCTCGCCCTCTGCTCGCCCTCTCCTCGCCCTCTCCTCGCCCTCTCCTCGCCCTCTCCTCGCCCGCTCCTCGCCCTCTCCTCGCCCGCTCCTCGCCCTCTCCTCGGCCTCTCCTCGCCCTCTCCTCCTCCACTCCTCGCCCTCTCCTCGCCCGCTCCTCGCCCTCTCCTCGGCCTCTCCTCGCCCTCTCCTCGCCCGCTCCTCGCCCTCTCCTCGCCCGCTCCTCGCCCTCTCCTCGTCCGCTCCTCGCCCTCTCCTCGCCCGCTCCTCGCCCGCTCCTCGGCCTCTC
Source organism: Aotus nancymaae (assembly GCF_030222135.1). Lineage (NCBI taxonomy): Eukaryota > Metazoa > Chordata > Mammalia > Primates > Aotidae > Aotus > Aotus nancymaae. Next base: position 946,720 of record NW_026988425.1, read on the forward strand.
CTCGTCCGCTCCTCGCCCTCTCCTCCTCCGCTCCTCGCCCTCTCCTCGCCCTCTCCTCGCCCTCTCCTCGCCCGCTCCTCGCCCGCTCCTCGCCCGCTCCTCGCCCGCTCCTCGCCCTCTCCTCGCCCGCTCCTCGCCCGCTCCTCGCCCGCTCCTCGCCCGCTCCTCGCCCTCTCCTCGCCCGCTCCTCGCCCGCTCCTCGCCCGCTCCTCGCCCGCTCCTCGCCCACTCCTCGCCCTCTCCTCGCCCTCTCCTCGCCCTCTCCTCGCCCTCTCCTCGCCCGCTGTGGTCCTGATGTTGTCGACGTGTCTGCAGCTCTGTCCACAGCCCCTTCCCTGGTGCTGAACGGCACTCCATGGCTCGGAGGGGCCACAGCTGCCAGGCATGCTCCTGAGCCTGGACTCTGTCGTCTCCATTTTGGGGCAATTAAATATGGAAACACAGCAGCTACAAACCTTCCTGAGCCTGCTTCTGCACAGACGTCTGCATCCATTTCTCTCTGGAAAACACCTGGGAGGAGTGGCTGGGTCACAGAGTAGAGGGGTGTTCCATTTCTTCTTTTTTTCTTCATTTTTACCATCACTCAGGGTAGTTTTATTTCTTGTAAAAGTGCCAAACACTCTTCCAAATGCCTGTGCCATTTCCCATGCATGGGCCCCTACCCATTTCATAAGGCAGATTCACCAACACCCAACACCCACACCCGCCTCCACCCTGCACCCACACTCGCCGCCACCCTGCACCCACGCTCGCCTCCACCCTGCACCCACGCCCGCCTCCACCCAGCACCCACTCCCGCCTCCACCCAGCACCCACGCCCGCCTCCACCCAGCACCCACGCCCGCCTCCACGCAGCACCCACGCCCGCCTCCACCCAGCACCCACGCCCGCCTCCACGCTGCACTCACGCCCGCCTCCACGCTGCACCCACGCCAGCCTCCGCGCTGCACCCACGCCAGCCTCCGCGCTGCACCCACGCCCGCCTCCGCGCTGCACCCACGCCCGCCTCCACCCAGCACCCACACCCGCCTCCACGCTGCACCCACACCAGCCTCCACCCAGCACCCACAGCCGCCTCCACCCTGCACCCACGCCCGCCTCCACCCCGCACCCAGCACCGACGCCCGCCTCCACGCAGCACCCACGCCCGCCTCCACCCAGCACCCACGCCCGCCTCCACCCCGCACCCAGCACCCACGCCTGCCTCCACGCTGCACCCAGCACCCACGCCCGCCTCCACGCTGCACCCACGCCCGCCTCCACCCAGCAGCCACGCCCGCCTCCACCCTGCACCCACGCCCGCCTCCACCCTGCACCCACGCCCACCTCCACCCCGCACCCAGCACCGACGCCCGCCTCCACGCAGCACCCATGCCCGCCTCCACCCAGCACCCACGCCCGCCTCCACCCCGCACCCAGCACCCACGCCCGCCTCCACGCTGCACCCAGCACCCACGCCCGCCTGCACGCTGCACCCACACCCGCCTCCACCCCGCACCCACGCCCGCCTCCACGCTGCACCCACGCCCGCCTCCACGCTGCACCCACACCCGCCTCCACGCTGCACCCACGCCCGCCTCCACCCAGCACCCACGCCCGCCTCCACCCAGCACCCAAACCTGCCTCCACGCTGCACCCACACCCGCCTCCACCCAGCACCCACACCCGCCTCCACCCCGCACCCACGCCCGACTCCACCCCGCACCCACGCCCGACTCCACGCCGTACCCACGCCCGCCTCCACCCAGCACCCACGCCCGCCTCCACGCCGCACTGGCTCATCTGTATTTTTGCAGTTGCTGAATCGGAACAACAGCCACCTCTGCTCAGCACTGCCCAGGCCAGGAGCTTGCAAACATTTCATATGCATGATGCAATTTTTGCAGAATCCTTAAAAACACAAGTGTTACTACAATGGACAGATGAGTAAACTGAGGCACAGAGCCAGAGAAAACTTGCCTGTTTCCCAGCTTGTTGGTGCTGGGCTCAGTTACCCCCCACGCCATCAGGCTGGCCCTGACACAGAGGCCTTGGCCTCCCTCAAAACCATGATCCTCCAGGTCATAAAGATCCCAACACATGTGCCACCACTTCCTGAAATGACCACCACGCAGCCACAGCCCAGCGGCCCGGTGTGCAGCCCTGACCCTCAGGCCGGGCCACTTACAACACTCGGGATCTACTTCCAGGGACCCTGGGCCTTAGCATGCTGCGTCAGCCCAGAGATGGTGCGTGGGGAAGCTCCCGGTGTGAGGAGAAGTTACAGTCTTGATTTTTATCCAGCCGGACATTTAATATCTGAGAACTGCCACACGGTCTGATGGTTGGTGTCACGAGCTCTGGAGCCCAGCTGCCTGAAGCCTAACTGCTGCTATGGCAATGGGTGCCCAATTTTCTCAAAATTCCGACCATCAATAATGATAGCACCAGGGTGGCAGCCGTGAGGTTTAAGTGGGAGCCCCAGCACCTAGAGAGCCCCAAACACCCAATGAGTGCCGCGACGATGAAGACCCCTGAAGTCCGCACGCGCCTGGACAGGGCGTGAGGGATGCCAAGGTGGGAGGGAGTGGCTGAAGACGGCGGTGTGAGGGGAGCGGCCCCCACGAGCCCCTCCTGCAAGGCGCACTCCTGCAGTTGGCTGGAGGTAGACCCATTGTGTGGATACCCAAGGTAAATGCCTGACACTGTGCTCACGTGACTTTACATTTGCTGATTTTTTATGCATAAGGAAACTAAAACACATTTTGAAATGGAATATAGAACCCGGATCATGTGCATATTCAAAGTAAGTGCCTTTGGCTGGGCATAGCAGCTCACGTCTGTAATCCCATAGAACCCAGATCGCATGTATATTCAAAGTAAGTGTCTGGCTGGGTGCAGCAACTCATGTCTGTAATCCCAGCAATTTGGGAGGCCAAGGTGGGCAGATCACTTGAGGTCAGGGGTTTGAGACCAGCCTGGCCAACATGGTGAAACCCTGTTTCTACTAAAATAAAAGTTATCTGAGTGTGGTGGTGGACACCTGTAATCCCAGCCACTCGGGAGGGTGAGGCAGAATTGCTTGAATCTGGGAGGCAGAGGTTGCAGTGAGCCAAGATCACACCACTGCACTCCAGCCTCTGGACTCTGCCTCTAAAATAAAATAAAATGTGCCTTTATCTCATGTTCTTCCCCAATTTTAAAAAACAGACTTTATTTTTTAGAGCAATTTTAGGTTCACAGCATAATTGAGTGGAAGGTAGAGATTTTCCACGCCCCCTGCCCCTCCGCCTGACACACACCCAGCCTCCCCCATCATCTGCAACCCCCCCAGAGCGGCGTATGTGTTATAAGTGATGAACCCACACTGACCCTTCGTCATCACCCAGAGCCCAGGGTCCTCATGAGGGTCGTGCTTGGTGTGGCACGCGCTACAGGTGACAAAGACGTGGACGCAGCATTATAGTTTCACAGAGAGCAGCTGGGTGTCTAAAATCTCCACCTGCCCATCCCTCCTTCCCTCAGCCCTCGGAACCACTGATCTTTCCGCTCTTTCCAGACTGTCATGCAGGTGAGACCACCGTGTGTGACCTGAAAGACGCTTCTGTCACCCGGTAAAACGCGCATGGGTTCTGCCATGTCTCGGCACGGCTCGCTGGCTCTTTTCTTCTTAGCGTTGAGTATTAAAACATCTCACTCACTGCTGTTCAGTGTTGAGTGCTGAAATAGCTCACTCAGTTCTCTTTAGTGCTGACTATTGAAACATCTCCCCGTCTGCTGTGGCACAGCTCAGGTGCCGGTGGCTTCCACGTTTTGGCAGTGATGAAGACAGCTGCTAGCCCTGTGCCATCTGTGCGCCAGCGTTTGTGTGGGCACAGGTTTTTGATCATTGGGGTAAATACCACGGAGCGTGATGGTGGGTCCTACGGTGGGAGTGTGTCTAGTTCTGTAAGGAGCTGCCACGCCATTTTCACCGTGGCCGCGCCTTCTGCATTGGTGCCACCGTGAGAGAGAGTTCCCTGCTCCACGTCCTCACCCGCATTTGGCCGTGCCAGTGTCCAGGATGGGTGTGTAATGGTATCTCAGCGTTGTTTTATTTGTTAGTTATTTTAAGATTTTTTGAGTTTTAAGTTTTTTAGAGCTGCGGTCTCGCTGTGTTGCCCAGGCTAGTCTCGAACTCATGGCCTCAGATGATCTTCCCACCTCGGCCTCCCGCAGTGCTGGGACTCCAGATGTGAGCCCCGCTAATGGCCTCAGTGTGGTCTGAACTTGCATTTCTTTGAGGACCTGTGATGTGGGGCGTCTCTGCAGGTGATTGTTTGCTGCTGATGCATCTTTGCTGAGGTCTCTGGTGCTGAGGCCTCTGGTGCTGAGGTGTCTGGTGCTGAGTTCTCTGGTGCTGAGGCCTCTGGTACTGAGGCCTCTGGTGCTGAGGTCTCTGGTGCTGAGGCCTCTGGTGCTGAGGTCTCTGGTGCTGAGGTGTCTGGTGCTGAGTTCTCTGGTGCTGAGGCCTCTGGTGCTGAGGCGTCTGGTGCTGAGGTCTCTGGTGCTGAGGTCTCTGGTGCTGAGGTCTCTGGTGCTGAGGCCTCTGGTGCTGAGGTCTCTGGGGCTGAGGTTTCTGGTGCTGAGGTGTCTGGTGCTGAGGTGTCTGGTGCTGAGGTCTCTGGGGCTGAGGTCTCTGGTGCTGAGGTCTCTGGGGCTGAGGTCTCTGGTGCTGAGGTCTCTGGTGCTGAAGTCTCTGGTGCTGAGGTGTCTGGGGCTGAGGTCTCTGGTGCTGAGGTCTCTGGTGCTGAGGTCTCTGGGGCTGAGGTCTCTGGGGCTGAGGTCTCTGGTGCTGAGGTCTCTGGGGCTGAGGTGTCTGGTGCTGAGGTGTCTGGTGCTGAGGTGTCTGGTGCTGAGGTCTCTGGGGCTGAGTTCTCTGGGGCTGAGGTCTCTGGGGCTGAGGTCTCTGGTGCTGACGTCTCTGGTGCTGAGGTCTCTGGGGCTGAGGTCTCTGGTGCTGAAGTGTCTGGTGCTGAAGTGTCTGGGGCTGAGGTCTCTGGTGCTGAGGTGTCTGGTGCTGAGGTGTCTGGTGCTGAGGTGTCTGGTGCTGAGGTCTCTGGTGCTGAGGTCTCTGGGGCTGAGTTCTCTGGGGCTGAGGTCTCTGGGGCTGAGGTCTCTGGTGCTGAGGTCTCTGGGGCTGAGGTCTCTGGTGCTGAGGTCTCTGGGGCTGAGGTCTCTGGTGCTGAGGTGTCTGGTGCTGAGGTCTCTGGGGCTGAGGTCTCTGGTGCTGAGGTCTCTGGTGCTGAGGTGTCTGGTGCTGAGGTCTCTGGGGCTGAGGTCTCTGGTGCTGAGGTGTCTGGTGCTGAGGTGTCTGGTACTGAGGTCTCTGGGGCTGAGGTCTCTGGTGCTGAGGACTCTGGGGCTGAGGTGTCTGGTGCTGAGGCCTCTGGTGCTGAGGTCTCTGGTGCTGAGGTGTCTGGTGCTGAGGCCTCTGGTGCTGAGGTCTCTGGTGCTGAGGTCTCTGGTGCTGAGGTCTCTGGTGCTGAGGTCTCTGGGGCTGAGGATTCTGGGGCTGAGGTCTCTGGTGCTGAGGTCTCTGGTGCTGAGGTCTCTGGTGCTGAGGTGTCTGGGGCTGAGGTCTCTGGGGCTGAGTTCTCTGGGGCTGAGGTCTCTGGGGCTGAGGTCTCTGGTGCTGAGGTCTCTGGGGCTGAGGTCTCTGGTGCTGAGGTCTCTGGTGCTGAGGTCTCTGGGGCTGAGGTCTCTCGTGCTGAAGTGTCTGGTGCTGAGGTCTCTGGGGCTGAGGTCTCTGGGGCTGAGGTCTCTGGGGCTGAGGTCTCTGGTGCTGAGGACTCTGGGGCTGAGGTGTCTGGTGCTGAGGCCTCTGGTGCTGAGGTCTCTGGTGCTGAGGTCTCTGGTGCTGAGGTCTCTGGTCAGATCCTTTTGCATATTTCTAAATCAGATTATTTATTTTCATTTTTTGAGTTGGAGTCTTGCTCTGTCACCCAGGCTGGGGTACAGTGATGTGATCTCTACTCACTGCAACTTCCACCTCCCAGATTCAAGCGATTCTCCTGCCTCAGCCTCCTGAGTAGCTGGGACTACAGGCAGGCGCCACCACGCCTGGGTAATTTTTGTATTTTTAGTAGAGGTGGGATTGTGTCACGTTGGCCAGGCTGGTCTCGAACTCCTGACTTCCGGTGATCCACCTGCCTCAGCTTCCCCAGGTTCTGGGATCACAGGCGTGAGCCACCGCCCCCGACCTACTTTCTCATTGTTGAGTTTTTAGAGTTCTTTGACTATTTTGTATAACTCTCCTGAATCAGAATGTCTTTGGAAATACTTTTCTCCCAATCTGTGGCTTATCTTCTCATTCTCTTGACTGCGTCTTTCACAAAACGGAAATGTTTAATTTCGACGGAGTCCAGCTGATCAGTTCTTTGCTCAGATCGTGACTTCGGTGTCTTCGATGCCACATCCAGGATCATCCAGATCTTCTTTGAACTCTCCTAGGAGTTTCATGGTTTTGCATTTTATTTTATTTTATTTATTTTTTGAGACAGAGTTTCACTCTTCTTGTGCAGTCTGGAGTGTATGGTGCAATCTTGCTCACCGCAACCTCCACCTCTCAGGTTCAAGCAATTCTCCTGCCTCAGCCTCCAGAGTAGCTGGGATTACAGGTGCCCGCCACCACGCCTGGATAATTTTTGTATTTTTTAGTAGAGATGGGGTTTCACCCTGTTGGCCAGGCTGGTCTCGAACTCCTGAACTCAGATAATCCACCCACCTTGGCCTCCTGCAGTGCTGGGACCGCAGGTGTGAGCCACCGTGCCGGGCCGGTTTTGCATTTTACACTTAGGTCTGTGATCCATTTTGAGTCAATTTTTGTGAAAAGTGTGAGGGTTGTGTCTAGATTTTTTTTTTTTTGCACGTGCACATCCAGCGGTTCCTGCACTATCTAGTGAAAAGTCTGCTCACCTAATTCCTCAATTGCTCCCATGTTCTCACTTTTTAAACAGTGTAAGTCACCTCGAACCCGGGTGGGGACAGAGAGGGACACGAAAGCCACTCACTGGGCCTGGTACAGTGGCTCATGCCTGTGATTCCTGCACTTTGGGAAGCTGAGGCAGCAGGATCACTTGAGGCGAAGAGTTCAAGACCAGCCTGGACAACATAGTGAGGCCCCGTCTCTACAAAAAACTAAAAAAATGTAGCCAGGCACAGTGGCCCAAGCCTGTAGTCTCAATTACTCTGGAGGTTGAGGTGGGAGGATCACTCGAACGCAGGAAGGAGAGGCTGCAGTGAGACCAGCTGTGCCACTGCACTGCAGTCTGGGTGACAGAGGGATACCGCATCTCAAATAGAAAAATACATTAAAAATTAAATTTTAAAGCCAAGAGCTGTTCCCCGGCCTGCGTTTTCCCGCCATGCTGTCCTCCCCTGTGGTGGGCGGCAGGTCTCACTCTCGGCCCTCACCTGAAACCCTCCCCCACAACAGGGAAATGCTGCCGCTCACGGGCCGGGTGGGTAACTCTCTGGAAGCCATTTGAGCAGAAATTTCCTGCGTTAAAATACCTGCTGAGACGTGTAGGATATTGGCAAAAGGGAAGGAAAGGGCTGAAACGGTAGGAAGCTCCTCTGTACTGTAATTTTAAAGGGCTGTTGAAAGAGCTACAGGTTTGAGCTTCAGACGGCCAGGAGAGACGAAATCAGCCTCCTGGCACTTTACGAAAACACTCGTGGAGGCAGGACTGGAAAAAGTGCAGGGCGGAGGCCACAGGGCCACGACCCCAGGGTGCAGGCCCTGGCTGGACCCAGACCCGGCAGCCAGTGGGTCTCTCTGTCCTGCGGGGTGGAGGCCGCTCCCCCAGGGCAGGGCTGCGGGTCTGACTGGAGCCCTCCTAGCCACTCTTCCACAGGGCTCAGGTATGGATGGCGCCAGAGACCCCTGGAGAGGAACCCACAGCCTGCCCTGGGTGGCCTTGCCCAATCCAGGGTCCTCAGGACTCTGAAGGGCCGGGTCCCCCCAAGCCCGAGCTCACCAAGCCACCAGTGCTCAGGGCCCACGCTGCAGTCGCGCCAGGCTCGACCGTGACTCCAGCAGAGGCTGAAAGTCACTTCCAGAAGGTCCTCGGTGACATCGGAAGTGGGGTGAAGTGGGGCTGCTTGTTAAAAATTTCAAACTGGAACCAGACTCCGGAGCGTGTTTTATCCGAACCTTTTATTTTTCAGAGGAGGACACGGCGCTGAGTGCGTTAGACGGAAGGTGGCTGGCAGTGACTTGGGCTCCAGGGTCCCTCCCGGGACACCCCACACAATTGCGCTCCTGCCTCCAGCCCCAGGCTTCATTGTCTCTACATTCCCCGCCATGGAGTCTAAGGGCAGCTTGAACCTCATAAATGCAGAACGCGCCCTGTTTGTGGATTCTCAACCGCCTTCACCTCCAGGGATCCTGTGAGAGCAGGGATTTGTGGAACCACCGGCTGGGGCGGGTGTTCGGGCGGCGGACCGACCTGGGCGCGCGACTTTCCCTCTGGGTGTGAGCGCCCTCTGCTGGTCCACCCGGACACTGCTGACAGCAAAGCTTCCTGAGCGACGGTCACCTGGCTCCCAATTCCATCCCATCCCGTCCCCCACCCACAGCTGATTTTTCTCCCACACTAAGAATACCCACGAAGGGGCCTGGGGCTGGTATAGGGCACCTGGTGTCGGGAACACAGGCTCCGGGAGTCTTGCCGAGTCGCCGAGTCACCATTGCAGCATAGGCTTCCTCCTGACAGCCCAAGGTGGCGGCTCAGGCTCCAGCCCTCACAAGTGCCTCGCAGGCAGCTGGAAAGAGACGTGGAGAGGGGAAGGGGCTGTTCCTCCCTTTAAGAAAACCCCTGGAGGTTGTATTCACACTTTTGCTCACCTGTCACTGACCTAAACATTTTCCTGTGGCCACACCTGACTCCAGAAAAGCTGGGGAGCCAGCGGGACCAGGAACAGCGAGGGACGCTCAAGTCGACAAACAGCACCCGCCAGCCCCGGAGCGGCTCTGTCCCGTCCCACACTCACCCCACAGTGCCAGCGCTCCTCAACGCCGGCGGCTCCGGGGCTTCTGGAGCAGCAGGGCGCTTGAAAAGAACATGGACTCAAGGCAAGTGAAGCCCGGAGCCTGCAGCTGGTGAGACGGGCAGAGGCAGCCCTCAGAGGCCGATCCCTCCCCTACACCACCGGGACAGGCCATCAGCCTCGCCGGGCCCCAGCTTTCTTGTCCACGGAGTAAGGATACTAACAATTCCCACCTCAGAGGCTGGGATTCATGCAGTCTGGGCTTTAGGGGAGGCTGGGATCAGAGAGGCTGGGATTGGGAGGCTGGGATTGAGAGGTTGGGATTGGAGGCTGGGATGGGAGGAGGCTGGGATGGGAGGAGGCTGGGATTGGGAGGTTGGGATTGGGAGGCTGGGATTGGGAGGCTAAGATGGCGGGCACCGGGGTTCCCTCTGGTCTCCGCCTTCTCCCTGGCTGCCTGGTCGGCCCCAAGACCACACTCAGATTTGGAAGATGATCTGTCTCATCCAGGCCTCCACTGTGGCTTCATGTTTCTGCCAGCCACACCGACTAGGCTGCGTCTCACATAGTTAAATAGAGATTTAACATTCACCCCTGAACAGAGCATGAAATCAGCATGTGGACTAAACTCAACAAGAAGCTTTCCCGAGGCAAAACCGTGTTTTCAGTGGGCCGTGTAGCGTGGGATCTGCTTAAACTATCACCAGGATACGTGGTGGATGCCGAGGAAGGCCCTGACCCAAACCTGCTGCTGCTGAGGGAGGGGGCGGGGCGAGGCCTGGGAGCGGCGGGAAGCACCCCGGGTTCTGTGCCTGGAGTGCCCGTCCTGCGTCACCCACTTTCACGCACCATCTTTGTGGCTGTGGAAAGATCTGGCACAATGAGCACAGGGCGACGGAGCCGGGGCGGTAGAAAGGGTGCCGTCTCTGGACGGAGTGAACGTCTCTGCACCTGTGGGTGTCCGACGCCCCGTGGCTCTCGGTATCCACTGGAGACTGCAGAGAAGCGCAGTCGTGTCTGCTCTGTGGTAGTCACTGGTGATGGCAAATTACTGAGATGTGACCGCAGACGCAGACTCCACTCTGAGGGCTGAGCACCTGCTGGGACTCCATGGTCCCGTGAAGGCGCTTACCGCCATGCTGGGGCTTGGCCGACTCCTCCCGGGCTCCGGCGTCACCGAAACAGCATCAGGAACCTCGATCTCGGGCTTCCAGCCTCCAGAATGGAGGGGGAAGCAATGCCAGTCACTTACCCAGGCTGTGGCATCTTGTTACAGCGGCCCAAGCTGACGCATGCAACCCTCGCCCCGTGGGTGTTGGTGACCAGCATCCATCGCTCCAGCTGGCCGCCTCCTGGCCCGAGGCTTGAGAGGCTGGAGAGGCCGACACCAGTGGGAGGGACCCGCTGTGTTCTCCTGGCGGGACAATCAGCCTTGAAGTCAGCAGAGCCCAGAGCTGCGGGGCTGGACCACGGCGCTTTGCACCTGAAGCAGGAGAAGGGTCGGGGGAGGTCACCGAGGGCTGAGGCAGGGGCAGTAGGGCAGCAGGTTCCTGGCTGGATTGGGCAGCACCCAGGCCACAGCCTCCCTCCTGGGATGACAAGACGGGTGTCCGCCTCAGGTAACAAGACGAATGTCTGACTGGCCACGGGCCAGTCCTTCATAGGCTGTAGCCAATTGGAGGCCTCAAAAGGGCACCTAGGGGTGTTACCAAATTCCTTCAGCCCAATGCAAAGCCTAACGGGGGCTCTGGAGCGGGTGCCGGAGTCTGCGTCCCCGTGGAGCGTGCTTTGATGCAGAGTCTGTGCGTCCGTTACTTCGTCTGTGCATTTGGTTCGATTCTTTGTTCAACACGCCAGGAATGTGGACTCACAGTCAGGGCCTCTTGTCGGGTAGCACACCCAGCAGGGCCCCCCTCCCGCCCACGGCGGGGCTCCCACTGCCCCCTCCCGCCCACGGCGGGGCTCCCACTGCCCCCTCCCACCCACGGTGGGGCTCCCACTGCCCCCTCCCGCCCACGGTGGGGCTCCCACTGCCCCCCTCTCGCCCACGGCGGGGCTCCCACTGCCCCCTCCCACCCACGGTGGGGCTCCCACTGCCCCCTTCCCGCCCACGGCGGGGCTCACACTGCCCCCTCCTGCCCACGGCGGGGCTCCCACTGCCTCCTCCCGCCCACAGCGGGGCTCCCACTGCCCCCCTCCCGCCCACGGCGGGGCTCACACTGCCCCCTCCCGCCCACGGCGGGGCTCCCACTGCCCCCTCCCACCCACGGCGGGGCTCCCACTGCCCCCCTCCCGCCCACAGCGGGGCTCACACTGCCCCCCGTGTTCCCACTGCCCCCTCCCACCCACGGTGGGGCTCCCACTGCCCCCTCCCACCCGCGGTGGGGCTCCCACTGCCCCCCAGTGCCGATCCCCTTCTGCTCAGGTTGCCTGCCCCTGACTGGGGGGACACGGCTCCAGGATCCCATGGCCACAAGCCCGTTCCTCACCCCTGTGCTGTGAAATGCCTTTCTTGGTCAGAAACACTGCTGTGGGGGAAATGATAACTTCTGAATGAGGCGTTCGGAGGGACTGTGGGTGACGGTGCTGAAGACAGCCCTGGAGTCAGGGGCGGCGACACCTTCCAGACAAGCACCCACCCAGGGAGAACAACTCGGCCCTTCCCGCCACAGAAGAGCCCAGGGTCCATCGGCTGGCCCAGTGGCCGGGCCCTGCAGGGACGCTGTGACCAGAGCCGCCTCCGTGAGGGGAAACAAGAGCTGTGGAGTCCTCGTGTTCTCCGCAACGCCCCCTTGATCACCTGTCCCCAAGGTCTGCCTGTGTGGGTGTGCCCTGTACGCTGGCGCTGCCTGGGCCCCCACCAGGACACAGGTTTCCAGGGACACTGGGGCTTGCCAGCCGCACCCAGCAGCAAAGAGGACTGGGCAAAGAGCTGAGGCCGCAGGGAAGAAACTGAACCCCCATGGGCCCCGCCAGCCTCTCCAAGGCCCCGACCACTAGACCTGAGGAAGCCGGCCTCGAGGAAAGGTGAGAGGGGTGGAGACGGCCATGGGCAGGACTGCCCCTCACCCTGGGTTGGGGGTCCTCTCCAGAGCTGCCCGTCTGGTCCTGAGACTCAGCCCAAGGCCTTGGCTGCCAGCCTGGCTGTAAGGAGAGCCTGTGCCAGGCCTTGGGGACCCCACTGCTGAGCACTTACAGAAAGCTCCCGGCGTCCCCGGGGCCGTCTCAGTGAAGCCTGATGTGCCCCTGGTGAGGGCAGGGAGCAGGGCCCTTTCCCCTGGTGCCTGGAGCCTGTGCCTCTGGGTCCCCCGTGGGTGGGGGCCTCATGGCCATGCGCCTGGGTGCCCGGTTCTTCCTTCATAGAGCTTGTCGCAGGAATGGCTGGAGTTCCCAAGTCTGAGGCCCCTCCGTCCCCAGAGCCCTTGTTCCCCCAGCTTCAGGCACCGGCCACCATCTCTGACTGCCCCAGGAGCCCACACTGCCCTGGCTGTCCCCCGCCCTCCACCCCACCCACTGGGGCCTCGCGGGCCCTCCACATCTGCTCCTCATTCCTCCTCCCCACGGCAGCGCTCGTGATGCTCCCAAAGCCAGGCTGGTGTGAGGCTCCGTCTCCAGCTCCCGCATGCGCAGGCTCCAGGGCGGGCTCCACGGGGCGTCCGGCTGCTGCGTCTCACTCCTTCCCTCCTTCTGAAATGCTGCACTGGGCATGAAAACCACCGTACAGGGCAGTGGCTGGGCTTCTCCAGCCAGACCCGGGGGCCGCCCCCGCTGGCACTAGGGGAGGCCGCCTGAAGCACCCAGGATGCAGGGAGGATGCCCCTAAAGGATGCCTTTCCCCTTCTGAGGCTTCCGAGGAGCCCGGGCCTCGGAGCAGTGAGGCCCCTTAGAATCTCCTGTTCCTCGGATCCCCCGCAGCATCCCTGGGATTTCCCCGATCCCTGTGCCTGCTCATGGAAGGCTCCGGGGCCTTCTAGAAAAGAGGGAGCCCTTGTCTTCTCAATGCTTCAGACGCTGTGCTTGCTCTCTGCCAACACCCACAGGGGAGGAGGAGTGGCGTGGCGTCCGGGGCTGGAGAAGCTGCGCCCCTCCCCGCTCCTGGCCTTGAGGCTGCTCTGTTCCCGAGCTGAGCACAGAGGCTGCAGCGACTCAAGGTCCACCATGGGGTCGGGCCTCGCCCTGGGCCCAGGTGAGCCTGAAGGGACAGTGCTTTGAGGGCTGGCCCCACACAGGTCCCGGGGCCAGGGCGAGAAGGACACACCTGCGCCTGGTGGTGGAGGGGAAGGGAGGAGGGGCTGCTGCCACTCTGAGCAGACCCTGGAGGAGCATCAGGACAGGCCCTAAGGCCCTGCTTCTCCCCCACCCCACGGCCTTGGGAGAGGATCCACCCCATTCCCTTCTGCCTCCCGCAACCTCTGACCCTCAGCCCCTCCTTCCTCTGGGCCCTGGCACGTGCCCATCCTCCATCCATGCCAGCTGCTGGGCTCCTCACACGGAAACCCTGCTGAGGGGGCATCAGGGTCAGGGACTCTGGGATTCAAGGCCAGAGGCTTCGTTGTGCCCTGGGACCTCCCTGGCAGTGACCCTGACCCCTGGACCTTGGCCACCCATCCCAGGCCACACCCAACGTGGCCCTTCTGAGTGTCCAGCAAACCCTGCTAGCAAAACCCTGCACTTCCGTGTCCCGGGGCCGGAGTCTGCCCAGAACTCCTTCTCTTCTCTTTCTCGTTCCTTTCGCTGAATCATCTTTTCTTTCTTGAGATGGAGTCTCGCTCTGTCACCTGCAACTTCTGCCTCCCAGTTTCCAGCGATTCTCCTGCCTCAGACTCCTGAGTATCTTCTAGGACCACAGGCACGCAACACCATGCCCAGCTAATTTTTGTATTTAAAAAAATATTTTTATATGTTTATCTTTTGGTGACATGACTCGGATTTTTTGTATTTTGAATAGAGACAGGAGTTTCCCTATGTTGGCCAGGATGGTCTTGACCTCATGATCCGCCCGTCTTGGCCCCGCAAAGGGCTGGGATTACAGGTGTGAGCCACCGAGTCCGGCCCCAGGCACCCATGAGGTTGGCCTGTTTCCCACCAGGAGCCCCGATCCTGCGTGTCCTCTGACCGCTGCGGTGACCTCACCTTGAGTGGGCTTCAAGGGAGGCCCCGGCACTGTGCACAGAGGTGGGGTCCCGCCTCAGTGTCCCTCCCGACCCCTCCCTCTCAGGTCCCCTCAGCACCCACGGCAGATGCAGCTGAGAACCCTGCTGAGGGGGTATCAGGGTCAGGGACTCTGGAACTCAAGGCCAGGGAGCTCCCCCCACCCCCCGCCGCCCCAAGGAAGGGTGTCCGGGCCCTGCCTATCCCACAGCCCACCCCTCAGCGGCAGCGGATCGGAGTAGGGCGCCGGGTGAGGCCCTGTGCTCCCGAGGAGCTTATCAACACCGCATGGTTCACCTTTGCTCCGCGGTGCTGCTGTTGGCTACGGGAGAGCGAGGGGAGTTACATTTTAACACTTGCGATAGTGGCTAGTGTGCAGGAGCTCTCCCGGACAGCTGCCGGCGACGGTGCCCGGGGGGCCGTGGGCACATGGAGAACCGTCTCCAGCGTGATTGCTGTTGGTGAACTCTGAGTTTCATTCACCTGATAAAAATGTTCCCCCAATTGAGGTTTCCTTGGAAGCTCTTCCATTTCAAAATACAGCTGCAAAGTGCATCGCTTGGCCGTGAAGGTCAGTGAACCGGCGGAAGGGGCAGGGACGAAAGCGTTGTTAATGGCGCTCCTGCTCTCGGCAACAGCGCGGGCTCCGTAAACAAGGCAGGCTTTGTTCCCGGGACTCCTCTGTCATCGATGACGCTGCTTCGTAATGACTCCAAGGCCAGCTCTAAGGCCAGGGTGTGGACCCCAGATGCACAGATGCTGGCCTGGGGACACCCTTCACCTGGCGGGAGGACAAAATCCTCAGGAGTCCCAGATGGGCGTGGAATGCGGCAAACTGCATGTAGCATCCAGTACCTGGTACCCAGCACCCAGCACCCAGCACCTAGTACCCAGAACCCAGAACCCAGCACCCAGCACCTAGTACCCAGAACCCAGCACCCAGCACCCAGCACCCAGAACCCAGAACCCAGAACCCAGCACCCAGAACCCAGAACCCAGCAGCCAGCACCCAGAACCCAGCAGCCAGCACCCAGAACCCAGAACCCGGCAGCCAGCACCTGGCACTGCACTCAGCAAGGCCTGGAGGACACTAAGGCCAGCCCCAGGGAAGATGGGAAGAGCAGGTGGCTCCGTGGTCAGGTCTGGGCAGAGGCAGGAAGGGGCAGGCCAGCAGCCTTTGGGTAACAGGAAAGCTCCTCCTTGCTTGGTTTTCAAGCTCTGAGATCCCTCAGGGGCTGTGGCAGGGGGTGAGGGAGGGGCAAGAAGGGGAATAAGGGGGAAACAGGAGAAACAAGGGAAGCCCTCTGCTCCCCCAGCTCCTTCCAGGGCAGCAGCCCCCCCGATCAGCTGTGTGTGCTCCACTTCCACCTAAGGCTTCCCGTCAGGGCTGCTAAATGGAGAGCCCCTGTCCCCGCCCGAGGTGCAGCCCTGGGCTCCCGACAGGCTGGGGAGGCTGGAGAGCTGTGGGCAGGCCCAGCCAGGGCCCCCAAGGGGATGATGAAGGGCTGGGCACACGAGGCCCTGGGGAGGAGGAGGAGGAGCACCGAGGTGCTGGGGGAAGGGGCTTGGAAGGATGCGACAGGGTGTCTGGAGGCCTGAGAGCAGACTCACATGGGGACGATAGCCACCAGGGGACCCCCACAAGGGCACAGGGGCCAGACAGGCAGGGCTCTGAAATGTTCCACGGAGGCTGACCCTGCTTGGCCCGGTTCTCCTCACAGATGCTCAGGGGGGTCCCAGATGCTTCTTGGGAAAGCACAGGCCCCTGAGAAGACGCCTCCCTGGTTGATGGTTAATCATGAACCGCTGCTTAGAAACCATTTTACAGGATTCTGGAGGTGCTTGGAGGAGGAGCTCAGGGACAACCCAGGTCCTTCGGGGTCACGCTGTGGCCTCGGATGCCCCTTCTGTCCCATCCACAAACTCAACTCAGCACCTCCTGGGGCTGGAACTGGCACTCAAGCCTGCCCCGCACCAGGGACCCCTGCACACCCTGGGGTCAGGTGGACGGACTGAGGACAGTTCACGCCCTGGGGTCAGGTGGACGGACTGAGGACCATCCCTCCTCCGAGACCCAGGAACGCTGTGCCCACATGCCAAGATGTTTCTTCCATGGAGTCCAGGGGCGACTGAGCTCCTAGTTTGGAGATCTAGGTTCATTTACTGACTGGCTGGTGGTGGGTGCTGGGGCCCCTAGCTGGAAGGGGCAGCTCCCCGGGAGAGGCCAGTGGGAAGACCTTATCCTGGGTGGGGCTGTGAGGTGAGCGGGGCCCTCAGGCTGGGCTGGGTTGTGGGAAGGAGGCCTCGGGCCTGGTGCCCCCTTGGCCTCCAGCCTAAGTGGTCTCTGTGTCCCCAGGACTCAGTTTCCTCATCTGTAGAATGAGGGCTTGTCACCAGGTGCATGGAGGGCCTGGAGGGGCTGTGGGAGGGGCTTCTACTCCAAATCCCTCGGCCCAGGGCCTTCAACAAATTTGTGTGTATTTGTTTTAGACTGGACTTCCTCTCAAAGCTGCGTTTGAACAAAGATTTCCAAAAACGGACTTGAACACGGCTGGAACTCCAGAACCACAGGACTTCTCACCACATCCGTGTCTCAGGAGGTGAACCTCCCCCTTGCCATGGGATGCACCTGCCCCCAGACCCCGCTCTCTCCTGCAGAGAGCATGTCATGCCCGGTGCTAAGTCCGATTGACCCAGAGGTGTCCAGGGTCCAGGAGGAGCCTCCCCTCTCCCCCCCAGGCAGCCACACTTGCCCCCTACCTGCTGAGCAGGATGGGCCGCTCCCTCCCATCTGAGGCCCTGCTGGTCCAACGCTGCACTTCCACACACCTTCTCTAAGTCCTGGACCAATTTCTATCAGATCCATGGTCAAAAACAGTCAAGATGGCTGCGTGTGGTGAGTTGGCACCATGGCTTGGTGGCAAGGATCTGGACGCTGGCCGCTAGGCTCCCAGCCCTCGCTCTTCGTTCCCGGCTGAGAGCTCATCACCTGAGTAGGCTCCTTGCTTGTCAACCCAGCACCCCCGGGGCTCAGGCGGTCAGCTCTGCCTTGCCACAGGCAAGCTAGAGGCTCCAGGCTGCTTCCCTGGGGTTGTTTAGATTCCGTGACCAACCCTGCAGCCCCCTGCGCCTGTGTCAGCCCCGGGCCCTGCGCGCCCCTGCGCCTCGCTTCTGCCTCCTTTTGCTGCCGTCCCCTACCCGAGCCTCCTCCTGCTCTGCCCCCACAGGGGGACTCCCCTCTCACCTGGGCTCTTCGCCCCAGGAGGATGCAGCCTCCCCCAGGAGCCTGGCCCTGAAGGTGGACCCAGCTCACGGAGGGACACCAGCTGTGTCCAGGTGCCGGCAGCAGGAGGGGAAGGAGTTGGAGGCATAGGGACTGCTCGGGTGGAAGCTCACCTTCCGGAAGGTCAGGAGAGGGTTCGCCCCAGGGTCTGACCGCACAGCACCCCTCTCCACCCACCCCATGTGCCTCGGCTGGGAGACGGCTCTACTTCTAGAAGAATCTGCCCAGGAGTTCACAGATAGGGAGGCTTTGGAACCAAGATGTTTATTGCAGCTGTTTGTAAACTGGAGCATTGTGGAGCATTCAACCACAGGAAACGGAGAAATCAGCCGGACGTGTCTGCACGCAGAGCCGTGCACCCTGCGAGACACTCGAGGTGCGAAGTGCGCCACCTGGGAACACGCACTGGCACACACGTCTAACACGCGTGTCAGGATGGAGCTGGCACGTATGTGTAATACGCGTGCGCACGTGTCGGGGTGGGAAATGCTGAACTGGCTGTTTCTCGCCCACGGATGGCGAGATGAGGATGCCTGTCCTCTCCGTGTTTGCTCTGCATTTTCCAAACATGTTACAAAACTGTGTTATTTTATAATCCCCAAAGTTACAAAAACACACATTTACACTGCTGTTATTTCTCTGACAATAACTGTGGGTGTCCCTTCACTTTTCCCAGCTGTGTGCCGTAGAGCAGAGGGGTTCCGTGGATGGGACCGTGGCTTCCAGGCAGGGCTCTGGCCGGGCAGCCTCCCTGGACCCTTCTCCACTCAGGGCAGCCAGGGCACGATCGGACACGTTCAGTGGAAGGAGGTCACAGCCCGTCTCTGCTTCCGCTGCCACCGCTGAGCTTTGAGGCTCAGCTGTTCTGGTGACTCAGAGGAAAGTCAACGTGTAGCCCGCCCCAGCTTATCTCTGGCTTGTTTCCGCAACGATCCATCCACGCTTGGGTAAGCCCTGGCTCTCCTGATAACCTAGCAGTAAACACAGCAGGAATGTGGTGTCCGTGGGGGAGGGACAGTGGCACTGCAAGGCCAGCATCCTGGCGGGTAGGTGCCCAGAGCACCACACGTACAGCTATCCTGGGAATTCCCGCCCGGGCCCTGAGCACCTGGGGCGCGGCCTGTTCCGGGAGTGTGCTGGCCCCAGCATGGAGCTGCCGTGAGTGCTGCGGGCGCTGGCCCTTCCCTCCCCATCTGCTCTCTCTCCTCTCCTCTTCCCTCCTTCTCTCTCTTTCTGCCCTCTGTCTCTGTCTCTCTGTCTCCTGTCTGTCTCCCCTACCCCCCGGCCTCCTGCCCTGGCAGGTGGCACTCTGCTCCCCCTTCCCTGGAAGGCAAAGGCAGAGGCAGGGGCAGGGTGAGGGTGACCAGGACAAATGGGGGAAGGCAGAGCTGACCCCGTGGATTTAGCTCCGGGCCTGGGGGAGGCGGGAGGCCTCGGGGTCTCGTGACTTACGAAGCTCCTGCTCAGTAACTCGGGCCTTACAAACCCTGCCCCTCCATGGAAACAAAGCAGCTGGTTGAGAACAAAGGTTACTGATGGGCGATCACGAGGCTCTCCACAGCCACCCTGTCGGCTGCCACCCGACGCCGGGTGCTAGGAGACATGAGAGGCACCACCAATGAGCCATCAGATTCCCTGGCACCTCTCTCTGGCCAAGTGTGGGGGGAATCTGAGCTTTCAGGATGTCTCTGTCCTGTCCTGGAGGCCATCCCAGGACTCGGGCACCCCCATGCCCCCTTGCTTCTCTCCTGAGCCCAGCCTAGCCTCACACTCATCTCGCTGCACCTGGAAGTTTCCAGAAGGGATGGAATCAGGGGAGACTGTGCTTCTCTGAGATGGCTCCAGCCATAGCTCAGGTTTGACGGCTGCGCTCCAGTGGACAGCTCCTCTAGGGTGGAGGCAGGAGCCCCGTGGCCCCGCTGGGGTGACATGGGCACTGAGGGCGAGCCTCCGCTGACGATTCTCAGGTGGGGATGGGCGGAGGGCTATGGAGTCCAGGACACAGCAGGTCCAATCCCTGTCGGGATGCTTGGCCCTGTGCTGGGGACCATGACCCTGCCTTGGCGGATGGTGAGCAGACGATGGGGGTGGCACAGGAGGGCCAAGCCTGGCTTCCTGCTGTCCCATCTCCTGCAAAGTCTCAGAGGCTCTGAAGGGGCGGTCCCTCTGAGGCCAGCCCCCTCCCCACCACCCTCCCTGCCACCCTATCCAAGCGGACATCATTCTTCCACACCAGAGGGGAGTGGGGACCTGGAGGTGATTCCCACACACATGTCTCCTGCGGGCTTGGTGCCTGTGAGATGCCCTGGGGGCCCAGAAAGGCCAAGGCCAGGGCACGCTGGGACCCCTGGGATCCTGGTGGCTTCCGAATGCTGTCCTTCAGTGAGGGCCTGGCCGAGCAGCCAGCACAAGCAGGCCTCTGCAGAGCTCAGCGTCCATCCACCTTGCTGGGCTGAAGGCACAGCCAGAGGCCTCCATTGCTCAGCACTAAGAGGTCCTGGCTGGGAGCTGAAGCCTCTGCCAGCAGGCTGGGTGGGGGCTGGGAGGTGGCATAGTGGCTGGGAAGAGGGGGCCATCCCCAGGAGAGGAAGAATCCAGACAGCATGTCCAAATGCAGTCCTGGGCCAGTGTGGGGCTGGGGCACCTGAGGCCAGTTCTTGGTGAGGCTGGCCCTTGGCCATCCATCCTGGCCACGTGGGTACCTGTGACCACGCCTCAGGCTCTCCTCGTCCAGCCTTGGGGGTGCCATGCCTCCTTGACCCCTTGAAGGAGCAGGTGCATGGATGTTGGAAAGGCTTTGGCCAGCAGACGTGGGCAGGCGTGGCCCGTACCTAGTCCCCAGCCTTCCTGCCCCAGCTTCAGCCACTGTGGACTCCTGCAGGTGCTCATGAGGTGCAGCTGCCTGGAGGTCCGCAGCCTGTAGGACATCGTCTTGGACAGTTGGGGGATATTTGTTCCTGCAGCGTAGCCTAGCTTGTGTGAGCTAAAATGTCGTGTCTTCCAGATGATTTGAAAGATGGGGCGTCTTATGTGAGAAGCATCTAAAGCTGAAAGCATGCCCCATTTCAATAAAATCCAAGAGGCAAAAACCACGAAAATGATGAGGGGTCAAATCCCCTCTGCAAAGGATTCCAGGTCTTTGGCACATTTCAGCTGTATGTTGTTAAGTTTATGAAATTTGCGAAGGTTTAGAAAGAAATATTACCTACTGTGAGTGAAAGTGCATGGGCAGAAGACGCCTACTTCCTGTGGTGGAAGCGCGGCTCAGCAGGAGACGCCTACTTCCCGTGGTGGAAGCGCGGCTCAGCAGGAGAGGCCTACTTCCCGTGGTGGAAGCGCGGCTCAGCAGGAGAGGCCTACTTCCCGTGGTGGAAGCACGACTCAGCAGGAGACGCCTACTTCCTGTGGTGGAAGCGCGGCTCAGCAGGAGACGCCTACTTCCCGTGGTGGAAGCGCGGCTCAGCAGGAGAGGCCTACTTCCCGTGGTGGAAGCGCGGCTCAGCAGGAGAGGCCTACTTCCCGTGGTGGAAGCGCGGCTCAGCAGGAGAGGCCTACTTCCCGTGGTGGAAGCGCGGCTCAGCAGGAGAGGCCTACTTCCCGTGGTGGAAGCGCGGCTCAGCAGGAGAGGCCTACTTCCCGTGGTGGAAGCGCGGCTCAGCAGGAGACGCCTACTTCCCGTGGTGGAAGCGCGGCTCAGCAGGAGAGGCCTACTTCCCGTGGTGGAAGCGCGGCTCAGCAGGAGAGGCCTACTTCCCGTGGTGGAAGCGCGGCTCAGCAGGAGACGCCTACTTCCCGTGGTGGAAGCGCGGCTCAGCAGGAGACGCCTACTTCCCGTGGTGGAAGCGCGGCTCAGCAGGAGAGGCCTACTTCCCGTGGTGGAAGCGCGGCTCAGCAGGAGACGCCTACTTCCCGTGGTGGAAGCGCGGCTCAGCAGGAGAG
The DNA here is from genome assembly GCF_030222135.1 of Aotus nancymaae. Classification (NCBI taxonomy): domain Eukaryota; kingdom Metazoa; phylum Chordata; class Mammalia; order Primates; family Aotidae; genus Aotus; species Aotus nancymaae. The sequence goes on from NW_026988425.1 coordinate 968,105, forward strand.
GCCTACTTCCCGTGGTGGAAGCACGGCTCAGCAGGAGACGCCTACTTCCCGTGGTGGAAGCGCGGCTCAGCAGGAGACGCCTACTTCCCGTGGTGGAAGCGCGGCTCAGCAGGAGACGCCTACTTCCCGTGGTGGAAGCGCGGCTCAGCAGGAGAGGCCTACTTCCCGTGGTGGAAGCGCGGCTCAGCAGGAGACGCCTACTTCCCGTGGTGGAAGCGCGGCTCAGCAGGAGAGGCCTACTTCCCGTGGTGGAAGCGCGGCTCAGCAGGAGAGGCCTACTTCCCGTGGTGGAAGCGCGGCTCAGCAGGAGAGGCCTACTTCCCGTGGTGGAAGCGCGGCTCAGCAGGAGAGGCCTACTTCCCGTGGTGGAAGCGCGGCTCAGCAGGAGACGCCTACTTCCCGTGGTGGAAGCGCGGCTCAGCAGGAGACGCCTACTTCCCGTCGTGGAAGCGCGGCTCAGCAGGAGACGCCTACTTCCCGTGGTGGAAGCGCGGCTCAGCAGGAGACGCCTACTTCCCGTGGTGGAAGCGCGGCTCAGCAGGAGACTCCTACTTCCCGTGGTGGAAGCGCGGCTCAGCAGGAGAGGCCTACTTCCCGTGGTGGAAGCGCGGCTCAGCAGGAGAGGCCTACTTCCCGTGGTGGAAGCGCGGCTCAGCAGGAGAGGCCTACTTCCCGTGGTGGAAGCGCGGCTCAGCAGGAGAGGCCTACTTCCCGTGGTGGAAGCGCGGCTCAGCAGGAGACGCCTACTTCCCGTGGTGGAAGCGCGGCTCAGCAGGAGACGCCTACTTCCCGTCGTGGAAGCGCGGCTCAGCAGGAGACGCCTACTTCCCGTGGTGGAAGCGCGGCTCAGCAGGAGACGCCTACTTCCCGTGGTGGAAGCGCGGCTCAGCAGGAGACGCCTACTTCCCGTGGTGGAAGCGCGGCTCAGCAGGAGAGGCCTACTTCCCGTGGTGGAAGCGCGGCTCAGCAGGAGAGGCCTACTTCCCGTGGTGGAAGCGCGGCTCAGCAGGAGAGGCCTACTTCCCGTGGTGGAAGCGCGGCTCAGCAGGAGAGGCCTACTTCCCGTGGTGGAAGCGCGGCTCAGCAGGAGACGCCTACTTCCCGTGGTGGAAGCGCGGCTCAGCAGGAGACGCCTACTTCCCGTGGTGGAAGCGCGGCTCAGCAGGAGACGCCTACTTCCCGTGGTGGAAGCGCGGCTCAGCAGGAGACGCCTACTTCCCGTGGTGGAAGCGCGGCTCAGCAGGAGACGCCTACTTCCTGTGGTGGAAGCGCGGCTCAGCAGGAGAGGCCTACTTCCCGTGGTGGAAGCGCGGCTCAGCTGGAGACGCCTACTTCCCGTGGTGGAAGCGCGGCTCAGCAGGAGACGCCTACTTCCTGTGGTGGACGCGCGGCTCAGCAGGAGACGCCTACTTCCCGTGGTGGACGCGCGGCTCAGCAGGAGACGCCTACTTCCCGTGGTGGACGCGCGGCTCAGCAGGAGACGCCTACTTCCCGTGGTGGAAGCGCGGCTCAGCAGGAGACGCCTACTTCCCGTGGTGGAAGCGCGGCTCAGCAGGAGAGGCCTACTTCCCGTGGTGGAAGCGCGGCTCAGCAGGAGAGGCCTACTTCCCGTGGTGGAAGCGCGGCTCAGCTGGAGACTCCTACTTCCCGTGGTGGAAGCGCGGCTCAGCAGGAGAGGCCTACTTCCCGTGGTGGACGCGCGGCTCAGCAGGAGACGCCTACTTCCCGTGGTGGACGCGCGGCTCAGCAGGAGACGCCTACTTCCCGTGGTGGAAGCGCGGCTCAGCAGGAGACGCCTACTTCCCGTGGTGGAAGCGCGGCTCAGCAGGAGAGGCCTACTTCCCGTGGTGGAAGCGCGGCTCAGCTGGAGACTCCTACTTCCCGTGGTGGAAGCGCGGCTCAGCTGGAGACTCCTACTTCCCGTGGTGGAAGCGCGGCTCAGCAGGAGACGCCTACTTCCTGTGGTGGAAGCGCGGCTCAGCAGGAGACGCCTACTTCCCGTGGTGGAAGCGCGGCTCAGCAGGAGACGCCTACTTCCCGTGGTGGAAGCGCGGCTCAGCTGGAGACTCCTACTTCCCGTGGTGGAAGCGCGGCTCAGCAGGAGAGGCCTACTTCCTGTGGTGGAAGCGCGGCTCAGCAGGAGACGCCTACTTCCCGTGGTGGAAGCGCGGCTCAGCAGGAGACGCCTACTTCCCGTGGTGGAAGCGCGGCTCAGCAGGAGAGGCCTACTTCCCGTGGTGGAAGCGCGGCTCAGCAGGAGAGGCCTACTTCCCGTGGTGGAAGCGCGGCTCAGCTGGAGACTCCTACTTCCTGTGGTGGAAGCGCGGCTCAGCAGGAGACGCCTACTTCCCGTGGTGGAAGCGCGGCTCAGCAGGAGACGCCTACTTCCCGTGGTGGAAGCGCGGCTCAGCAGGAGAGGCCTACTTCCCGTGGTGGAAGCGCGGCTCAGCAGGAGAGGCCTACTTCCCGTGGTGGAAGCGCGGCTCAGCTGGAGACTCCTACTTCCCGTGGTGGAAGCGCGGCTCAGCAGGAGACGCCTACTTCCTGTGGTGGATGCGCGGCTCAGCAGGAGAGGCCTACTTCCCGTGGTGGAAGCGCGGCTCAGCAGGAGACGCCTACTTCCCGTGGTGGAAGCGCGGCTCAGCAGGAGACGCCTACTTCCCGTGGTGGAAGCGCGGCTCAGCAGGAGACGCCTACTTCCCGTGGTGGAAGCGCGGCTCAGCAGGAGACGCCTACTTCCCGTGGTGGATGCGCGGCTCAGCAGGAGACGCCTACTTCCTGTGGTGGAAGCGCGGCTCAGCAGGAGACGCCTACTTCCTGTGGTGGAAGCGCGGCTCAGCAGGAGACGCCTACTTCCTGTGGTGGAAGCGCGGCTCAGCAGGAGACGCCTACTTCCTGTGGTGGAAGCGCGGCTCAGCAGGAGAGGCCTACTTCCTGTGGTGGAAGCATGACTCAGCTTTTTAGAGAAGTTTGTGATGTATGTGTCTGTAAGACTGGTTGCCTTGCTGGGAGCACAGACGCACACCCCTCTTTTTTTTGAAAGATTGGACATGTCCTCCCCTTCGCACAGCCTAGCTTTCCCTTAAAAACCTCGCCAAGATGCAAACAAGGTCTTGTAACTCTAGCCAATAGCAGCCGAGTCCTGTATGCAAACGAAGTCTTGTAACTCTAACCAATAGCAGTCGAGGCCTGTATGCAAACAAAGGCTTGTAACCCTACCCAATAGTACTCCTGCTTTGCCCACACCCTGCTCTCCCACAACCAATCAAACGCCTCCACTCCCTATAAAACCCCACTTCTGAGAGGAGTCCGTGCGACTTCTCCGGCCCCTCCTGTCTGACCGCAGAATCTCACCCGGGAGCCGAATAAACCCTTTGCATTGGATCTTCTTGTGCTGGCCTCAGTTTCTTCATTTTAAACTTGGCGAGAAGCCAAGGACACTTACGGTGTCTACCCTGAAGATACGTGCAGCCTGTGGCCTCATAACTCCCATCACAGCAATCTACCCCAAGGACACCATTGGAAATGTGGATTAATTAAGTCATCTGGTCAAGGAATAGACATGAAAGACTCTAAGTTTATTTGTGGTGAATTGAAGCCAGTGTTGTAAAAATTATGCATGATGGACAAGTTGGGATTATTCCAGGATGGTACAATTGGTTTAATATTTAAAAGTCAAACTGTGGGCCGGGTGCAGTGGCTTGTGCCTGTAATCCCAGCCCTTTGGGAGGCCAAGGTGGGCAGATCACCTGATTTCAGGAGTTCAAGACCAGCCTGGCCAACATGGGGAAACCCCGTCTGTACTAAAAATATAAAAATTAGCTGGGCAAGGTGGTGGGCACCTGTAATCTCAGCTACTCTGGAGGCTGAGGCAGGAGAATCGCTTGAACCAAGGAGGCGGAGGTTGCGGTGAGCTGAGATGGCGCCACTGCACTCCAGACTCGGTGACAGAGCGAGACTCTGTCTCAAAAAGAAAAACCAAACTGTGTAATCACCTCATGAAGATAATGAAAAATGAAGAACAATGTTTAGTTACTTCAAAAAAGTAGGAAATAATTTTATGAAGTTTATCATCATTCATGATAAAAAGTGGAAGGTTAAGGAGGGGCGGGGCCAACGGGAGCTTCTCTTCTGGGTGACGAAAGCGGTGACGGGTGCATGCACGCCGTGTGAATTCCCCAAGGGCCACTGGATCGTGTGCTTGAAGCCAGTAGATTCTGAGAGTCAGTAAAGCTCGTGAAAAAATTCAACTCTTAGTAAACGGAGAACAGAAGGAAGCATCTTTAGTCTGAGAAGAGCTCGTACAAAAGTCTCCACCATGCTCAGTGGCTCTGAGAGTGACGTGCTGACGGCTTTCCGCAGATGGGGGCGAGCCCACGAGGTTGCCATGGGGACTGCGCCCAGCACCGTGCTGGACACAAGACGGCAAGATGAGAAAAGCAGAAGAGCCGAAGAGGACCTGCGGTCGGCATCATTTCGTATTAAGATATCTTTAAAAATCAATGGGCAAAAGATTAGAAAAAGATTTTTATATAAGCTCAATATACAAAATTAGTTCACTGTAATTCTCAAACTACAGAGCAGATAGGGAGCTCGGGCACAGGCTCTATGAGGGGAGAAGGTGGACGCCATCAGGGATGCTGAGGAAGACGAGGGCTTCGAGGGAGAAACGAGGCCACATGCTGCTGTGGGACAGTTCTCCCAGGCCACGGCATTGACAGGAGCTGGCATCTGTCCGGGGTCGGGCTGTTGTCTGTGGCGTGTTATTTTTGTGCAGGGCTCTGGTTTTGTGGTCATCTTTTGTGTGGTTCCTGTCAGGCACTCGGGTGGGAGGCCCTGCCCTTTGCTGCCCTCCCGGGCTCTGGTCTCAGCGGGTTCAATGCACAGGACCCCGTTTCAAATCTGACAGTTTTCGCACGACGTCCACCAGCAAGGCCCATAACGAGATGGACGTTTAACACCACCACCATTCACAACAGCATCAAAAGATAAATATCTAGCGACAAATCTAATGAAAGATCTTCAGGACTTCTACACAAAAGACTAGGGGACATTACCGAAAAAAGAAAGCCTAAATTAACGGAGAGAGAGGCTATGTTTATGGTTTGAAAACCTCAACAGTATAAAGATTTCCACTTAAACTGATTTACAGATCTGTAGATTCGATGCATTTCCATTAATATCCCAAGGAGGCTTTTTTCTGTGGAAAGTTACAAGATTGTTATAAAATATCTATTTTCCTGAGAAAAATAAAGTGGAAGGACTTTATCACCAGATACTGAGACTTATTGGAAGGCTACAGGGAATAGGATGGTGTATTATTGGTGAAAAGTAGACAAGAAGACCAATGAACAAAACAGGAAGCGAAGAAGTCGATGGAACAGGCCTGGACCCGGGAGCCTGGCAGAGGCCGCCCGTGAGGCAGGAGGTGGAGGAGGAAGCTCCGTGACCCCAAGGTGGGCAGAGGGGCTCATAAAGAACAGATGGCTGGTCCGCTTACACTTGAGAGCTGCTGTTCATCCAAAGATGTCATGGAGGGGGAGGAAAGGCCGTGGAATGCAGGGAGAGGACGTGGAGGGGGAGGAAAGGATGTGGACTGGGGGGAGAGGTCGTGGAGGGGGAGGAAAGGCCGTGGACTGGGGGGAGAGATCGTGGAGGGGGAGAAAAGGCTGTGAGTGGGGGGAGAGATCGTGGAGGGGGAGGAAAGTCTGTGAGTCGGGGGAGAGATGCGGATGGGGAGGAAAGGCTGTGAGTGGGGGGAGAGATGGTGGAGGGGGAGAAAAGGCTGTGAGTGGGGGGAGAGATCGTGGAGGGGGAGGAAAGGCTGTGAGTGGGGGGAGAGATCGTGGAGGGGGAGGAAAGGCTGTGAGTTGGGGGAGAGATCGTGGAGGGGGAGGAAAGGCTGTGAGTGAGGGGACAGATCATGGACGGGGAGGAAAGGCTGTGAGTGGCGGGAGAGATCGTGGAGGGGGAGGAAAGTCTGTGAGTGGGGGGAGAGATGCGGATGGGGAGGAAAGGCTGTGAGTGGGGGGAGAGATCCTGGAGGGAGAGGAAAGGCTGTGAGTGAGGGGACAGATCATGGACGGGGAGGAAAGGCTGTGAGTGGGGGGAGAGATCGTGGAGGGGGAGGAAAGGCTGTGAGTGGGGGGAGAGATTGTGGAGGGGGTGAAAAGTCTGTGAGTGGGGGGAGAGATCGTGGAGGAGGAGGAAAGGCTGTGAGTGGGGGAGACATGTGGAGGGGGAGGAAAGTCTGTGAGTGGTGGGAGAGATCGTGGAGGAGGAGGAAAGGCTGTGAGTGGGGGGAGAGATCATGGAAGGGGAGGAAAGGCTGTGAGTGGGGGAGACGTCGTGGAGGGGGAGAAAAGGCTGTGAGTGGGGGGAGAGATCGTGGACGGGGAGAAAAGGCTGTGAGTGGGGGAGAGATGTGGAGGGGGAGGAAAGTCTGTGAGTGGGGGGAGAGGTAGTGGAGGGGGAGGAAAGTCTGTGAGTGGTGGGAGAGGTAGTGGAGGGGGAGGAAAGTCTGTGAGTGGTGGGAGAGGTAGTGGAGGGAGAGGAAAGGCTGTGAGTGGGGGGAGAGATCATGGAGGGGGAGGAAAGGCTGTGAGTGGGGGGAGAGGTAGTGGAGGGAGAGGAAAGGCTGTGACTGGGGGAGAGATGTGGAGGGGGAGGAAAGGCTATGAGTGGGGGGAGAGGTTGTGGAGGGGAAGGAAAGGCTGTGAGTTGGGGGAGAGTTCGTGGAGGGGGAGGAAAGGCTGTGAGTGGGGGGAGAGATCATGGAGGGGGAGGAAAGGCTGTGAGTGGGGGGAGAGATCATGGAGGGGGAGGAAAGGCTGTGAGTGGGGGGAGAGATCATGGAGGGGGAGGAAAGTCTGTGAGTGGTGGGAGAGGTAGTAGAGGGAGAGGAAAGGCTGTGAGTGGGGGAGAGATGTGGAGGGGGAGGAAAGGCTATGAGTGGGAGAGAGATGTGGTGGGGGAGGAAAGGCTGTGAGTGGGGGGAGAGATCGTGGAGGGGGAGGAAAGGCTATGAGTGGGGGAGAGATGTGGAGGGGGAGGAAAGGCTATGAGTGGGGGGAGAGATGTGGAGGGGGAGAAAAGGCTGTGAGTGGGGGGAGAGATTGTGGAGGGGGAGAAAAGGCTGTGAGTGGGGGCAAAGATCGTGGAGGGGGTGGAAAGGCTGTGAGTGGGGGGAGAGATCGTGGAGGGGGAGAAAAGGCTGTGAGTGGGGGAGAGATCATGGAGGGGGAGGAAAGACTGTGAGTTGGGGGAGAGGTCATGGAGGGGGAGAAAAGGCTGTGAGTGGGGGCAGAGGTCGTGGAGGGGGAGAAAAGGCTGTGAGTGGGGGAGAGATGTGGAGGGGGAGGAAAGGCTATGAGTGGGAGAGAGATGTGGTGGGGGAGGAAAGGCTGTGAGTGGGGGGAGAGATCGTGGAGGGGGAGGAAAGGCTGTGAGTGGGGGGAGAGATCGTGGAGGGGGAGGAAAGGCTATGAGTGGGGGAGAGATGTGGAGGGGGAGGAAAGGCTATGAGTGGGGGGAGAGATGTGGAGGGGGAGGAAAGGCTGTGAGTGGTGGGAGAGGTAGTGGAGGGAGAGGAAAGGCTGTGAGTTGGGGAAGTGGTCGTGGACGGGGAGAAAAGGCTGTGAGTGAGGGGAGAGGTCGTGGAGGGGGAGGAAAGGCTGTGGAGTCGGGGGAGGTTTTTGAGGGACAGAACTTTCTGGAATATGTTGAGAGTCCTGAAAATCCCTGGGAAGAAGTCAGCATGTGGTAGCAGAGTGCGTGTGGACAGGCATTCCTCAGGGCAGCCGATGGCCAGCGAAAGCTGGAGATGACGTCCAGCATCCCTGGCCACCAGGGTATCCAGAATTAAAAGTACTTCGGTCCTCTGGCTAAAAGGTGAAAAGGCTGGACGCCGGGCATGGGTGGGGGTGCAGGGCCGGGGGTGACCAGCTGGACACACACTCACCTCAGCAGGCAGCACCTCCCCTCATGGGCACTTATCTCGAGGATCTCTGGGCGAGAGACGTCCATGGCAGCTTTCGTCCTCAGAGCGCAAACGGGACACCTGCCCTCCACGGTGGAGCCGTGAGGGAGCTGTGGCCGTGGGCCTGGGGCGGGCACAGCGAGCAAGGGTGTGAGGGCCTGTGTCCAGCTGGAGACGGTGGTTCTTCCTGGAAGTGGGAGGGCTGGGGCTGCTGGGGTCTGGAACGTCGTGTTTCCTACTCCGGGCAGGGGTTTGTTCCACGAAAGTTCATCCACCTGGAGAAACACACAGGTGCAGCACGTCCATCCCAGCAACACTCTCCAGGGAAAAGGGAAACCGAGGCACACCGGGAATTTCCGCAGCACGGAGGACATTCAGTGTCACACTCCAGGTGGCATTTGAAAGAAAAATTAAACAAAAATTTAAACCTAACAATTTAAACATTTGGTAAACAGAAACTTCTCATGAGCTAGTGTTTGTGTTTTAAATTTTTAGCTTTTATTTTAGTTGGGGCACACGTGCAGGCTGGGCAGGTTTGCTGCGTAGGTAAACGTGCCCCATGGGGGATCGTTGCACAGATTATTTCGTCACCAGGTGTTAAGCCCAGTACCCATTAGTGATTTTTCCTGATCCTCTCCCTCCTCCCAGCCTCCACCGTCCAACAGTCCCCGCGTCTCTTGTTCTCTCTTTGTGTTCCTATGTTCTCAGCATTTAGCTCCCACTCATAAGTGAGAACATGCAGTATTTGGTTTTCTGTTCCTGTGTTAGCCTGCTAAAGATAATGGCCTCCAGCTCCACCCGTGTTCCTGCAAAGGACACGATCCGGTTCTTTTTTCTGGCTGCATAGTATTCCACCGGGTGCAGGGACCCCATTTTCTTTATCCAGTCTATCGCTGATGGGCATTTATGTTGATTCCGTGTCTCTGCTGTTGTGACTAGTGCTGTGATGGACGTGGCGTGCAGACAAGACACAATGTTTAGTAAAAATCATGGACAGAGAGGCGAATCTCGTGTCGTGAGTGAGGGCATCACACACAAATGTGTATAACCCACAGGACAGGGAGAAAACCAGTGACCATGTTTTTCTCCGGGAGGGGTTGGAAATGCTCAGTGTCCTTTGCTGAGCTTGTAATAAGGTGCTTCCATGAATATGAATACACTCGGTTTCCCACTGCGGATGCCGAAGGACCCTCCTCACAACAGCGACCCCTCCTGGTGCTCATCAGGGACAAAGGTGACTTTTCACCGCGAGCCCCACGTGGCCTCTCCGGCCTCGAGGGAGGGCACCATTCTGCCGCCTCGGCCTTTCTGATGAGTCTCAAATGCAACCCGGGACAGGCAGAGCCTGGAGGCAGTTCACCTGCCCCTGAGCTGCCTGGATTTCAGAAGGGAACCTCAGCCCCTGACCCCCGTCAGCAAGGTGCTGGGGTCTCCTGTGGCCCCTGGAGCCAGGAAGGGAGGGCAGAGGCAGTGGGGACAGCCTGCCAGGGGATGGCCCTGGGGCCTCCAAGCTGCAGGGCATCGTTTCTGGCTTTTTTTTTTTTTGAGGCGGAGTTTCGCTGTTGTTACCCAGACTGGAGTGCAATGGCGTGATCTCGGCTCACCGCAACCTTCACCTCCTGGATTCACGCAATTCTCCTGCCTCAGCCTCCCGAGTAGCTGGGATTACAGGCGTGCACCACCATGCCCAGCTAATTTTTGTATTTTTAGTAGAGATGGGGTTTCACTCGTTTCTGGTTTGACACCCACAGATACTGATGAGGGCTCACGAGGCATCAGGCAGGTTCTGGAGGCTCGGGGCTCACCAGTAAACAGAGGGAACAGAGATTCCCACCTAGTCCCTCTCACATCGTAGTGGGGAAGAGAGGACATGACCCCTTAGCCCAACAGCCAAACAAACTGTACAGCCCGTGGGAGGAGCCCCTACCATGCAAAGAAAAGGTGGGAGAGGCGTGAAGTGGGGCACGGAGTGGGCCAGGGAGGGGCACCAGGCGCAGCCCCACGGTGTGGCCCATGCTTGGCCTGTGCTGACCGAGGCAACACCCCGGGAGGCAGCTTCAGTCGGTGGCAGGTGCAGGCCAGGCCGGTGCGAGGACCCCGCAGGGTCACAGGCCATGCACAGGACCTCGGGATGATGGCCTTTGCTCTAATGAATACTGAAGGGTCTGAGCGACAGGGACTTGGTCACCACCTGGGGAGTGCAGAGGCCCCGAGAGCTGCTTCCCTGGCCCCTGCCCCACCTTGGAGCCTGGAAGAGGACATCTCTGTCCCTGCCTCTGAGGAATGAAGATCACAGACGGTGACTTTCCACCTCCTGGGAGCACAGTCTACAGCTGTCACAGACCGTCACCTCCCACCTCCTGGGACGCAATGGACGGTCATCACAGGCGACCACCTCCCACCTCTGAGATGCAATCACCTCCCATTTTCTGGGGATGCAGTCGACTGCCTCTGAGATCACAGTAGCATCACAGAGCCCCGTGCTGGTGACGCGGCCTCAGGCTCTGCAGCAGGAAGCGAGGTCCATGGCTCACCCGGCGATGGGCAGGGCCAGCCAGGGCTGTGGTGGGCTGAGCCCCTCCCAAGGGCTCCCTGTTCCTCAGAGGCAGGGATAGATGAGATGCTCTCTTTTGCAGGAAGAAAACTCCGGCACAGGATCAGAACCAAAGCGGCCCCTCAAGGCCCTGTTGAGGGAGCTGCTGCAGGTGTCAGGCACTGGACTTCCATCAGTCACGGCTATTTCTAGATATTTTCTCAGGGAACGAGTGTGGAATACATTCTGAGGTACAAGGCAGTTAGGTACTGTGAGAATCGGGTACTGCGGGGGTTGAGTACTGTGTCAGTGGTGTACTGTGGCAGTTGGGTACTGTGTCAGTGGTGTACTGTGGCAGTTGGGTACTGTGGCAGTTGGGTACTGTGGCAGTGGTGTACTGTGGCAGTTGGGTACTGTGGCAGTTGGGTACTGTGGCAGTTGGGTACTGTGCTTTGTTTTACATATACAAATGCTGAGCCTGAGGGCATTGAAGTCTGTGGTGCCAGTGACCCAGCAAATGTGGGTCCAGGTTGGTTCTGGTTGCTACACAGCAACCTGGTTGCTTCTGCAGAAGTTTCTAGAGGCACTGAGGGGAACAGGAAGCCTTAGGGCCACAGCCCCAGGCACCCTTGAAGGTGGGCCCCAAGGCCTCTGGTGAAACTCAGGTGTGTCCAGTGGGGCTTGCAAGGGGCAGGGGCCCTCCATACACACTGGGGTCATGCCTCCAGTCCTCTGCGGTGTGGGGCCCCCACAAGCTTGCTCAGAAGACCCTCCGTCAACCACCCCATGCTCATTCTCCCTTGCGGGTCCTTGAGGTCCAGAAGATAGACACACCCTCCCCATCTGCAGACTGTCCTGTCCCCTCCGCCATCCCCGGGTCCCCACTCCGGGCCTGGGCCAGCCACTGACTCTCTCTGTCTCTCTGTCTCTCTGTTTCACTCGCTCTGTCTCTGTTTCTCTCTGTCTGTCTCGCTCTGGCTGTGTCTTTCTCTCTGTCTCTCCCTCTTTCTCTTTGTGTGTGTCTGCGTCTCCCTGTCTCTCTCTTTATCTCTGTCTCTCTCTCCATCTCTCTTTCTGTCTGTCTCTGTCTCTCCGTTTCTCTGTCTCTGTCTCTTTCTCCCTCTCTCTTTTTCTGTCTCTGTCTCTCCCTGTCTTTCTCTGTCTCTATTTCTCTCTTTCTCTGCCTCTTTCTCTCTTTTTCTTTCTCTGTCTCTGTCTCTCTCTGTCTGGCCCTCTCTTTCTCTGTCTCTACCTTGCTGTCTCTCTCTGTCTCTCCCTCTCTGTCTCTGTCTCTGCCTTTCTCTCTCTCTGCAGCAGCCTCTTCCCAGGCCCCCACCCTTCCCTCCAACCAGCGCTGTGCTCGGAAGCCAGGCGTCCTAAATGCGAACGTCATCTCCTCTTTCTGGCCTCCCTTTCTGAGTTCCTGGGTCCTAGGGGCAAAGGTCATGTGCCAAACTTGCTCATCTCCGAGCGGTGCCCCCAGGGCCTTCACCTCCATTACTCAGCGGTTGTCAGGGTGAGTCAGGCGTGGGGATGGGGGAGGGGCCAGCTCTGGGCCCTTATCGCCCAGCGGTGCGGACTGAGATAAAGGAACCAGGAGACTAGAGAAAGTTCCTGCGTTTGGGAAGGCCCTGGCTGTGGAGGGCGCGGTGCGGGCAGTGGGGGCAGGGGGCTGTCGAGGGCACCCAGGGAGCTGACTCCAGAGGCTGAACGGAGGCGGGAGGAGGCCTGGGGAGGGCGGGGGTGTGGCACTGTCCCTGGCCCCAGGAAGGCGGGTCGGGGTATCCCAGAGCTTGGGGTCTCCTGGATGGGAGAGACTGGAGGGAGGCCCAAGCGGGGACCCAAATGGGCAGAGCCTGAGCGAGGAGGGGACCCCCAACTCCCTGTGCGGAAAACCGGGAGAGAGCCCCGCTCTGGCTTTGGTCTTGGCTGAGATACAACCCCCGGGGTGGGACCCTGTCCTGAATGCCCCTCGACGTTCCTCTGGCCTCTCCTGGACCCCGTGGTCAGCAGTGTGGCTTCCCTGAATGGCCTCTCTGCTGGGGACAGGGACCCCATCTCCCCTCGTTGTCCATGCCTGGCACAGGACTGCCCCCCCACAAAATACTCCACAGAAGGACAGAAACCCTGCAGTCACCGGGAAAGGGGGTTCCCGGGGGGCTGCAGTTTCCATGACACGGATGCTGCATCTCTGGTGACCCCGGGGCCCATGGGACGAGGCTGTCCCAGAAGGTGGTTCTGGATCCTGAACCCGTGGCAGGGAGCTGGACTGCTCCCTGGTCTCCAGCTCAGCCAGGGATGGATCCGGGCGTCCAGGCCGGGTCGGACAGCAAAAGCTGTTCTCCGAAGTTCATTACAAAGTTCATTACAAACCCCAGTGGCCCCCAGGGCGCAGCCATGGCAGCCCCACGCTCAGGTGGGTTCAGGCCACAACTGGAGCAGCCGTGGTTCTGTGGGCACTGGTGGGCAGCTGGCCCTAGCAGCAGTTTAGAGCCAGAGCCCGGCTGGAGGGGCCCAGGCCTGCTGGGTGTGAGCCCACCCCGGGCTGCCCCAGGGCCCCTGCTCCAGCTGAGCTCCCGGGACCAGGGTGGGGGCCGTGATGCCTGGGCGAGGGATCTGTGAGGCCCACCCCGGCTTCCCGCGGGTGGGGGTGTGTGGCGGCCGGGGGCTCCTCGACCGTGGGCAGGGCCAGCCTTCTGCTGTGGCCCAGGTACGGTTATCGAGAGATCAGTGTGTTTGCCCGGTTCTTCCTCTCCGGGGGCGCTGGCTCACCTGCGTGCATCTGCGCAGGGGGAGGGGTGGCCAGCGCCCACGGACGGCAGTAGGTGGCTCTCCTGGCCCCAGGGCCGGGCTCTCTGCAGATAAGGCATTAACAGTCCGTGAGGACGCGCCCTGCAGATCTGCTGACGGCTCCGTTCTGCCCAGGTGCTGGGGTGAGGTGCCAAAGGTTCTCTATAAAGTGCCCGGCTCCCAGCCCACGGCCACTCGCCCTCCAGCTTCTGCCCTGCCTGCCGTGCGGGGCCGTCCAGCGACCACCATGGTGAGGCTCGTGCTGCCCAACCCCGGCCTGGACGCCCGGATCCCATCCCTGGCTGAGCTGGAGACCATCGAGCAGGAGGAGGCCAGCTCCCGGCCCAAGTGGGACAACAAGGCGCAGTACATGCTCACCTGCGTGGGCTTCTGCGTGGGCCTCGGCAACGTGTGGCGCTTCCCCTACCTGTGCCAGAGCCACGGAGGAGGTAGGCGGCCGGGCGGGGCTGTAGGCCAGGCCCTGCGCACACACACACACACACACACACAGAGAGACACACACAGACACACACATAGACACACACACAGACACACACACAGAGACACACACAGACACATACAGACACACACACAGACACACACATAGACACACACACAGACACACACACACAGACACACACAGACACATACAGACACACACACAGACACACACAGACACATACAGACACACACAGACACACACATAGACACACACACACACAGACACACACATAGACACACACACACAGACACACACACAGACACAGACACAGACACATACAGACACACACAGACACACAGATACACACACAGACACACACACACAGACACACACACAGACACACACAGACACACACAGACACACACACACAGGCCCGGGGCAGGTGTCCCTCCTCGCCCTGGACCCCGGCTCCCCACGCACAGAGGGGAGAGGTGAAGCCACAGGGTGTGGGGGAGCTGAGGCCCCCACCTGCCCTTGAGCCCCGTTCCTAGGTTGCTGGTGAGGAGCTGGCCCGGCTGGCATGGCCCAAGGGCTTTGTGTGGGGCTCCGGGGAGGGCCCTGTGCTGCAGACTGGCAGTCCTGCCGTTCTGGGGGACCCTCTGGCTTGAAGGTGGGGCCGGAGGAAGGGCGCTTAGCCAGGTACAGCCCCTCCTCAGAGGACTCGGGGCTGAGCCCTCCTGGGCACACCTCTTGTCCCAGCCCCACAGGCGGGCACCTGCCAGGGCACAGGGCAGAGGAGGGAGCCAGATTGGGGGCAGGGGACCCTCAGAGGAACAGGGTGAGTGGCTGGAGACTGGGGACTGAGGCCTGGCTCTTGGGTGGGTGCCCTTAGGCCTGGAGGCTGGGGAGCAGCTGTGCCCATGAGACAGGCAAGCTGGGCGCTCCTTGTTCCTCCAGCTCCTGGAACCCAGGTGGGCACGGCTGCTGCTGGCACGGAGGTGACACGTGTCCGCCCAGTGGCCCTGAGCATCTGAGGAGTGGCTCCAGGCCTCTGCTCCCCAGCCTGGGAGGGGCTGCTCCTAGGACCCCACACTGGGACTGGGTCAAGCCGCTGCCCTCATAAACCCGCTGCCTTGTCAATGGAAGGTCCGAGAAGGCCCGGCGCCCTCTGCCCTGGAGCGGTTCATGGGGGCCGTGAGGGTCTCAGTCTCTGTTCAGAGAAGCCCTCCATTGGTGGACCTGTTCTTTCTCACCGGGGGAGAGCTGCGTCTCTCATGCCGGCTTTGTGATGTGAAGATTTTTAAAGCAAAGCAGAGATGGGCTTTCCTGAATCAGTTTCACCTCCAGCATGGTCAGGACTTGAGCATTGCCTTGGGCACTTTGCCAGCCTCTGGCCCAGCTGGCACCTTCCACTCGGGTTTTCCCACTGGGGTGCTCATCTGGTGAATCTAATCTGGGCTACAGCTCTGCCATAGGGAGCCTTCAGAGAGGCAGCTGAAAGGACTTGGGGACACAGAGGCCCCTCTTCTGGCTCCCGGGGGGCTCGTGGATGCCAGGACAGCGGAGCAGGCGGTGTCCACTCGGCACGCCGTCTCTCCACGCGTCTCAGTGAGGGCTTCTGCACTCACGCCCGCATCAGTGACGCCAGATTTCCCCGTTTATACGGTCATGGAGACCCCATGGACGGAGGCAGGCAGCTCCTCCTGGCCCTCCTGGAGGCCTCCTAAGGGTCTGGGATTGTCCTTCCAGGTGAAAGCCTCACACAGGCCTCACAGCCTCCCATGTCTGAACAGATTTTGCCCTCCTTGGAGAACCTGTGCCAGGTGGGCAGGCTCAAGGGACCCTTTCCAAACCCAGCCGCCCCACTTACCCGAGCCACCCGAGGGCACACGGTGCCTGGGCGTTGTCACCTGGGAAATGGGTGTGATGGCAGAGCCCACTCGAGGGCGGTGTGTGGGGGGTGCGGGAACAGCCGTGAGACGTGGTCAGCCAGGGCTCCCCTGACTCCCCCACGCCCCCACTCCTCCCACACCTTCCACACCCCCCACTGCCCCATACCCCCCAAGTCCCCCACTACATGAGCAGCTGCCCTTCAAGGCCCACGTGGCCCCAGCACAGCGGTCCCGGCGTCTCCTCTTCGCTGCTCAGCGCCTGGCCCGGGGCCAGCTTTCCCCGTACTCCACCTACGCTATTTCTTAGCAAAACTCCAGGCAGTGTTCATTCACTCGGTGCCACAAACACCACCTGCCGTAGAGAGAAGAGGGGAGGCTTAGCCCCTGCGTGAGAGCTGCAGCTCCCTCCTCCCTCCTTCCTCTCCTCCTTCCCCAGTTTTTCAAGGAAAGATGGAACTTGAAAGACGGAACTCAAGGAAAGATGCAACTGCGTTTCTGTGCCCAATGTCTCTTTCCTTCTGGGTGCTCTCCCTCTGCCCACGCCCCCACCTCACACTCCCCCTCTGCCCACCCCCCCACCCCAGCTCTCCCTCTGCCCACCGCCCCACCCCAGCTCTCCGTCTGCCCACGCCCCCACCTCACACTCCCCCTCTGCCCACCCCCCCACCCCAGCTCTCCATCTGTCCACCCCCCCACCCCAGCTCTCCCTCTGCCCACCGCCCCACCCCAGCTCTCCGTCTGCCCACCCCCCCACCCCAGCTCTCCCTCTGCCCACGCCCCCACCTCACACTCCCCCTCTGCCCACCCCCCCACCCCAGCTCTCCCTCTGTCCACCCCCCCACCCCAGCTCTCCCTCTGCCCACCCCACCCCAGCTCTCCCTCTGCCCATGCCCCCACCCCAGCTCTCCCTCTGCCCACCCCGCCACCCCAGCTCTCCGTCTGCCCACCCCCCACCCCAGTTCTCCCTCTGCCCACCCCGCCACCCCAGCTCTCCGTCTGCCCACCCCCCCACCCCAGCTCTCCCTCTGCCCACCCCTCACCCCAGCTCTCCCTCTGCCCACCCCCCCACCCCAGCTCTCCATCTGCCCACCCCCCACCCCAGCTCTCCCTCTGCCCACCCCACCCCAGCTCTCCCTCTGCCCAGGCCCCCCACCCCAGCTCTCCCTCTGCCCACCCCCCACCCCAGCTCTCCCTCTGCCCACCCCCCACCCCAGCTCTCCCTCTGCCCATGCCCCCACCCCAGCTCTCCCTATGCCCACCCCGCACCCCAGCTCTCCATCTGCCCACCCCCCACCCCAGCTCTCCCTCTGCCCACCCCCCCACCCCAGCTCTCCAGCTGCCCACCCCCCCACCCCAGCTCTCCCTCTGCCCACGCCCCCACCCCAGCTCTCCCTATGCCCACCCCGCACCCCAGCTCTCCCTATGCCCACCCCGCACCCCAGCTCTCCATCTGCCCACCCCCCACCCCAGCTCTCCCTCTGCCCACGCCCCCACCCCAGCTCTCCCTCTGCCCACCCCCCACCCCAGCTCTCCCTCTGCCCACGCCCCCACCCCAGCTCTCCCTCTGCCCACCTCCCCACCCCAGCTCTCCAGCTGCCCACCCCCCCACCCCAGCTCTCCCTCTGCCCACCCCACCCCAGCTCTCCCTATGCCCACCCCCCACCCCAGATCTCCCTATGCCCACCCCCCACCCCAGCTCTCCATCTGCCCACCCCCCACCCCAGCTCTCCCTCTGCCCACGCCCCCACCCCAGCTCTCCCTCTGCCCACGCCCCCACCCCAGCTCTCCCTCTGCCCACCCCCCCAACCCAGCTCTCCCTCTGCCCACGCCCCCACCCCAGCTCTCCCTCTGCCCACCCCCCCACCCCAGCTCTCCCTCTGCCCACCCCCCACCCCAGCTCTCCCTCTGCCCATGCCCTGACCCCAGCTCTCCCTCTGCCCACCCCACCCCAGCTCTCAATCTGTCCACCCCCCACCCCAGCTCTCCCTCTGCCCACCCCCCCACCCCAGCTCTCCAGCTGCCCACCCCCCCACCCCAGCTCTCCCTCTGCCCACGCCCCCACCCCAGCTCTCCCTCTGCCCACCCCACCCCAGCTCTCCCTCTGCCCACCCCCACCCCAGCTCTCCCTATGCCCACCCCCCACCCCAGCTCTCCATCTGCCCACCCCCCCACCCCAGCACTCCCTCTGCCCACCCCACCCCAGCTCTCCCTCTGCCCACCCCCCCACCCCTGCTCTCCCTCTGCCCACCCCCCACCCCAGCTCTCCCTCTGCCCACCCCCCCACCCCAGCTCTCCCTCTGCCCACCCCCCCACCCCAGCTCTCCCTCTGCCCACCCCCCCACCCCAGCTCTCCCTCTGCCCACCCCCCCACCCCAGCTCTCCCTCTGCCCACCCCCCACCCCAGCTCTCCCTCTGCCCACCCCCCCACCCCAGCTCTCCCTCTGCCCACCCCACCCCAGCTCTCCATCTGCCCACCCCCCACCCCAGCTCTCCCTCTGCCCACCCCCCCACCCCAGCTCTCCAGCTGCCCACCCCCCCACCCCAGCTCTCCCTCTGCCCACGCCCCCACCCCAGCTCTCCCTCTGCCCACCCCACCCCAGCTCTCCCTCTGCCCACCCCCCACCCCAGCTCTCCCTATGCCCACCCCCCACCCCAGCTCTCCATCTGCCCACCCCCCACCCCAGCTCTCCCTCTGCCCACGCCCCCACCCCAGCTCTCCCTCTGCCCACCCCGCCACACCAGCTCTCCGTCTGCCCACCCCCCCACCCCAGCTCTCCCTCTGCCCACCCCCCACCCCAGCTCTCCCTCTGCCCATGCCCCCACCCCAGCTCTCCCTCTGCCCACCCCACCCCAGCTCTCCATCTGCCCACACCCCACCCCAGCTCTCCCTCTGCCCACCCCCCCACCCCAGCTCTCCAGCTGCCCACCCCCCCCTCCCCAGCTCTCCCTCTGCCCACGCCCCCACTCCAGCTCTCCCTCTGCCCACCCCACCCCAGCTCTCCCTCTGCCCACCCCCCCACCCCAGCTCTCCCTCTGCCCACCCCCCACCCCAGCTCTCCCTCTGCCCACCCCCACACCCCAGCTATCCCTCTGCCCACCCCCCCACCCCAGCTCTCCATCTGCCCACCCCACCCCAGCTCTCCCTCTGCCCACCCCCACCCCAGCTCTCCCTCTGCCCACCCCCCCACCCCAGCTCTCCCTCTGCCCACCCCCCCCACCCCAGCTCTCCCTCTGCCCACCCCCCCACCCCAGCTCTCCCTCTGCCCACCCCCCACCCCAGCTCTCCCTCTGCCCACCCCACCCCAGCTCTCCGTCTGCCCACCCCACCCCAGCTCTCCGTCTGCCCACCCCCCACCCCAGCTCTCCCTCTGCCCACCCCCCCACCCCAGCTCTCCAGCTGCCCACCCCCCCCACCCCAGCTCTCCCTCTGCCCACGCCCCCACCCCAGCTCTCCCTCTGCCCACCCCCCACCCCAGCTCTCCCTATGCCCACCCCCCACCCCAGCTCTCCATCTGCCCACCCCCCACCCCAGCTCTCCATCTGCCCACCCCCCCACCCCAGCTCTCCCTCTGCCCACCCCACCCCAGCTCTCCCTCTGCCCACCTCCCACCCCAGCTCTCCCTCTGCCCACGTCCCCACCCCAGCTCTCCCTCTGCCCACCCCCCACCCCAGCTCTCCCTCTGCCCATGCCCCCACCCCAGCTCTCCCTCTGCCCACCCCACCCCAGCTCTCCATCTGCCCACCCCCCACCCCAGCTCTCCCTCTGCCCACCCCCCCACCCCAGCTCTCCAGCTGCCCACCCCCCCACCCCAGCTCTCCCTCTGCCCACGCCCCCACCCCAGCTCTCCCTCTGCCCACCCCACCCCAGCTCTCCCTCTGCCCACCTCCCACCCCAGCTCTCCCTCTGCCCACGTCCCCACCCCAGCTCTCCGTCTGCCCACCCCACCCCAGCTCTCCATCTGCCCACCCCTCACCCCAGCTCTCCCTATGCCCACCCCCCACCCCAGCTCTCCATCTGCCCACCCCCCACCCCAGCTCTCCCTCTGCCCACGCCCCCACCCCAGCTCTCCCTCTGCCCACCTCACCCCAGCTCTCCCTCTGCCCACCCCCCCACCCCAGCTCTCCCTCTGCCCACCCCCCCACCCCAGCTCTCCCTCTGCCCACCCCCACCCCAGCTCTCCCTCTGCCCACCCCGCCACACCAGCTCTCCGTCTGCCCACCCCCCCACCCCAGCTCTCCCTCTGCCCACCCCCCACCCCAGCTCTCCCTCTGCCCACCCCCCCACCCCAGCTCTCCAGCTGCCCACCCCCCCACCCCAGCTCTCCCTCTGCCCACGCCCCCACCCCAGCTCTCCCTTTGCCCACCCCCCACCCCAGCTCTCCCTATGCCCACCCCCCACCCCAGCTCTCCATCTGCCCACCCCCCCACCCCAGCTCTCCCTCTGCCCACCCCACCCCAGCTCTCCCTCTGCCCACCTCCCACCCCAGCTCTCCCTCTGCCCACGTCCCCACCCCAGCTCTCCCTCTGCCCACCCCCTACCACAGCTCTCCCTCTGCCCACCCCCCACCCCAGCTCTCCATCTGCCCACCCCACCCCAGCTCTCCCTCTGCCCACCCCCACCCCAGCTCTCCCTCTGCCCACCCCACCCCAGCTCTCCCTCTGCCCACCCCACCACAGCAGCTCTCCGTCTGCCCACCCCCCCACCCCAGCTCTCCCTCTGCCCACCCCCACCCCAGCTCTCCCTCTGCCCACGCCCCCACCCCAGCTCTCCCTCTGCCCACCCCGCCACACCAGCTCTCCGTCTGCCCACCCCCCCACCCCAGCTCTCCCTCTGCCCACCCCCTACCACAGCTCTCCCTCTGCCCACCCCCCCACCCCAGCTCTCCATCTGCCCACCCCACCCCAGCTCTCCCTCTGCCCACCCCCACCCCAGCTCTCCCTCTGCCCACCCCACCCCAGCTCTCCCTCTGCCCACCCCGCCACACCAGCTCCCCGTCTGCCCACCCCCCCACCCCAGCT
Source organism: Aotus nancymaae (assembly GCF_030222135.1). Taxonomy (NCBI): domain Eukaryota; kingdom Metazoa; phylum Chordata; class Mammalia; order Primates; family Aotidae; genus Aotus; species Aotus nancymaae. The sequence goes on from NW_026988425.1 coordinate 988,759, forward strand.
CTCCCTCTGCCCACCCCCACCCCAGCTCTCCCTCTGCCCACCCCCCACCCCAGCTCTCCATGACTTGCTTCCGCCTGAATGATGCCAGTGCCTGCAGCGCAGCACAGAGAGGCCTGGTTTCCAGGGACCTTTGCAACCACATCCAGGTGCCTGCACTGCCCCATCGGGCGGGAGCCACCCAGTGTCCCCAGGGCACCGGCAGCCCTTCTCTCCTCTCCTTCCTCTGCACGTCATCCCACATGAGGAAGAAGTTGCTGGTTTTCAAAGACAAATATTGATATTCCGGTGGCTTGAAGTGTCCAGAATGCTTGGCTTTCCCCGAGTTTCTTGGGGCAGGACAGGCTCCTGCCTCCGGGATGCATTTGGGGTGGAGTAGGTGTGTCCCCTCCAGTCCTCTCTGATCACTGCTCTGTGCTGAGCCTGAGCCCCAGGGCTCAGGGATCTGAGAGTCTCCTGCCCCGAGGAACTTTAAGAAGGGAGAACCACCAGGGGCAAGGGCAACAGCTGAGGTTCCCAGAAGAGGGGACATCCTAGTGGGGTTTTCAAGGGTGAATAGGAGTTTTCCCAACAGAGATGGAGCAATAGGAAGACCCAAGCATTTAGGGTTAGGGCACAGTGGAGGGAAGGGAGGGGCTGGAGGACGTTTGGGACCATGCACTTGCTTCCTCCCGGTCGTTTTGTCTGGAAGAGTTTCAATTCAAGCTCCTGGAAAAAAAAATTGGAGGAGTGAATCTTTTCTTATTTTAACCCAATGAACAGGCCCTGCTGGGGTCTTGGGAATCCCTGCAGGTGAGCCTGCAGCCCCCAGCCCCTCCCTCGGGGACCCGCTCGTGGGCATCTCCTGCACTGCACCCGGCCCCAGGGACCCGCTGGTGGGAGTCACTTGCACCTGGCCATGGAGACCCGATGGTGGGCGTCTCTTGCGCCCAGCCACCATTGCCCTCTGCCTTTCATCTCATGATGAATCCAGCATCCCACAGCCCACCCTCCATGCCTGGCTCTCCTGGACTTCCCCTCCTGCGGCCCCTCCTTCTGAAGGAACCTGTCCCTGCAGCCCCAGCTCAGAGAGAAGGGCCTGTGCACGGCCCATGGCCTGTGTGGGGATGGAGGCCTGGGACTCCAGAGGGCCCTGTTCCACCCTCCGGGCATGCACTGTGTGGAAGAGGAGGAGAGGCAGAGAGCAGGCTCGCTGTTGAACTGGGAGAGGGAGGACTCAGAAAGGCCGGCAGGGGCCAAGCAGGAAGTCAGGCCGCCAGCAGCAGCTCCTCCCTCCCGCCTCCATCCCCCTCTCCTCCTCTCCCCTCCCTCCTCCTCTCCCCTCCCCACTTCTCTCCCCTCCCTCCTCCTCTCCCCTCCCTCCTCCTCTCCCCTCCCTCCTCCTCTCCCCTCCCTCCTCCTCTCCCCTCCCTCCTCCTCTCCCCTCCCTCCTCCTCTCCCCTCCCTCCTCCTCTCCCCCTCCATCGCCCTGTCTCTACTCCTCCCTTCTCTCTCTGTCTCTCTGTGTTTCTGTCTCTGTGTGTGTCTCTCTGTCTCTTTCTCTGTGTGTCTCCTCTGTGTCTCTGTCTCCCTCCCTGTCTCTGTCTCTCTCCCTGGTTCCCTCTCTGTCTCTGTCTCTCTGTGTCTCTGAGTCTCACACTCACCAGTGCCATCCTCTGAGGATGCTAGTTTGGGGTCTGACGAGGCCCTGCTGGCCGGGGAGACGGTGGCCGGATGGGGGAAGGGAGCCAGTGAGGAGGGAATTTGGGGAGCTCAGGTTTTGAGGTTTGGTGGGAGAAGGTGAAATGGAGAGTGTGTGTGGGGAATGGGGGTGAGGGTGGCCAGCCTGGGGGCAGGAGGGCAATGGTGACTTGGCTTTGCCGGGAGGGGAGGCTGTAGGCGGGCGGGTCTCATGTCCCTTCTGAGAGGCCCCAGGGACATGCGGGGTGAGGAGGGGCTGTTGCTGGGACCCCAGTGCCACGAGAGTGTGTCCACAGCCCTCCTTCACAGGGTCAGTCACTTCGGGACGGGAAGGTGGCCCCAGGAGAAGGGGCTCAGGTCAGGACCAGGGTGGCTCACGGGGATTTGGGACACGCACAGCCCTAGGGCCTCCAGCCACAGCCATGTTCTGGATTCTCACACGGCTGCAGCTGCTGAGCTCTGTCCCATCGGCTGCTGGCTTCGCCGTGCTCCCCCGGCCACATCACGGCCCTTCCATCCCGCCTGAGCCAGGTGTGGCGGGAGCTGCTTCCCTGCGGTGGCACCTTCCTGCCCCCAAGCAGGGACCCCTGAGGGCAGGGGAGCCCAGGCACCCAGCCTGAGTCCACAAGGGGACTGGGGAGCACGGTCTTCGTCCCACATGGGGGCAGTCTGCACGATGAGGTGGCATCCCCCATGTGGCCCTGTGTCGCTGTCCGCTCGGGAGATGCTTGTGAGGCTCCTGTGGCGCCGGTTGGCCAGTTCCATGTGGGCACCTGTGCCTCCAGGGAGCAGAGCCCACGGAACCTGCCTGCCCCAACCCTCCGCATCCCCATGGCCGGGTGCCCAGGCTCGGGTTGGAACACACCGCGCGGTGTCAGGCCAGCCTCTGAAGCCACGCCCCGCAGCCTGACTCCTCCTCTCTGCCGTTCCCTGACCCTCGTCCTTCTCCACCTTTGAGTGAAGGACCCCCGGTGTCCACACCGCCATGGCTGGATGGGGGCCTTGCCCAGGCCGTGTCCCTGCTCTCCCTCTACCCAGCCCCTTGGGCACCATCAGGGACACCCGGGGTGGCTACAGCTCAGCCTGTGTGTGTCGTCGTGGGGCTTTGGGGCTGAGCGGTCAGAGCGGCCCCGCGTGGCTGGCCGAGGGGAACGCGTGGCCGTGGCTAGGCCCTTCTCCTGCTGCCGCTGAGCTCCGAGAGGGAGCCGACCTGTGCCCTTCAGCTTTGGTTTTTCTAAAGAGACAGAATTTAAAGACGTGAGGAAATGTGAGTGTGAGATCCTTCCATGCACGTGCGGTTTTCCCTGACTCCCTTCTCCGGGCCACAGGCTGACCCTGAGCCCCTGCGCCTGGCGATGCCGGAGCCACGCTTCTCCCTCAGGGTCACTGCCTGCCCATCTCTTATCTAGTTCAAAACAAGTTTCAAACAAACAACTTTCCAGTCAGTTGAAACCCTAACAGTGGCCCTGGGCTTGGGCCGTGAGCGAATCTCCTGGCTCCTGGCTCCTGGCACCTGGGCAGTGCCACTTCCTGCTCCAGTTCTAGCCCAGACAGAACGACTGCAGTTTCACAAAGATTAAATGGCATCATATTTCAAAGGTGATTTTAAACTCTTCCAAGTTAGAGAATTAGTCCTGGAATGACGGTAGGAGGCGTCCCTGTAGGGCAAAGGGGTGAGCAGAGCAGAGGCGGGTGGATTCCCCACAAGACAAGACTGTAGGCACAGCACAAACAGAAATATCTCGACATTTATTTTTTTGCATTTTTTATTGTTAGAGAATACGTGTAACGCAAAGCTTCCGTTTTAATCATTTTTACACGTACAGTTCAGCGGTATTAAAGACATTCACAGGTCATGTAACTGGCACCACCCATCTTCATGACTCTCTTATGAACCAACTGTCCCCGAGGAACTAACTCCCCACTGAGGCCGCACACGATTGCCAGGAAGCAGCCCCTCTCACGGCCACGTGGAATCGCCCAGAACCTTCATTAAGCCGAGGAAAGGCACAGCAGGTGCAGCCGGCATGGGTGTAGCAGGGCTGGGCGCTGCGGTTGGGAGCCC